>NC_035446.2:132063474-132663474 GCF_002127325.2 Helianthus annuus | reverse complement strand
TGTTTAAAACTCGTTTTTTTAGTCATGTCTAAAGTGGTTAAAAGGATTTTTGTCGGTTGAATGTCGGTAACCCGCTTAATGAAACTTTAAAGTCTACTAAAATGCGTATATCGTTGGATAAAAGCTCATAACGCGTGTAAATGTCGTAGTATTTGAATATGTTGATTAATATGGCCCGATCTATGATGTGGTGGCTCTCATCATCGTTTAACCCGACTTTGTTAAGATCCCGAATCTTGACATACACTTGTTTCTAGCAGTACAAGGGTTAAAAGGTGAAACTCCACCACACGGGAAACATGAACTTGTGTAAAAGTGTTCTAACATGAAAAATAGTATTTAAAACGAGCCGATCTACGTATGTACAAGTGGTATATTCGTAGGACCGGGTATTGAGAAAATCATGTTTTATAAAAGTTGGTTAACATGTTAACAAATATGATTTTCAAAGTCTACAAGTGTAGAAACACTTATAAAATGAAAGATCCGGCAAAATAACCATTTTTACAAAAATTGTCGGGAAGTTGTAAGAAGTGATTTGTTCCAAAAACGGGGTTTTTGCAAGACTAAGTTATTTTATGTATAGATCCACTAAATATAAAGTGATCTACAAAACGACTTTCGGAAAAATTACAAGTTCGTGTGATAATGCGATTTCACATTTTAATCTACAAATTTGAAGTGTTGAAACTTGTTGATTATATTGGAAATTGATTGGTTGATTTAAAGGAAGTATTGAAATGATTTTGTAAAAGAAAATGATACGCTTGAAAGCGTGGCCACCTCCAGTTACAGGGGAAACTCTGGCGAAATTTTCCTAAAATCTAACACTTAGAATTATATACAAGTGTTAGACTACTTTGACATGTTTTCAAATATATTTCGCCACAACTTTATTTATAAATAATCGGAGGTGGGATTTTCACAAAGCTAAACGTGATAAATATTTATTCGATAAATATATTATTCACCACACTGTTTATGATTATTTTGTGAAAATATATAAATATTATCTTTAGAGTAAAAATAATATTTACAAACGTTGATGAGCCCAAAATAATACAAACGCTTACACGACGAATATATAAGTTACAACGGTAATTATCATTACCGCTTAATCGCCAAAACGTAACGTACGCTTTATTCGGAAATATTCATAAGTGCATGTGTTGTCAAAATATTAATTTGGGAAAGTATTATATGGAAAAGGAAATATATTGTTTTTGAGAAAAATAAATATATTTTGGAATTAGGAATAAAATATATTAAGTGGGACTTAATAAAATGATATAATTACACATGTATTAATTCCCCCATCCTTGGGAAGGAGAATACGTTATCAAGTAGACACACGGAGCGGTTGTCTAACCGTTTCCCAAAAATATAAACTAAGAAGCTAAAGCACGGCCATCCGTCTAATAGAATTAGCACATGTAGGTCGTTGCGCAGCTTTCGGACATTTGGATTACTTGATATTGTGACGCACTCACTGTGAGTTCATGTCCCCCTTTTCTCTAACTGTTTTCAGTTTACTTAACTGCGGGGGTGAAATACATGTTACTATGATTACGAATATTTCTTACATGGTATGGTCAGCTACGGAAGGAACTGTTAGGTTATGTGATTGGGTAGGCGAAATCTTAAAGATCATTAGTCCTCGTAGTACGATCGAGGGATAGAAGTGATAGGCCTATTTGAGCATAACAAACCCCACCCATGAGCCCTAGGGTTGGACCATGTGGTGACCATGTCTTAACACCACCCATGCGCCCGCAGGATGGACCATGTGGTGACCTTGTAGTAACACCACCCATGCGCCCGCAGGTTGGACCATGTGGTGACCTTGTCCTATCCCCTCCCATGCGCCCGCAGGTTGGACCATGTGGTTACACATTAACTGATATGTTTCCTTATTTGCTTTCATACCAGAGTTTACAAAATATTCATACTTACAATGGTTATAAAGGTTTATTCGCGCGCACATACTAAACGCATGAACTCGCTCAACATTATTGTTGATTTTTCAACTTACATGTATTTCAGGGAATTAAAGGATCTGGCACGGTATGGCACGTTTTCCCGCTGCACTAGTTTTCCGAGGTCATCCAGGGTTTAGGGAATGTGACTCTTTCCTGGACAAGTCACAGTCCTTAAATCGTGTTTATGTCATGTTTGCGTTGTTGAACAATGTTATGGTGGTTAGGGTGTTTTCCCGTTAAAACAATGGTATTGTATTTGAATTTCAATTTAATGGATGATCTTGCATGTTTTAAATTCATATAGCTTTGTTATGATTAAGCTATGGTATTAAGAAGTCACCCAAATTAACCACGCTTCCGCAAAGCCAGGGTGTGACAGCTTGGTATCAGAGCTCTGATCATAGCGAACTAGGACTCTTTCTCGAGTCTAGACTATGATCACTAGGGCTCTCACGAAAACATTTTTACTGCATACCACTTAAGTCCAGATCCAAAACGTTTTTACAAACACATGTTGAGCACATTTTATTATTTTAGTTTCAGTCTTGGAGGCTGAGGCTCGGTCTTGGAGGCCGAGGCTCGATCTTAGAGATCGAGGTAGATGGCTAGTGAGACTAGGAAGAGTAGGCTCAGTCATGAAGGCTGAGGCTCGGTCATGGAGGCCGAGGCTCGATCTAGGAGGTCGAGGTGGATGATAAAGAAGTCTTAGAGACTGGGAGGAATTTGGCTAGTGGGACTAGGAGTATCAGTCTGGGAGGCTGGGAGGCTAGTGGGACTAGGAGAATTATTTGATTGTTTATTGTTGACTTACATGTTTATATGAATATATGATTGATTATTATACGTATGTGTGTTTGTGGTACAAACGTCATGCCTTCATCATGTACTAGAAAGATGGACATTACGAATCCCATGGCCATAGTATTAGACGACATAGTTTCATCGGAGCACGAAGGGTACATCTCCGACACTACCGGCACAGACGATGACGACTATCAGCCCTTTTGCGCTGTCTGAAGTCGTAGCAGAGCCTACTGATGGCCATCTTGTTGGGAATTTGCCACTCGCGGTGATCCCTACTCCTGTGCCCCTTGCCGCTTATTCTGTTGTTGATATGCCCCCCCGACGTGGCCTCTGATGACGATAACGAGCTACTAGTGGAGGACCCATTCGAGGGCGAGGCCCTATTGCTACTGGTATCAACCTACTGCTTGCGGACGCTCCTGCAGGGGAGACTTGTGCCCATTTCCCTGTCCCGGACTCATTTGAGTTCCTGACACCCGCATTTTCGCATATATAGGGAGTGCAGCACCCTTCACTCGACGCCGACCCTGATACGGCATCATCAGCTGCACCGGTTCCCTCACACAGCTTGAGTTTGATCACAATATTGAGGATGATCTTGTTCCTCCACCTGGTTTTGATCCAGACCATGACCCTGAGTTCATACGCTTAGGCCAGCTCTTGGAGGATCCTGTAACCCCCTGTGATGGTTGATCCAGCTGATTTTGAGATGGGGTTTGTTGATCCGGAGCCAGCCGTGGCCCTGAGCCAGGCATCGCTCCTAACACCGCATTAGAGCATGACCCTGTTCATGCCAATGCACCTGCTATTGCTCCTTGATTAATCATCTGCTTGGACGAGAGAAAATTTGGGGTAACTGTGCAAGACAATTTATTAATACGGGGGCCCACGTAATAACAACTTGTAGTGCACAGAAATCCTGGTTGACTCTGCGGGTCAAGCTAATGAAAACCATTATAGCAGGAAATAACTCGAACACGAATGACCAAGGCGATGAAGCCTCGAATTCATTCTACTTCAAGCAACAAGCCATTGGCGAGCCTGTGTGAAGGCTCAGAATTTATTTCCTCACCTACACATTGAATATATCTTCGTGTGAAATTGGGTGACTACATGATGGCTTATGGTGCTATGTATCTCATAGACAAATGAAATGTTGTTTAACCTGCTTCATACCACTTCGGCAAAAGAGGATGCCACCCAGGCGTGACACAAACACCAGTACGTTGCAAAGGATAGAAGCCGAGCTGCAAAACGCATCTCCCAGGCAATTGCATGACATAAAGCCCTCCGCTTTTAGCACAGCAATGGCACTAGTGGAAGTAACCTTCCAATTGACTGCACCTATAAGCAGTTCCTGAACTGCAAAGCCTTTGAACTTCGTCGAAACAGGAAGCGCCATTGCATTTGTCATTGGTCCAAAAAGATTGACTCCATTCTAAAAATGACTAACTGTTCACCCCAACAGAGTGTTACCTACATCCCGGGGTCATTTCTAGATGGCACACTCTCATGATAGGATCTTCAGATTCAGACCCTTAGTACAGATGCTGCTTATGCACTGAGCTGGGACGAGCTCAAGGAAATGATTAAGGAGAAATATGGTTCTAAGACTGGAATAACAGAAGCTTGAGATGGAGTCCTGGAATTTGAAAATGGACGAACCAGAGATTCCTGAACATGACCAGCGATTGCACGACTTGCCTAGGGTCGTCACCTACTAAGTCATTGATGTTGTTTGATACAGTTGGGTACCTGTAAACCTTACATTCTGGTCTCAATTTGTGGCAATGCAATCGAAGTGATCTATTGTTTATGTCTATAACATGAGATGTTATGCGATTGATTTATTTATAACATGAGATGTTATGTGTTGATATTGTTGTATACTTACGCACATTTTACTTACTATGACCTGACCCGTACGATCATCATAGGAAGATGCCTCCAAGACGGGATGTACGCATACCCACCAATGAGGCGGAACTTCAGGGAATCATTGCTGCAGTCATCGCACAATACGAGGCCCACCACTCCGAGCGCAACGGAGGTACCTCAGGAAATAACCCACCCAACGGCTGCACCTACAAGCAGTTCTTAGGCTGCCAGCCTCTACATTTCGACGGCACTGGGGGTGCCGTAGCCTTCGTCCGCTGGATTGAGAAGACGGACACTGTTTTGCGTGCGAGCAAATGCGCCCCAAGAGATCAGGTCACGTACATTTCCGGGCTGTTCCGAGATGGGGCTCTGTCATGGTGGAAGCTTCAGGTTCAGACAATGGGCGAGGCTGCTGCGTATGCTCTATCATGGGACGAGCTGAAAGAGCTAATGCATAAAAAGTACTGTTCGAGAACGGAAAGCCAGAAGGTAGAAACTGAGTTCTGGAACTTGAAGATGGAAGGTCCAAAAATAGCTGAGTATGTGGAGAAGTTCCAAGCTCTATCGCGTATCGTTCCTTACATGGTGGATCCGGAGTTTAAGAGGATTGAGCGTTTCATTTGGGGATTGGCACCCCAAATCATGAGCATGGTAACGGCATCAAAGCCTGCAACAATCACTGAGGCCATCAATCTAAGTGTAGCCCTGACGGAAGAAGCAATCAGGATGAACAAATTTTCAACCTCTGAGGAGAAGAAGGAGACTCATGTAGAGTCATCTGGGAACAACAAGAGGAAGTTGGCGAATTTCAAACAGGGTACCCAGTCGAGTAGCGACGACAAGGCCAAAAAGAGAAAAGAGTACACGGGTATCCTACCAAAGTGTGACAACTGTCGACGTCACCATAACGGGCGGTGTAGATATGGAAAATGTGGTAACTGTGGCAAGGTGGGACATGTCAAGGAAACGTGTCGGCAAGGTACTAAACATGGAAATAGAGGTCAAGATGGTAACGGAAATCGCGGAGGAAATAACGACGACAACAACTATCGAAGCAGGGATGGTAACGATCAAGGCTGTGGCCAAGCATGTTTTAATTGCGGTGATGTGGGGCATTTCAGGAAGTATTGCCCTAAGAACACTCAGGCACATGGATGAAAGCTCAACAGCGGGGATAGAATCCAAGCGTGGATATCGGTACGTCTCATAATAGTCAAAGTTACGCTCTATTCGACAGTATTGTCAAATTTTAGCTTCAGAAAATATAGTTGTTTTAGTAGTAATTAACCTAGATACCCAGTTCTCGATAGAACAAGTCTATCGGAAGCTTCGACGTGATAATTGGGATGGACTGGTTGTCGAACAACCCGGCGGAAATTGTCACCCGCACCCCGACGACGAACGGAGAAATGATTGTGATTCATGGAGCAGGATACGCTCCTACGGATTATCAGGCAGAGAAGACAGGAAAATTTTCGCACAAAGGATGTGTTGCATTCTCGGCTCATGTTGTGGATAAGAAGGCTGCTGAGCCGAAGATCGAAGACATCCCTGTCGTAAGGGAATATCCGGAAGTCTTTCCAGAAGACTTGCCTGGCTTGCCACCTCAGAGGCAAGTGGAGTTTCGCATCGACTTAGTTCCAGGCGCCGCGCCTGTGGCTAAGGCACCTTATAGACTTGCCCCGTCTGAGATGCAAGAGCTATCGACGCAACTTCAAGAGTTGTTAGATAAGGGTTTTATCCGACCAAGCTTCTCGCCTTGGGGAGCTCCAGTTTTGTTTGTCAAGAAGAAGGACGGTAGTTTCCGTATGTGTATTGACTACAGGGAGTTGAACAAGCTGACGATCAAGAATAGGTATCCCTCTGCCAAGAATTGATGATCTGTTTGATCAACTGCAAGGTTTAAGCTTTTACTCAAAGATCGACTTGCGATCTGGATGCCATCAGTTAAGGATACAAGAGGAGAGTATCCCGAAGACCGCCTTCAGAACCCGTTATGGGCACTACGAGTTTCTCGTTATGCCGCTTGGTCTGACAAACGCACCTGCAGTGTTCATGGATTTAATGAACCGAGTTTGTAAGCCGTACTTGGATAAGTTCGTGATTGTATTCATCGACGACATTTTGATTTATTCGAAGACGAAGGCCGAGCACGAGCAACACCTTAGAGCTATTCTGGAGTTGTTGAAAAAGGAACAGCTGTATGCCAAATCCTCTAAGTGCGAGTTTTGGCTACACGAAGTCCAATTCCTTGGGCACGTGGTAAATGGAGATGGAATCCACGTGGATCCCACCAAGATCGAGGCGATCAAGAATTGGGAAACGCCAAAAACGCCAACCAAGATTCGGCAATTTTTGGGTTTGGCTGGCTATTATCGAAGATTTATTGAGGATTTTTCAAAGATCGCTCAGCCATTGACGCTCCTCACGCAAAAGGATAAAAAGCTTGATTGGGGAATCAAACAGGATGAAGCATTTCAGTTGTTAAAGGATAAGCTTTGTAACGCGCCAATCTTAGCTCTACCGGAAGGTACCGACGATTTTGTGGTATACTGCGACGCTTCGCGTCAAGGATTGGGTTGTGTGTCGATGCAACGCCAAAAGGTTATTGCCTACGCATCACGCCAACTGAAGGTGCATGAAAAGAACTATACCACGCATGATTTGGAGCTAGGCGCAGTGGTTTTTGCTTTGAAGATTTGGAGACACTACCTTTACGGTACAAGTGTATGATCTTTACAGATCACAAGAGCCTCCAGCATATATTCAACCAGAAGGAGTTGAATATGAGGCAATGACGATGGGTCGAGTTGTTGAACAACTACGACTGCGAGATCAAGTATCATCCAGGGAAGGCGAATGTAGTCGCCGATGCCCTAAGTCGTAAAGAGAGAATCAAGCCCATAAGGGTTAGGGCTATGGAAACGATTATTCAAACCGATCTTTCCTCGCGCATTCGTGCAGCACAGAAGGAAGCTCTCAAGGAAAGAAACCTTGCAGAAGAATATCTCCGTGGGATGGAGAAGATGTTGGTGCCAAACAGGGAAGGAACGTTATGTTTTGAGAAAAGGATTTGGGTTCCTTTGTTTGGTGATTTAAGAAAGGTTATTTTTGATGAAGCTCACAAATCACGGTACTCTATCCACCCGGGAGCGGATAAGATGTACCAAGATCTTAAGGATTATTATTGGTGGCCTAGGATGAAAGGCGATGTTGCTATCTACGTGAGCCAATGTTTGACTTGAGCTAAGGTTAAGGCAGAATACCAGAAGCCTTCGGGACTTCTGCAGCAACCAAAAATTCCCCAATGGAAGTGGGAAGAAATATCCATGGATTTCATTACGAAGTTGCCAAGAACGCCTAAGGGCCATGACACTATCTGGGTGATAGTGGATCGCTTAACGAAATCAGCACACTTCTTGCCTATCCGTGAAAAGGATCATACAAGCAAATTGGCTGAAATTTACATGAGAGAAATTGTCACTCGCCATGGAGTACCTCTCTCGATTATTTCTGATAGAGATGGAAGGTTCGTATCGAGGATATGGCAATCCTTCCAGGAAGCTTTTGGCTCGAAGCTGGATATGAGCACCGCGTTTCACCCGCAGACCGACGGCCAAAGTGAGCGAACGATTCAGACATTGGAAGACATGCTGAGAGCATGTGTGATGGATTTCGGCGGTAGCTGGGATAAGCATTTACCCCTGGTTGAGTTTTCATACAACAACAGCTACCACACCAGTATTGGTGCCGCGCCATTCGAAGCTTTATATGGGCGCAAGTGCAGGTCGCCGCTCTGTTGGTCTGACGCAGGTGATGGACAATTGGTAGGTCCCGATGTAGTTCAGGAAACTACAGACAAGATCGCGCAAATCCGAGATCGCATTAGCGCGGCTCGTGATCGCCAGAAGACCTACGCAGATCTGAAAAGGAAACCTCAAGAGTTTGAGGTTGGGGATATGGTTTTGTTGAAGGTATCACCCTGGAAGGGTGTAGCACGCTTTGGGAAGCGTGGGAAGCTGAATCCGCGCTACATTGGTCCTTTCAAGGTTTTGGAGAGAATTGGAACCGTAGCATACAAGTTGGACCTACCTGCTGAACTAAATGGTGTTCACGATACATTTCGTGTATCCAATTTAAAGAAAAGTCCAACTCAAATTGACGTTACCATTCCTATCGACGAGATTCATATTGATGACACGCTCCACTTCGTTGAAGAACTTGTTGAGGTCACAGATTGGAAAATAAACAAGACCCGCCGGAGCAGTGTCAAGCTCGTCAAAGTTCGCTGGAATGCTAGACATGGTCCTGAATTCACCTGGGAGCGTGAGGACCGAATGAAAGAGAAATACCCCCACTTGTTTCCTAAGAACCCTGCTTCTACAAGCAGAACTTAAATTTCGGGACGAAATTTCTTTAACGGGGGGAGAATGTGACAACCCTCTCAAAACCAGGTATCCGTACGACTTAATTAATTATTAATTGTTGCCTAATCACTGTGCTTTACTGAGTTTGCTGATAAACTGCTACTTGATTTCTGATAATTGTACATATCTGCATCATACTTTGATTTCCGTCACTACATTATTTGCATGCTGAACCCTAGTGACAAACTTGATGCACAAAAAGCACAGTAGCACTAAACGGATACACAGTGAACATGCTGATATAGCCAGCATCAGGCAAACACTGCCTCTAAAGGCCTGAATGAGCCAGAATTATTTTACTACACCCATAGTGTGTGTAGGGATACAAGGGTTGTATGATTACGTCTCTAGGATTAAGGTATAGAGATTTGGATGTGCCTAAAACATACTTTGAGCACGAAACACAGCACTTTTACCAACACACTAGCTTCTAGCTAATTAATAAAGTGCCAAAACATGAGGAATTATTCCCGACCCTTTGCAGAATAAATTGTGTCGCTAAAAATATTATTTATGACGCTTAAAGGATTACTTAAGCACTTTAACGAATTACTATCCAACCGAACAACCGGACTACACCCGGAACATAAAAATATTGTCAAAAATATTACTAGTATTTTTTTCTGAGCCAGTTAGGGTCCCTGATTACCCTAACACCCGCATTATAACGCAATAAACAACTAACGAGGTTAGACCCTAAAGTAACCAACTTAACTTAACTGAACCGTAACTGAACGATTGAAAACGAACCGGGTGGCCCCACCACCCTAACTATTCGGCCAACTAGAGAGTACATGAGGGTACAATTTTTATTGTATTTAATTAGATTACGCGAAGAACGAGGCACTTTTCTCTATAAATACCTCACCTCTCTCTCTCACATTTACACACACTTAACAAGAAATCTCTCTCTCCCTCCCTTGAACACCTCACGGCCGAACACCCCTCTTACCATCCATCCGCTTTCGGTTTTTGATCTCTCCATTCCAAGTGCATACAAGTGTCGGGGATCACGTACAACGAAGCTTGGAACAAACGGAACGCGAAGGACCTCTACCGTTAGCTTTTATCCACGCAGTTTTCGACTAGAATCTTCCCTAGCCCCGAGCTAGAGGTATAATGTTTAAAACTCGTTTTTTTAGTCATGTCTAAAGTGGTTAAAAGGATTTTTGTCGGTTGAATGTCGGTAACCCGCTTAATGAAACTTTAAAGTCTACTAAAATGCGTATATCGTTGGATAAAAGCTCATAACGCGTGTAAATGTCGTAGTATTTGAATATGTTGATTAATATGGCCCGATCTATGATGTGGTGGCTCTCATCATCGTTTAACCCGACTTTGTTAAGATCCCGAATCTTGACATACACTTGTTTCTAGCAGTACAAGGGTTAAAAGGTGAAACTCCACCACACGGGAAACATGAACTTGTGTAAAAGTGTTCTAACATGAAAAATAGTATTTAAAACGAGCCGATCTACGTATGTACAAGTGGTATATTCGTAGGACCGGGTATTGAGAAAATCATGTTTTATAAAAGTTGGTTAACATGTTAACAAATATGATTTTCAAAGTCTACAAGTGTAGAAACACTTATAAAATGAAAGATCCGGCAAAATAACCATTTTTACAAAAATTGTCGGGAAGTTGTAAGAAGTGATTTGTTCCAAAAACGGGGTTTTTGCAAGACTAAGTTATTTTATGTATAGATCCACTAAATATAAAGTGATCTACAAAACGACTTTCGGAAAAATTACAAGTTCGTGTGATAATGCGATTTCACATTTTAATCTACAAATTTGAAGTGTTGAAACTTGTTGATTATATTGGAAATTGATTGGTTGATTTAAAGGAAGTATTGAAATGATTTTGTAAAAGAAAATGATACGCTTGAAAGCGTGGCCACCTCCAGTTACAGGGGAAACTCTGGCGAAATTTTCCTAAAATCTAACACTTAGAATTATATACAAGTGTTAGACTACTTTGACATGTTTTCAAATATATTTCGCCACAACTTTATTTATAAATAATCGGAGGTGGGATTTTCACAAAGCTAAACGTGATAAATATTTATTCGATAAATATATTATTCACCACACTGTTTATGATTATTTTGTGAAAATATATAAATATTATCTTTAGAGTAAAAATAATATTTACAAACGTTGATGAGCCCAAAATAATACAAACGCTTACACGACGAATATATAAGTTACAACGGTAATTATCATTACCGCTTAATCGCCAAAACGTAACGTACGCTTTATTCGGAAATATTCATAAGTGCATGTGTTGTCAAAATATTAATTTGGGAAAGTATTATATGGAAAAGGAAATATATTGTTTTTGAGAAAAATAAATATATTTTGGAATTAGGAATAAAATATATTAAGTGGGACTTAATAAAATGATATAATTACACATGTATTAATTCCCCCATCCTTGGGAAGGAGAATACGTTATCAAGTAGACACACGGAGCGGTTGTCTAACCGTTTCCCAAAAATATAAACTAAGAAGCTAAAGCACGGCCATCCGTCTAATAGAATTAGCACATGTAGGTCGTTGCGCAGCTTTCGGACATTTGGATTACTTGATATTGTGACGCACTCACTGTGAGTTCATGTCCCCCTTTTCTCTAACTGTTTTCAGTTTACTTAACTGCGGGGGTGAAATACATGTTACTATGATTACGAATATTTCTTACATGGTATGGTCAGCTACGGAAGGAACTGTTAGGTTATGTGATTGGGTAGGCGAAATCTTAAAGATCATTAGTCCTCGTAGTACGATCGAGGGATAGAAGTGATAGGCCTATTTGAGCATAACAAACCCCACCCATGAGCCCTAGGGTTGGACCATGTGGTGACCATGTCTTAACACCACCCATGCGCCCGCAGGATGGACCATGTGGTGACCTTGTAGTAACACCACCCATGCGCCCGCAGGTTGGACCATGTGGTGACCTTGTCCTATCCCCTCCCATGCGCCCGCAGGTTGGACCATGTGGTTACACATTAACTGATATGTTTCCTTATTTGCTTTCATACCAGAGTTTACAAAATATTCATACTTACAATGGTTATAAAGGTTTATTCGCGCGCACATACTAAACGCATGAACTCGCTCAACATTATTGTTGATTTTTCAACTTACATGTATTTCAGGGAATTAAAGGATCTGGCACGGTATGGCACGTTTTCCCGCTGCACTAGTTTTCCGAGGTCATCCAGGGTTTAGGGAATGTGACTCTTTCCTGGACAAGTCACAGTCCTTAAATCGTGTTTATGTCATGTTTGCGTTGTTGAACAATGTTATGGTGGTTAGGGTGTTTTCCCGTTAAAACAATGGTATTGTATTTGAATTTCAATTTAATGGATGATCTTGCATGTTTTAAATTCATATAGCTTTGTTATGATTAAGCTATGGTATTAAGAAGTCACCCAAATTAACCACGCTTCCGCAAAGCCAGGGTGTGACATCCATGTCGATAATTAACATGCTTCGTTTCCTCTGTGTACGTGCTGGTTATGCGTAAACTATTTCTAACTTTATTATGCTATTATCAAACTTGTATGTTCACCTTTACATTTTATGTATTGACTTTATTTTAACGTATGTGACATGTGTTTAAGACGCTTATCTGCTAGGAAGGCGAAGCTAGAATAAAAGTCTAGAGTATAGTTGTCTGTAGATCTTGCAGCTTGAGTCTCTAGACATAGATAAACAAAATTTATATTTAAATCTGAGTTGTCGGAACAGAATATTTGACTAGATGTTATCTGTAATAGTTTGTTTGCTATTTGAGGTACGGTATGGGACGTATTATATAAATTAAATAGTAATGATAGTTGTTATGGAAACTTCTGGACAATCTGTTTCACTTAGTGCCATGCCCCGATGATTCCGCCATCGGTTGGGGTGTGACAGATTGGTATCAGAGCCATAACTATAGGGAATTAGGCTAGACTCGACCTAGTCTCAGTCGAAGTCTTAGAGACCTAGACTATAGTTAGGAACCAACAGACCAAGCTTATGTGCTATATATCCTGCTAATTCTCATCATCACCACACTCGAATATTCAATAATGAGAAGGCGATTTAGTCAAGATCAGGTGTGAAAACCGCAAACTCTCGACTAAATTACTGAATCAATGCTATTTTCATCAACTTGTCAATAATCTATCCATTATGCTTTTTCAATAACGAACGCTTGTTCAACGGGAGATTATACCAAATCAGGAGTGAAATCCATATTTTGATGAATAATCTCCTCAATTTTAGTAGAACAAGGAAGAAGTTGCTAAGCTAGGGGTGAAACCCTAACCTTGACAACTTGTTCCGACTTTTATTTATCTCACCAAGGTCTCGACGGACTCCAACGACCTGAACTCACGAGTATGACCCAGGGAATACGTGCTGAATGCCCAAGAATCGAGGCGGAAACACGATCCCAAAAGTTGAAATGTGACGACAAGTCTATTGAGAATAGTCGGACCGCCTTGGGTAGTCTATGTCTAATAGCCGTAGAGAATCTATTTTCCCGATTTTTATGTGTTTCGATTCTGAGCCCGCAACTGCTGACTCTGACAATTCGTCAACTTTATGCGTTTATGTGTTTAATTTTGGAATTTATTCGATTATTGCTATCACTTCGATCGACACACACGACTCGCATTGCTCTTCTATCTCAAAACGGTAACAAGTCGCTACAATCTAGACGACATTGTGCTACGATATACGCTTATACTATACTCGACATGCCATATGATTATGCTATACTACTTAATATGCTATACACGACCGATATTTATACGAACGACACGCGAGCTTTGAATGATAGGTTTCTGTATTCTGACTTCCTCTGTGATTGAATGCGTAAGTGCTTCTGTGCTTCTGTGCCCTACGTGCTTACGTGCTTATGTGCTTCTTTGACTACGTGAATCTGTGATTATGTGCTTATGTGTTTATGCGATACGTGTTTTGATGTGTTCCTGAGCTTTAGTAAGTAGTAGACGTGTGAGGTGAGATTCGATTTTGATGTGTCTGAGACCTACGACGATGACTATTGCAGACCATGTCGTCATCCGGACACCGAACCCCACTTACCCGCCAAGAAAAGAGAGACAGACGTCTTGCTGCTATCATCGCCAAACAAGTAGCTAAGGCTGTGAGCGATGTCTATGAAAACGTCAGCAAATCTTCCGAGGAGTCGAGAACTGATGCTCCCAAAGATGCTACCAAAACTGTTTTCAGCTTTAAACAGTTCAAGGCATGCGGACCAAAGGAATTCACCGGAGAAGATGGCCCAACAGCTATGTTTCAATGGTTTGATTCCATCGAAGTCACTCTGCGCCAAAGCGGCTGTCCTGAAAATCTCCGTATCCTAAACGCAACCGGCGTCTTCCAGTCCCGAGCTCTAGACTGGTGGACGGCTGAACGAAACAAACGCGGGAATGATGCGGCTTATGAGCTGACTTGGGAAGAGCTGAAAGCCATAATGATGGACGAATTCTGCCCTCCCCATGAACGCCAAAAGTTGGAGGACGAGTTTTGGAACATTAAGCAGAAGGATGGAGATAACACAGCCTTGACTGCTCGCTTTAAACAGCTCAGGATCATCTGTCCCGATCAGTTCAAGACGTCAGACATGGCATCAAGAAGTACATTCGAGCTCTACCTGATTGTGTTGCCGATTTTGTTCATGCCGCGAAGACCTCATCAATTGAAGAAACTTACTTGCATGCCGCCGAGATCAATGACAAGCGAGTAAAAGCTGGTTTCTAGGATACGCCCTCCAAGTCTCTGCATCAAGCCACCACTGCGCCGACTGCCGAAACCGCCACTGCTCAACCATCAAAGTCATCACGCTGCAGGAAGAAGCACAACAACAACAACAGCTCCAGCAACAAGAACTGTGCTGTCACTACCACCGCTGCTCCTCTGCAAGCCGTACCGGCTCAACAGCAGTCTCATCATCGACCAACACCAGTTACTCAAACACATTTATGTTCCGTTTGAGTTGTAATCACATGTTTCTTCTTCTCCTTATAAAAATGCATAACACCTTTAACGGAAATATTGTTACATTCAGTGGCACCGGAGGTAAAGACGATTTCTTTCGGTGACGCGTTGATGAGACTGGCGACCTGCGCGCGTGCGGCTTCCACCGCTTCGTCGGATTCCCAGCCGTAAAGGTGGGTGCGGGAGTGAAGGTTTCCGTATTGGGAGACGAAGTATGGGAGCATGGCGTCGAGGACTCTGGGGTCAACGGGGGAGGTTGTTTGCATATCAAGGTAGAGGGGTCTGCCGGAGATTTTGACGCCTTTCATTGAGATTCCGGGTGAGGTGTCGTAGGGTTCTGCCGCGGCGGCTGCGGTGGAGAGGGGGCGGATGTGTGGGAGGAGTTTAGGGGAGAGTGATCGGCGGACGGCGGATGCGATAATCTTGGAGGCCATTGGTTTGGTTGGGGAAAATTGGTTTGGTGTGTGGAGGATGAAATTGGGGGAGTTTTAGGGTTACGGGGTTAATGACGGTGAAGGGTTACTACACGTGGCGTGTTTGGAGCTGTTGTTATTCGTTGGTGAATAAAGGACTAGAGTATACCATTTGTTTAGTTTAGAGTTAAGTGTCATTTTAACGTGATTAGTCTATTTTGCAACTTTATTTCAATTTTTTTATTTTTCGTCTTTGGTCTTAAAAAGTTTCACCATTACCATTTTAGTTCATTGGGTTAACCTCATCCATTTTTCCTGTAAACAAGAAGGGCAATTCGATCATTTTATAGGTAATTCTGTAAACTAGAAGGGCAATTCGGCCATATAAAATGACCGAATTGCCTTTCTCGTTAACAGAAATAATGGATGAAGTTAACCCAGTTGACTAAAATAACAATGATGAAACTTTTTTGGACCCACAGACAAAAAATAAAACTTTTGAACTAAACTAGCAAAATGATCCAAACTAAAGGGACTAAAATGACATTTAACTCTTCATTTTATTTAGGCTTTTCAAATAACACCTCTCAAGACCAAAGTGCAATAATGACAAACGTTAGACTACTCGGTGTGGAGGAGAGTAGTCCTCAAATGATGCTCCGCCACGTATGTGGGTGTGAGGATGAGACTAAAGGGGATGAACCTAGGGTGTGGAGGATGGACCTAAATATATATGTGTATGTATGTATAGGTGTGTTTGTGTATAAAGAAGAAGAGAGAGGACCAGCAAGAACGTCGAGGGGTCGACGGTGCCGTTCCTAGGGGGCGGTGTTCAGCCCCGTCGCCGGCCCTTGCCGATCCTAGGACGGAGCCCATACCGAGTGGTCTTAGGGCAGATTTAAAGGTGTATCGTATATGAGTTAAAAAACTTTTTTATGGCTTTGAGTTGTTAAAAAAAAGATAAATTTAAATTGGCGTAGATAAAGTTTTTTTTGGCTAAGATCATTTAACTTACAATCTACATAATCAATTTTACGAGTCGTCTTTTTTCTTTGTGTCAATAAAGTTGAAATCCTAATTATAACCAAAATGTAACAAAACTCTTAACCGTAAGAAAACAATAACTAAATGAAGAAACACTAAGTCTAAACCATTGGGTTTATTCTTGAAGAAATGGTCTCGTCAAGAAGGTCAATTTTTTATATTTTCTTGATCAATAGCTGAGAGTGTAATCTGCATAACAATTACATCTTGAAGCTCGTTACAAGTAGGGGGTTGGGGGTGAGGGGTTCTCCTTGTAACCACTCTCCGGCGTGAGATTAAGTATCATTTAAGAAAACAATAAATTAGTGTTTTAAGAGTGAGGGAGCCAATACCTCAACCTTTGGAAGAAGTCTCGTATTTAGGTCATCCGTAGTCATAAAGCCCCTTGTGGGGCGTTATACGACACGTGTCATGCCACGTCACACGGGGGCTTTATGGGGCGTTATATCACTAGAGCCCGTAGTCATAAAGCCCCTACCCATCATTACCTAATTATTAATTTTCAATTTTATTAATTAATTATAAAAACCTTGCTTTATTTTGATTGGTCAAATTTTTGAAAACAACCCCCATCACGGCGCTATATGCATGGCGCCCCCCCCCCACAAAAAAAACCCCATAACGCCGCCCGTAGTAGTGTGCGGGGCGTTATGGGGCGCGAAAATTGAAAAATAGGGTGTTATAGCGCCCCACTACACACTCTCTTATAGCCGAAGGTGGGATAGGAGAATGGTGGGCTGATGAGCCCTGGTACAACTATCGTTGTCGAGGAATATCCGTTTGGTCCCCTCCAACAAGACAGCAAATGTCTGCAGGGGGAGGTCAACGTGGCGTCATGTGACTGGTCGACTGACATAACCCACCAGTCGTTAGTGGAGATCGTGTGGAAGTGCTTGGTAATTGTTAGGATCTGAGTTTGGTTTTGATTGTGTTTTACGTTTGAATTAAGATGAAGATGAGTGAGTTATGCAGCGGAATTATAATGGAAACAAACTTTGTACACAATCAAACAGGAGAATTGCTTTAATCAAACATTTTCAACAAAGAACCGAAAGATTGAATTTATTTCAATAACGATTACAATGCATGAATGAATACAAACTCCCCCTCAGCCTGAGCTCACAGTATTTGTTCGTGCAGGAAGAAGATGGTGAAAGAGCTAATAGAACAGTACAGAGCACTGTTCTATTTATAGGCACGAGCAAACTACTGAAGCATCTAAGCTGACGTCACCATGAAAGTGACATCTAACCTCCTAACAAACTCTAACCTCTAATCTATACAACCTCTGCTATGCTAACTACTGATATTACAATACATTACATAAAGTAAACAAAACTACTGCTGCATCCTTCCACTGCTGTGAACCCAACAGTACTTGTCATGATCAGCAGTGCTTGACTTAAGGCGGTAGATTGGGCAGCAGGGCTTTAGTTCTTCATCAGTCTTTGACTAGATCAGCAGTTGTAGGTCAGCAGTTTGTATGATCAGTAGATAGGAGGTCAGCAGATGTTGAAATCACTTTCAAGGGGAGAGACTTGTATACATAACATCTGCTTATTCTGGATCCACTGACCTGATCCAGTTTTGGCTTTAATTATCTGTTCCTCTGGTAGGGTTCAATCTCAACAGCGATATTTGGCTGATGCCACGTATCATTTATTACATTGTGTCTTATGTTGTTATGTTTGGTATTTTTTCTGGAGTGAATTTCAAGGATTGTCCTTTATCTTTATACTCATTTTCAGGTGTTGTCCTTTATGTTTAAAATTGACGAGTTTTGTCCTTTATGTTTTCATATCATACACGTTTTGTCCTTTAGGCCTAACCCAGTTAGTTTTTTCAGTTAAATTTAGTCATATGCTTTGCACATGAGGGCATTTTTGTCAATTCAAAGGTTGCAGAAGCTTTGAGCTGTAAATCTGCCGTTGAATTTACCTTTGAATTGACAAAAATGCCCTCATGTGCAAAGCATATGACCAAATTTAACTGAAAAAACTAATTGAGTTAGGCCTAAAGGACAAAACGTGTATGAATGAAAACATAAAGGACAAAATTCGTCAATTTTGAACATAAAGGACAACGCCTGAAAATAGGTATAAATATAAAGGACAATTCTTGAAATTCACTCTTTTTTCTGCCAAAACAACACAAAATATCAAGCCTAAGTCCAAAACCTATGCCTACATATCAATTCATATGCCTTCTCATGACAAATGTTCTTTCTACATAAACCTAACCTGAGATAGGTATTTTATGTTAATTCAAGTTATAACTTATAGCTTTTAATATACAAGAAGACAAGAGTATAGAATGAATATAAAGGGTAAAATATGCAGAAAATACAAAAAAATCCTACAAAACTGAAGATAGTTTATTGTATAGGGGGTAAAGTGGAATATACATATATATACACCCAGAACTGTAACCAACAAACTTCCCGAAATCGGATCAAATCATCACGAGTGTGCATGCAAGTTTCAATTTTAGGTCAGATAATAATTTCAATCAAGATTGTATGTATAATTGACTCTTTCTCACATACAATTTCATCGTCAATTTTCAATCAATGCAGTGAACAAACAAGCATTCTAAAGATCGAATTCAAAGCTTTTTTTGAAGGAAAGATTACCGTTTCTTTTTGCATCTCCATCCAAATTCTGTTCAACGAATTATTGGTAATTTTATTGTAGCTTTTCATTTAACCATTTGCTTTTGATTTATGAATACAATTTAGAATTCATTATTTGTTAAATATGATTTCATTGTTTTATATTGAGATAAGAGATTTAAAAAATTTATTAAATGTAATTTGTTATTTGAGGCCTAGCTAAACCTGATTTATCGATTTCTTTTGGTATGTAATATAGAGTAAATCATGTTCAAGTCACCGCGAAGGAATGGGCGTAACAAAGGTTTTAAAATAAAGCATGTGATTCAGGTTTCTATGTTACTTGGTGTAAGCATATGGCTGCTTTACCAAATCCACCATTCCGATGACAAGAAACCGTCTGTCACGACTAAAATCTCACACGAGTTGGATAATGATACTATCGAGAACGTTGTTGTTAAGTTGGGGAGGAAAGATCTTCGTCCCAAAGTGAAGGGAACGAAACCAGATGATGAACAAAAGATCGAGACTGTTGAGGGTCGCGAGAGTCAAGGACATGAGGAAGTTGGAGAAAATGAACGCGTGGATAGTAAAGAAGACGTTGAGGAGGTAAAAGAACACGAGAATGAGAATGAGAAAGATGACGATGAGGAGGAGGAGGAGAAAGGTAATGAACAAACCGGAAAGGTTGAAATGAAAGAAAGTGACGATGGAAAGAAGCGCGACGAGCAGAACCAAGTTGTGGGTATGGAGGATACCGAGAAGCAAATGAGTCCGAACCTGAAAGACGGTAAAGTTTCAATCCCATCAGAGGATGTTGCTGATGGTGAAGATGAGAATGATAAGATGATGAACAATGGAGAGAATGATACGCGTAGCAGCAGCAAGCAACCAAGTGTGGATGATAATGAGCATGATTCAAAGATTCAAACTGAAGAACAAATAGATTCAGCTCCAGATACATATCCAAATGGAACCGACCGTGCAATCTATTTATTAACTACAGGAAATGAGAAGAGCATGGAAGGTGATGGTGAATCAGAAGCACAAAGCAAGACTTTGGAATCAATTCAGGGTGAGGCTGAGCAGAAAGGTGATTTGTCAATACAAGAAGAAGAGAAAGATGCTCTTACAGATCTGGAAACACTACCCGGGAACAACGGAACAGGAGGAGGAAGCATTGCCCTTGAAAATGCAGCTACAGATTAGACTCTTGTTGTTTTTACTTGTGTTTATTTTACTGTCATTTTCATTTGTTATGTGTACTCTCAGTTTTAGTTGAACATCCTAGTGCAATGAGTAATTCTTTTTTGCTAAATCATAATTATTAATCATGTTTAGCAAGTTTGTTACCGCTACGTAAATGTCTCGAGACGGTATTCTAGTTAAACTAATTCATCGTTGATAGTGGCAATCGTGTCGGGTTAGCATGTTCATACTGACAAGTCCGTTCATGACCCATTTAACCCTTTAATCAAAACGTGTTAAAAGGGTTGTAACAAAGTTGCTAACCGGTCAAACAATTTTTTCAACTTTTGTAGTTCAAGTTTTGGGCGAGTTGACAAACTTACTTTATTATAAACATGACCCGTTTAATAAACAGGTTAAACATGTAAATCCAAAACAAAAACCCTTCACCAAACCAATTATCTTAGCAAACCCAAAATCTTATTATATTTTGTCTATATTTTTCAGGAATTATCACCAATGTTACTACAGTTTTTTTATTCCCTACCTCTGAATCTTTAAAAATACACAAGCAAATACCTGGAAAAGCAAAGTAAAATGCTTGGAGGATGATGTGAATGAGTAAACATTGACCTAACCAATAAAAAGTAACCAAATAACCAATAAAAAGTAACCAAAAAATTGTTTTCCAAACATATGCAGAACTCTCATTCTATGGTTAGTTCTTGATGAAAGAAAACAATCCCATGCAAAGTTCTAAAGCCAAACACGATTTTTAAGCGAATCATTCATTATTGAACCAATTAGTATTCACAAACACTTGTTTGCATGTGAGAAGCAAAGTAAAAAAGGAAACAATCCCTTGCAAAGTCAAATACAAGTACCAAGCTTAACAAGAATGCAATTTGAATAACAACAAAAGCCAACCGAATGAAAACAAAACATGATCATTATTATGAATGCCCTCAGCAATGTCCAATTGGGGCTTCAATGGTGTTCCTTAACTTCGAAAAGGCCATCAGGTCCTGAAAAAATGACGGTAAAGATTAATAATGTCAATCTAACTTGACCCATAATTCACTGTGTCCTCATAAACATGAGCCGCAGCACGTTACAGAGCTGTTAATCTAACTTGACCCATCAAGATGCCTCTTTAAATGCATATATGACATATACACCAATGAACTGATTATACAAGCCAATCAAAGATAAACATAGTTACAAATCATGTTTAGGTTTACACCAAGTATAAAACTGGCCCAACGTATAAAACTACAATGTAAAATCTATTTAATTAACTTCCAAAATACTAGTGATAACCATGATACATGCATAGGTAACCACATAATAACAGAGAAACAAGAAAAGGTTCAACAATTTCAATTTAGAGGAACAATAGAGGTTCAACTATGAACTATGTTCTACACGTCTCACTAAGACTCAGGCTGCTGACAACGTAAGATTCATATAAGGCAAGAAGTTGAGGTAACTTATTCAAGAGGTTTTACTAAAAGAAACTAAGAATGTAGTCGACTACAACACCATATAACCGGAGCTAGGTTACAAAAAGCTTACCCCATGGAAACTCCTTGTTCCGGATGTGCATGTATGGATACGCCTACACAAATAAACAGTACATAAGAATTAATCTCATAAGACGAAAGATAACTAATTGCAGCTTATTTTGCAATTCAGCCGCTTACCAATTTAATAAGTGTTACAATATCACCGACTATAAAACAAGTAGCCAACTGATCTAATGTCTCTCTAAATAAACAACCAACAGTAATAAAAAGAATTTACGCTTACAGGAGGTTCTTCGAAATGAGGATGACCCTTGGATAGATTAACAGCCGCAAGAATCGTGCAAGCAACGATTCCTACGTAGGTAATCTTCTCCCATTTAGCCGCCTCGCCTGTATATACACAAACAAATCACAACATTAATGTGTCCTTATTTCGCTTATCAGATAGTGCATATTCAAATAAATTTAACAAATTATCAAACACACACACACACACACACACGTATAATACATATATAGAAACAGTAACAGAAGGATTCAATTCAACTAATCTCTATTCTAGAAATCAAAACCCTAAAATGCACAATTGATAAAAGTGAGCCCTAAATCTGACATACTGAAATCGATCAGATCGAGATATTATACGATTAAGCAGAAAAGTAGATCTCATAAAAACTAATTCTTTAAATATATGAGAAGATTAAGAAGAAAACGACAGCGTATAAAATGTTATTGGTAATTTAAGGGAAAAAGTAGCATACGAGCTTCTTCTTCAGCCGATGCACCGGCGGAGAAGGATCTCGTCGAAGCTGGATTGACGCGAGCGCCACCTCGGAGCGCCGTTCGAAGAGTAGATCTCACAATCGCCGACGCCATTTCTTTCTTTCTACTGGTATGAGTTTTCCGATTGAGAGAGTTTTGAGTTTTGTTTGGAACAAAAGCCTCAATCAATGGGTCAAGGCCCAATAGTGGATTACCAAATGACCCGTACAGCAATGGGCCTGAGAATTAAAAGTTTATTCATACATGTGTTGGTCTGACCTGACCTGGCATGGAATCACACCCCTTAGCACAGCCACAGGGATAACACATAGTTAATAATTAATAAGACCACCTAATGTGGATTAGGTTAAAAATTGTGTGCTCCGATGTGTTTGATCCAAAAATCTGATGCATGATGTGAGTTGCGCGATGCGAGCGCGTCAGGTATGTGATGCGCTCTTTGTAAAAATATACTAAAAAATTATTTATGCATAACAACTTATAAAAACGTACTTAAATTAAAATAATTCACGTAAGAAGAAGATAAGAGTTGTGTTTTTTGGTTTAATCAAGCATACTAAAATGTTTGTAGAACTACAAAACGTGTTTAGGAACTATAATGGTCCAAATTAAGCATACTAAAATATTAACCATTGAAAAAACCCAACCCATTATTATAAAATCAGAAAAGAAAACATAAAAAAATGTTGTGGGCATCGGAGCGCATTATGCGATGAGTGCATAATGCGAAGTTGGTGCAACATTCAAAGGGGTGAAGGTGGCGGCAAGAGGATGTGGCATGCTTTGTCAAGGTGGCTTTGACGTCGATGGTGATGCCGAAACCGACGTTAATCCACAACAGATGGTCTAATAACTCATTTAAAATAGTGTGTATTTATTTATTTTATTACAAATATGATTCTTATTGTTTACTAAATAGTTGTGTTTTTGTGTTTGGTCTTTATCATTTTACTCTTTTACTTGTATGACAAGATATATCAGAACTCTCAAACATAGTTTGTCTTAACAATTCTTTACACATGGACCCCTTTCCTTTAGCGAAGATGTCCTAACGCAACCCCACCACTTGGTTCTCGAATTTAATCTTTCTTTAATACATAAAAAAAATCAATCTCGAATTTAATCTTTCTTTAATACATAAAAAATCAAGGTTCTAAACGGGTAGTCCAATGCATTCATCGAATTAACATGTCATCAAGGGGATGAATTGTAGCTATAACATTTTATCTCTAGGGAAGATAGCAACAATCATCATCAAGTTTTCATAAATAATCAAGGTGTTATTATTTTTTATCATACTAAAATCACATGATTGCAACAAACTCCTTATGAATTTTAGTAATTTAACATTTATGATCAAGAGGTATTCGCTATGTCAATCGATTTAATTACCAAACGCCAACAAATAAGTGTTTTGACAAGCAAAAGCTAAATCAAAATGCAGTTCAACAAATTCCAAAGAAAATCATAAGAATATTTGAGTTATAAGAGTACAATGATTGATTAATCGAAGCTTAACGAAGCCATAGGACTGTCAGACCTCTCGTTTCAAAATCTCATCCTATCTAGATGAGACTCAAATCCAAATAATTCTCTTGTGGCGGATAACACTCTTCCTCCGATTTCTTCATTTATCCCCATTTATCCATGTCTCATCCTCCTTATTGTCTTCCGCGCCTTGTAAGTTGTCAAGAACTTGAACTCACTTCTTGGTTCAACCAACCTCAATGTTACCAAAAAACAATTAAGGGTAGGAATAAGAAGAGATGTAAATTGACCATAGAAAACGAAGGCATTGCCACCTTTGTCATCGTTGATCAGATGAAAGCCAATAGTGGACAGGATGGTTTCTTTGGACCGTTGTCAAGCTTGAGTAGGAAGATGGATGGTGACTAGAGAGTAGAGCTAACAAAAAGTGTCGTGCTGTGTTAAATGGGTCATGTTAAAAATGTCACATGATCACATCTAACACAACTATTCAACCGAGTAATGACACTTTTAAATGAACGTGCCACTTGCTTAAAACAATAAGGCTGGTGGGTGTGGTATGAAGCCCCTAGGGGCTTTATCACGCCACATCAGTGCCATGTCACATAGGGGGTTTTAAAGCTCATTCCTTTAACTTGCATACAACGGTTTAAAGCCCCTTTTATAGCCTCATATTAAACAAAATACAAAAAAAGGAGCAAAAGATTTGATTGGTTGAAAATATTTGGGCCTCACCTGCACATGTCATTAGCGCTCGTTAGTGGAATGAAGCCCTCTCCATGGCGCCCTCCCTTTCCCAGGGGGTGGCTATGGAGCGCTAAAGGGCGCTAAAATTGCTGATTTGGCCAGGGGCGCTATACCACACCCCTTGGCCTAACATGTGCATATTTAATAAACAAGTTTAACGGCTTGACACATTTAACACGATTACATATATCAACCTTAATAACATGAATGTCATCGTATTATTAACATGATTAGTGATACGACATACCCAACATGATTAATAAATAAGAAGATGAAACAGGGGCGAACCTACTCATCCCGACCCCCCCCCCCCAAAATAAATCTTAGGTATGCCACTAAATGTAAGTAACACAATAAAATAAAACTTAGCAAATGTTACGATCCATAAAATCCAACTACGCTAGCCAATTAGGGGGGATGAATTTAATAATAAAATATACTAGCGGGCCTTGACATTAAAACAATTAGGTAAACTGTAAACATGTTATTTGTGTCATAAACGTGTTAGGTGTGTTGGAAAATGTTTTGTGAGTTGTGACAGACGTTCTATTAAAGCAATAATGCTGCATTAGTTTGAAGGTTTTTGCCGAGAGAGTGGGCGCAAAATGCTTTGTTGAAGGGGGATTTAGAGATTAATGGCAGAGAGGTCATCAAAGATGTCGTGTGAGAGAATGGCTAGGAATGGGTAGAACACATTAGTCGATTATCATAAATTTGATCATAGAGAGAACATATAAGTCAATTTACCATACGTAACAAACTAACAATCCTATAATTCAAGGTAAGAAGCTTGAGTTAAAACGATAAAGAAGTGAGTAGGTCTAAGGTGAGAATGAAGAACACTAAGTTCAAGCCTCAGACAACTCACCTCAACAAGGATCTAAGGGCCTTGCATGTACAATTAAGCGACCTAGAGCCCTAAAGATCAACGACGATGGCAAGTCATCCTTGGCTTGAACTAAAAGCTCTTTATTCTCCTTACACCACCCTTCCATTTAGTGATCTTACATCTTTTTGTTTGTTTTCTTGATGTTATATGCACCATGGTTGTAGACATACCTATATATAGAGAGAGCGAATTGGCACTTGTATGTATAATGTGTATATTTTTTACAAAAAAAATAACACGAAAGAATTCTAGACACTTGATAGAAAATAGAATATATTCTAGAATGCGACAATCTCAAAGCGGATAATTTGTTCTCTGGTTGTATCTTTGATTCTCAAATTGCCCTTAGAATCAAATTCTTCAAGCATTTGACTTGTGGAAATGCAATATGTTCTCTATGCTACACTTTGGAAGTCAATCAGGCTAGCCACTCCGCTACAAACACACGAAGGGACAAAAGTTTCTACGAAGAAGAAGAAGAATAAGAATGTTTTAAGTCTAACCACATCTAAGTTCTAACACGCTACAATCTGGAATCGCTATGAATGGATTGGCCGGATTGAATTAACCAATAAATGATGAATTTATTCGCTTTTTGTCTGATAAGATGCGAATATAATACTTGCACTACAAAGGAAAGTTGCAAGGAATTCAACTAAACGTGAATATAGGCACGGTCATCAATCCTCGCTCATCCAGGGCCTAACGTGATTGTATGGATACCATCTACCAAAATTGCCTAAAACAAGATACAAGTGAGTTAAGTTGAATAACCTATTTGTTTGCGGTGATGTAGCTTGGTTTCAACTATGCAAGGATCTGGTTTTGGTTTAAAGGGTTTAAAAGCCGTTACTAACATTTTGGCTCATGACCGTTAACACCCTAATTCTATCTAAAATCTATAATAAGATACAAGTGAGTTATGTTGCATAACATAGCCGTTGGCAACGATGTAGTTTGGTTTCATTTATGCATCAATCTGGTTTTGGTTTAAAGGGTCTAAAAAACGTTACTAGCAATTTGGCTCACGGTTTGATGGAAAACCCATCAAAATCTGACTGTGACACCTTAATTCTAATCTAAATTCCTACCTAACTTATTCTATCTAATATTTAATCCTAATTATTATAATTCATCCGATATCTTTTCCTTCTGGCGTTGTTATTTATCAAGGTTTTGACTCCTTATTTTCTTCAAAATTCCTTTTTTGTTTTGTTTGAGAAAGACAGCCCAGGCCTCCATGACGAACACATTAGGTTTTGCCGTTTTGGAAATGAGTTATGAGTGTAGGCCAGGCCCAGGCCCAAATTCACTCCTTTGAACACCATTGTCTGACCAGGCCCAGGCCCAAATTCACTCTCTATGTTGTGTGAGCCAATCATGTGTCTTGTCTTTGTCTTTAGATGAGAGTAGCTAAATAACTAGAAATTAAATGGATTTTTTTTTATCTTTTATCATGGAACAACTTAGGGCTGTTCATTTTTATCTGAAACCCGAAACATGACCCGAAGTTGAAGCCACCCGAACCCGAATTAGAGAATACCTGAAAAACCCGAACCCGAATAACCCAAACCTGACCAACCCGAACCTTAAATGGGTTGGTTATCAGGTCACTTTTTCCCAGCCAAAAACTCGAATAACCCGAACCTAAAAATCCGAAATCCGAAAAAACCCGTGAACATTTAATGTGTTTTTTTGGTAGATGTGCTTTGGTTTAGAGTTTTTGGTATTCAAAACATTATGTTTTAGGACATTTGAACATTATCATATCATATTGTCAAATACTGTTTTAATGCTGATGATATTTTTTAAGTAGAATGATGAATTTCAATTATATTTTGCGAAAAATACATTTTTTTAATATCATCTAAACCCGAAAACCGAACAACCCGACCTGAACTAGCCTGAACCTGGCCAACCCTAGCTTTAAATGGTTCGGTTATAGATCACTTTTTCCTAGCCAAAAACCTGAACAACCCGAACTGAAAATCCCGAAACCCGAGAAAAAAACCGAATAAAACCCGCTAGTGTAGGAAGCGGTTGCGAGTCATAGTAAAAATAAAGAAGAAGAAATCAACTGCTTATTGAAATATTATTTGTAATCAACTAGTTACTAGTGTAGCTCATAAAGTATTTGTAAAATGATAACCTTAATAATATATGCTTTATTAGAAACCTATAATGAGTTTGTTGATTTAAAATCACTTCCTATTAAGATTACTGCCCATCATTTACATTTACAATTGCCATCAAATTCGTCCACAGCCTTAACCCACTCCCTATTAAATGGTTCCAACTAGAGAGAGTCTCGCACCAGAGAGGACAGGAGGAAAGGTTGTGTAGGGCACAACTTACCGGAGTAAGGGTGTTGCAAGGTGGATAGGTGACGATGCTAGTAATGGAGTTGGTGTGTTGTGTGCCATTGCACGAGGGGAGAGAGAAAAGGGAACATTTACCTGTGTGTAAGGAGAGGAGTTTGGTGCAACCGTGGGAATTTATGGGTGTGGAAGGGAGTACAATGGTGGTCTTGACGTTTAGTGTGAGGCCGCACTGATGGTGTGTGTGAAGGGGCGAGAGAGAAGCGTGGAGAGGAGAAAAAGTATGAGATGCAACAAGTATGAGAGTTGAGTTTAGGCTCGTAATAGTCTTGTTTAGGCTCGTAAGCCTAGCCGAGTTTGGTATGTAAAACTCAGACTCATGCCCGTTTGTTAACAAGCCTATTATTAAGCTCAGACTTGTTTAAGTTCGGCTTAATGCAAGCTTTTAATAAACTTGTCTTGAATAACTCACAAAGAGCTTGGATTGTTTTAACTCCTAATTAAAACAAGTAAAATTGATTAAGTAAACTATTTAGCATCAATGTTCTTAGAAGGTGTGTACATACCACATGGTGTACTGTAATCTAGCTGAAAAAGATCAATGCTAATCTATGCTTAAAATTCAAAACTCTTGATTCACCAGTTGATTCACCCACCCTTAAAATTTATATACCCGGAGCTACCTCCGACACCACTTCATCGGCACTAACCGCCATAAAACATATTCCAGAGTTTCTAGTGAAGTCCATTTTGATCAGCACTTGTTTCAACTCGAATCAAATTATTATCTTTTAAACACTATCCGCTTTGACCCATGGTCGTTTGACTCGTTACTCAACCCGCCTGATTTGCAAGGCTTCAATATAAAACGCGAGTTTTATATGATATTTTTGTCCTATAATATCTTATTTAATGCCAACCTTTTGAATTTATAAAGAAAGATAAAATAAAATATGTGCCTGATTTGCATGTCCCCAGTGATAAATGAATGGTCAATGTGGTTCCAAATAACTGAATAAGTACAACATTGGTTTGTAACTAGTAAAACATAAATGCAACAACACATAAGAAGCCCACATGATCCATTTTTGGACTCTCTTTTTGTCTCCATCTTGGTCACTTCTTTTTAAGCCAACCACTTCCACTACAATTCCCAAAATAATGAAACTCGTACCAAATTTTTATTTTAAAAACAAAAACACTCAAAAAGTGTTGCAACCAAAAGTTTTAAAAAAACCAGTAACAATTGTGATTTATTTATAGATTGAGTTAAAAATGTTATTTAATTTTCACATTATATATAACACCATTTTGTAAGCCTTTAATAATATTTTTTGCACTATGCTGACTTAGTTAAAACCCTACTTCAGTTGGCTGGCTTCATGCAATAAACAGATCAACACAACTGTAATGACCAAACAAATCAAACCAGGAGGAATCACTGCTAAATTACCGAAAACCGAATCCTACTATGTACAAATTACTTAAAAAACATAGCAAATCGAAGACGAAAAACAAACTGAACCAAGATTCGGAAAATAAAAACTAACCCAACAAATTTATTTTCAGATGCTTAAAAGATCACGGAGCTGGTTTTGTTCGGTAGAGTTGTTCAAAGCAACGATGGGGGACTCCATGGTGGTCACCGTCGGTGATGGTGATCTCAAAACAGGTGGATCTGTACCCACACTGGCGGCAGCACCTGAATCTCCTCCTTGTCTGCTAACAGGAGCCTTGGGAACCTCTGTTAAGATTTGAACAACTTCCCTCATCGTTGGGCGTTCCACCGCTTGTTCTTCAACGCAAAGCATTGCTACATAGAAAACGTGCATCACCTCATGAACGGGCGAGGTTGGGAGTCTTGGATCCACTATCTTCATAACGTGTTCTTTGTTGCCGCCGGTCATCTTTCTCACCCATTGCACAATGTCGACACCGTCTCCGAACTCTCCCACTGGTTTCCTGCCGGTCACTAGTTCTAACAGGACCACACCAAAACTGTACACGTCACTCTTCTCGTCAACCTTTAGTGTGTATGCGTATTCTGTAACCAAAAAAATACATTCTTGATCAGTATAAAAACAAACCCATTTAAAAAAAAATATAAACTTTAGTATGTATGAATATTTTATAACCAAAAAGATACATTCTTGATCAGTATAAAAACAAACCCATGTAAAAAATATAAACTTTCGTATGTACGAATATTTTATAACCAAAAAGATACATTCTTGATCAGTATAAAAACAAACCCATGTAAAAAAATATAAACTTTAGTATGCATGAATATTTTATAACCAAAAAAATACATTCTTGATCAGTATAAAAACAAACCCATGTAAAAAAAATATAAACTTTAGTATGTATGAATATTTTATAACCAAAAAGATACATTCTTGATCAGTATAAAAACAAACCCATGTAAAAAAATATAAACTTTCGTATGTATGAATATCTTATAACCAAAAAGATACATTTTTGATCAGTATAAAAACAAACCCATGTCAACAAATATATACTTTAGCATGTATGAATATTCATACAATTATACAAACCCATGTTAAAAACACAAACTTTAGTATGCATGGATATTTTAAACCCAAAAAGATAAGTATTTGATACATATAAAAACAAACCAAAGTCAAAAAAACATAAAGTTTAGTGTGTGTGCACATTCTGCAACCAAAAAGAACATTTTTTTACCAATCTAAATATAAACCCAGGTCAAGGCATAAACTTTAAAGTGTATGCATAATCTGCAACAGAAAAGATGCATCTTTTTATCATTCTAAAAACAAACCCAGGTCAAAAAGCAAAGACTTTTAGAGTGTATGCATATACTGCAACCAAAAAGAAAGTTCTTTATGTCAATTTAAAAACAAACCCAGGTTAAAAAAAAAAAAAAAAAAAACATAAATTTTGGTGTGTATGCATATCCTGCAACCAAAAAGATACTTTTTTTTTGTCAATTTAAACACAAACCCATGTCAGTAAAAACATAAACTTGTTGATACCTGGTGCAATGTACCCATAAGAACCAGCAATGGCGGACATGCATTCCGAGGTACCGGAATCCTGCAAGAACTTAGCAAGACCGAAATCCGCCACATGGGCTTCGAAATTAGAATCCAAAAGGATATTGTTGGATTTCACATCGCGGTGGAGGATCAACGGTGAACAATCATGGTGGAGATAGCAAAGTCCTTTTGCGGATTCAACGGCAATCTTGTATCTTGTATCCCAATACAAATGACCACCTTTTTTCCCATGAAGCATTTCTCCTAAGCTTCCATTAGGCATGTACTCGTAAACCAGTAGATTTGTCTCGTGATTCGAACAGAATCCTAATAATCTTACAATGTATCGGTGTCTTATCCTCCCGAGAGTCTGGATTTCAGCATTGAACCCGTGATCGTGGGCTGAACCCCGGCTCATAACTGGTAATCTCTTGACGGCTACAAGCTCATTGTTTGGCATTACCCCTTTGTAAACGATCCCAGCACCCCCTTTACCGATAATGTTATCTTCTTTCAAACTATCAAGCACATTATCACAAGTAAAGTCTAATCTTTGAAAAGCCGTAAGCTTCCATGCTCGAGCTTCACTAGCTCGTTTTAACGATCGAGCTTTTATGATCGCTGCAACAGCGAACGCAATGGAGGCGACAAGCAGTCCGATAACAAGCAAAAGCTTTATGGAAGGAGAAAGTGACCCTTTCGAATGTGGTTGATGGGTGCCATTAGCAACCCCGTCTTTACACGGTCCTAAATACGGCCCACAAAGCTCCGGGTTCCCCAAAAACGAAGTGTAATTGAAGTAACTAAACTGACCCGTGCCCGGAACCAAGCCCGAAAGATCATTATACGAAAAGTCAACAGATGTCAAGCTCTGCATCGATGCTATCGACGCCGGAATCCTACCAACCAAACGATTACGCGACACATTCAAATAATTAAGAATGTGCATGTCTGTGATTTCAGTAGGAACCTCACCCGAAAGCTGGTTCCGGCTGAGATCCACATACGTCAACAGCTGACACTTGCTAATCTCTGGCGTAATCTTACCAGAAAAATTATTGCTACTGAAATCAATCTTTGACAGTTGCTGCAGCCTCCCTATCTCATCCGGAATCGGCCCAGTAAACCCATTACCATCAAGCAAAAGCTTCTGCAAACCAGTAAAGTTACTAATACTAGCCGGCAACGGTCCAGTAAGCCTGTTATTCGACAAACTCAACTGACCAAGACTAACCGAACCTGACTTGGTCACAGGAAACTCGCCATTCAAAAGATTATCTTGCAGCTCAACCTGTGACAACCTAGGCAAACTCAACAACCCTTTCGGAATCGACCCGTTAAGATAATTCTCCCCCATCCTAACCCGACTCAACGACCGACACTCCCCTAGAGCCTCCGGAATCGGCCCAAACAAAAAGTTCCCCAATGTAATCAAAGTCTCAAGCTGATTCCCAACACACAAACCCTCAGGAAGTGATCCAGTCAACTTATTTGTACTCAAATCAAGAATCCGCAACTTCCCATTCTTCCCCAAACCTTCCGGTATACTTCCGGTAAAATTATTCTCCCACAACTGTAACACTTCCAACACCGGCAACTCAGCAATAAACTCCGGTATCGAACCATGCAATTTATTTCTAAACAAGTTCATTAAAGTAACATTCAACAAATCCCCAAACGACTCCGGTATCTCACCGGAAAACATATTATTAGAAAGATCCATAGATTTCAAACTTATTAGGGCTCCAAGCTCTTTTGGTAACAACCCAGTAAGCCCATTAACTTGTAGAAAAAGAGTATCTAACTTTTGAAGCTTACCGATTTCCGCCGGAACTTCTCCGGTGAGCCCACAGTTCGCCGCATCGAACCGAACAAGTTGTGATAAGTTACCGATTTCCGGCGGTATACCGCCGGAGTAAACATTATAGTACCCGAGGTAAAGATATTTCAAGTTTGTTAAGTTTCCGATCTCCGGCGGGATACTTCCGGTGAGCTCGTTACCGGAAACTGCTAAATATTCCAACACCGGAAATTTCCCGTACTCCACCGGAATAATCCCGGAGAAATAATTCCCACCCAGATGAAGATGAACAAGATTTGACATTTCCGATACGCCGGAGGGTAAATCTCCGGTGAGGTTATTATTATACAGGTCAAGAACTTGAAGATTTTTTAGGGAAATAAGTTGTGGCGGGAAAGTGTCACTGAAGATGTTGTTGGAGAGATTGAGAACACGGAGATTTGTTAGGTTTCCGATCTCCGGCGGGATGGGTCCGGCGAGGTTGTTGTCGGCGAGGGTGAGGTTAACAAGGTTTGTTAAGTTTCCGATGGCCGGGGAAAGAGTTCCGGTGAGGTTAAAACCGGAAATGTCTAGGGAGATCACGTGCCGGTTTAAGTCACACGTGACGCCGGACCATGTGCAGTGAGTGGTGGAGAGGTGGTTCCATGAGGAGAGGGTGGATTGTGGGTCGGAGGTAATGGCGGTTTTTATGTTCAGGAGGGTTTTGTATTCCGGTGAACCGGTGGCTGGACCGGCGGTGGAGGAAAAGGGTAGGAGTGTTATCATGGGGAGTAGGAGTAGGAGGAGGTGAAAAAAAGGCATTTTTGGGTGGTTTGAAGAATTGTAGAAGTTGGGTTAAAGAAGGTGTTTTGTTGACGAGTGTAATGTAATGGGGAAGAAGGGTGGGGGGTGATGGGTAAAAGGGGATTATAGGGTAGTGTTGGAGGATGAGTAATGTACAAGTGTTGTAACAAAATGTACATGTTGTTCATGCATTGTTATTTTGGATTGGGTTGTTTTTTGGTTTTTGAAATTGTTTTGTCTTTTTTCCTTTTCAAATTTGAAATTTTATTACTTCTTGTTGTGAAAAAAGTACAAGAGTGAGGGGTGTGTGTATTTTGTGAAAAACATTTCGTAACCTTTTATGTCATGTCCAATGCAAATCACGCGTAGACAACGTAGACGTTTAAGTTTGCAGCGTGTTTGTTTTTTGAAAGTGATTTCATTAAAAAACCTTTTCCTCACACAGTCCTAGTCTCACATCTTCAAGGCTCTTTTATACTTCTTCCTCTCTGCTCTTTCAAAACACATCTCAAAAACCCTAGCATCCATCTTCTCTAGCCGACACCTCCATCTTCTCTAGCCGACACCTCCACCTTCACCTCCTCTGCCACCCCCACATCTCCGTCGACCCCACCTCCGTCGCTGCTTCTCTGCCTCCGTCGACTTCCACCTTCGTCTGTTTCCGGCTGTTTTTTTTTCTAACGTCGACCTCCACCTCCTCCCAGCCGACACCACACAATTTGAAGAAAGCGATAACTGATTAGTGGATGAGTTGATCTGATGCGCAAACTGAATCTAGTTCAGTTCATATGCAAACTGGATTGTTGCAAAATGATATGAATGATGTTAGGGGTGTTCAAAAATATCTGTATCCGAAAATCCGATCCGAAATATCCGATATCCGAATATCCAAAGTATCCGAAAAATATCTGAAATATCCGGTTCCGAATATCAAAAATAATAAAAAATAAAAAATTAAATAAAAATTGGATATTCTGATATCCGAAATTTCAGATACGGATTCGGATAGTGAAATCTGGTATCCAAAAATTTCGAATATCCGAGATTCGGATATCAGATATCCGGTTTTGAACAACCCTAAATGATGTGCTGCAAATGTTTGATTTCGGTGAGTTGTTGTTTATAGGCTTATTGTTAGGATCATAATCTTGTTAAGTGACTTGTTTGGTTCATTTTTGTGATTTGAATTCTTGGGACTTTTTGTTAAATTATATGTTAGTCAGATTACTCTAAGATTTGAAGAAATGGATAAATGATTAGTGGACGAGTGGATCTGATTTGCAAATTGAATCCAGTTCAGTTTATGTGTCTTTTGAGAAGAGACCAGGGTTAAATTCTTGCAGAAGTTAAAAAACAAACAGTCTTCTTCTTGCAGACTGCAGAGGTTTGGCTCACCTCTTCAGCTACATATGTCTGTATATGTGGTCCGCAGACTGCAGACGTTTTACCTCTGAAAAACAAACACTACCTGAGTAAAGATGTGCCTCTGGGTATTTAGGTATATGAATATGTTGTAGTAAAATTATTATTTATAAACTAGTAATTTTGATGTGGGTTAACACTTAATGATAAAACCATTATACTCTTTTATTTTAGAAAAGGAGTCTGTAAACTAGATTATGATATGTTAAAAACTTTAAAACTTATTAGAAATACATGAATGGTCACTCGAACTAATTTTGATATACAAAGTACTTAAAATTGTTTAAACATAGGTACTTATAAAATAATTTTAAAATCGTTTGTTACCTCTTGAATTGGTAAATATTATTAAGCATGGTTACTTTTTTTATAAGATAAAAAGAAATTGACCTTTTATACTAATTACCCTTGTGTGTTAATATGAGAGATAGTAAATTGAAAAGGTAAAATTTTACAACAAATAGATTTATAATACTTTTTATTGTTTCTATATTTCTATATATCTTCTCATTCATCTAATAAAGAGAGGTTATAGAATTGTGATATCTTGAGGGTTGAGGGTGAGATAGGTTTAGGACCATTAGGTCATGGGTTCGATTTTTTTAAGGAGATTTTTTTTTTTAAATTTACTGAGTTTTCTCCGGACTTGGTATATATGCATTATAGTCTAGTGGAGATTAATATGATCGGGTGATTCTGCTATAGACACAATAATACTTCACTAATCTAAAGTTATCGTTCAAAAAATAAAGGGTGGTGATTTAAATTCAAATCTTTCAAAAATACTTAAAGATTATACCTTTTTTTCTGAAACACTTGAAAATGTGCATTTTTAACGAAAGTAAAGTATTTATTTTTGGAAAAAAGCAAGAAAATTGTTGAACTCAAGAATCGGTGGCCCTTTTTCTGGGTAATTCTTTTCGAAAGGAGCAATGGTGGGGTTAAACAAGGTTTTCTTGTATTCCTCTTTTTATGACAACTTTTTTCATTCATTTTAGAAATTATATTTGATTGAGAACAAATCAATATGTTTTTATCTTTAAAAAAATTCAGTTTTTTTATTAATTGAGAACAAATCAATATGTTTATATTATTAAAAGAATTAAGTTCTTTTTAAATAATTTAGTATTTAATTCTTAGATTATGGATTCGTATTCCTTGTTTTTAATTTTATATAAATTATTTGTTATTTTAACCCGATTTGTTAATTTTATATAAAAATTCAGTTTTGCCTCCGAGGTATCCTTGGTGCTCTTATATCGATGGGAGATAATGAAGACGTAGGGGAATGGAATGATGTGCCGGATAGGCGGAAATATAGGAACCATAGCAAGTCAGTTGATAATAATATGGGGGGAGGTGTCACCAAATTCTTCATATCAAACCTCCCAATTGGGTGTAGGTCGTGGGATGTGGCCGATTTCTGAGAAACTTTGGGGAGATTGCCGGTATGTACATTGCTAGGAAGACGGACAAGAAAGGAAACAGATTTGGTTTTAACAGATTTAAGAACGTGAAAGATGTGAAACAACTAGAAAAGAATCTGGATGGTACTAAGATGGGAGGAAGTAAACTGAAGGTGAATGTTGCTCGTTTTGCCAATGAAAATGCCAATTTCTTGGAGTCTGACGAGAAGGTTCAGGTAAACGTTGCCCGCCCGACTGGGAAGAAAAGCTTTGTCAAGAGCAAAGGAGATAACAACAAATTTCGTGTGGAGGGAGTTTCCTAAAGAGACATGGTGGCACCAAGAGCAGTACCCGATTCGGATAGCGCTGATCGTCTGAAGACTAATAATCAAGAAAGAGTTATCAAGGTTCATGACGAGACAAGTGCTTTTTTTGCTTTCCAAGAAAAGGCAGTGGTTGGGAGAACTAGGGATATCAAATCGTTGTCGGCTTTGAATGTTATGTTAAGGTCGTCTAGATTCTCAAAGGCTAAGGTTTATTATGTTGGTGGGTTACACGTCTTGATTGTCTTCCCGGAGGATTACGAGGCTACGGAGTTCATTAGTAACCATAGTTTGTGGAGTGATTGGTTCTCTTTCCTGGACATGTGGGAAGGACAATCATTGCCTTACGAGAGAATAGCGTGGATCAAATTCGATGGGGTCCCGGTGCATTTGGCAGAAATAAGGTCTTCGATGAGCTGGCGGAATTCTACGGGAAGGTTGTTCATGCCTCGCAGTTATCTCCAGAAGTGAGAGATCTCTCGGTAAATCGTGTCGGAGTTCTGGTGGAGCATGGGAAGCTTATCTCAGACACTGCTATTCTTAGTTGGAAAGGCAAAAGATACAAGGTCTGGATCTCGGAAGAACAAAGTGATTGGGTGCCGGAATGTTTGGTGGAAGTGGTTCGACCGAAGTCGGTGTCCGGGGTGGAAGGTGATGCTCAGATTCCGGTGGTAGAGGGAAAGGATATGAAAAGTCAGGTTCAATGTTGGTGCATGTTTGTGACAACAGCTTAGATTTGGTCTTTGGATATCTTGTAATTAGTTAAACGATAAACGGTTAGCGGGTTTAGCTTTGTATTAGTGAGATTATAGAGTTTGGGCTAAACTAAACCCATTTGGGTCAAGGGGAAACGAATTGGGCTATGCCCATGTAGGAAACCCTAGCCCAAATAGTAAACCTTGTGTTATATAAACAAGGTTAGGCTTTAGGGTTTAGGTAAATCAGTTAATCAGCCAAAACAGTTGTTAGAGAGAATTTCGTGAGAGCTTAGTGTCTTGGACGAAAATTGTGAGGGTTAGGGTTTAGATTGATTGTAATACGAAAGTTTGATAATCAATAGAAACCCGGTTGAAAGTGATTTGTTGTTTCTACACGTTTTCTGCTAATTCTGATCAAGAGGATTCCGCACTCTTGATTGGAAAGACGATTCTGTGAAGATCCATAACATCAAGGGGACCTACAATTGGTATCAGAGCATTAGGCTCTTGATTGCTCGGTTCAGAATTGTTTGCTGCAGAAACAGGGAGTGATTTCGTTTTTTTTGTTAAATCTGAAAATTAGGGTTTATAAATTTTCGAAATTTTTGTGTTGGTTGATAAAATTTTCAAAATTTTTGGCTATTTTGATCTTTTGATTTGTTTGTTTGCTGATTTGCAGGTTCTCAGGATAGTTTCTGATTGACTGTTTGAAGGATTTTGGCTGAAGAGGCTTGAAGATTCGAAGATTGTTCTTCGTGTTCTTCACGTTCTTCGTTCTGTTTCTTATTGTTTTTCGAAAATTATTGATATTTTTGCTGTTTTGATTCTGCAGGAAAGTGTTAGGAGAATCAAGGAAATAATCAGAATTTCGAAAAGATTAACTTTCCAAAATTTGCAGACCAGCGAATTTAACATACCGACGAATTTGATCAATTTCGCTGACTGACCAGCGAAATTAATACACCAGCGATTTTGTGACTGAATATCTTGGTGATCGGCGAAATAAAATCCAAAGGCGACTTTGGTAACCGCGTAAATTTTCCACAGCGAAATTAACACGGTTTCGGCGACTTTACCAGTTGTCGTATTCGCCAAAATTACCAGCAAATTTAATCTGCGAAAATAACCAGCGAACCTTTTCAGCGAATTAAGCAGCGAAATAGATCAGCAAAATTAACCTCGTTGACCAGCGAATTTATGTTACCAGCGAATTAAGCAGCATAACCAGCGAAATTAACTGGATAACCAGCGAATTTACTAGAGAATTTAAGGGGTGGAATTTCAGTTGGCAAGCGTCGGGAAAATTTCAGTGTTTTGCAAATAGAAATTGATCCGTTGCTCGTTTGACAGAACCGTTTGCACCGTTGAACTTGTGTGATTTTCTGGAAAATCCCGAAATCGGTTTTTGACATTATATATCGTTGGATTCGTCTTTTCGAGACGATTCTAAAGGTGTAATTTGGTAACCACTGTTTTCGGAAATATTTTGTACGGTTTTATCAGTCTGCAACGTTTAAAATGTCGAACATGACCAACTTGAATGCTCCTAAGATGATGAAGGTGGAGAATTATCTTACATGGAAGGACAACTTCAAATCCTTCATTAAATCTCAGGATGCACGAATGTGGATATGTATTGAAGATGGGTACATAAACCCAGTACATGATTTTGAGGGCAGACGACGTAGAACAGACTACGTGAACATGAATGAGGCTGATAAGAAAGTGTATGAAGCTGAAAAGAGAGCTTTAGCTGCAATAAAGTCATCCTTACCTGATAACATCAAGCATACCTTCACAAAGTACACAAATTCAAAGGATATGTGGGATGCATTACAAAAGCGATATCAGGGAAATGAGAGTGCCACTCAGGCATTCATGGCAGAGATAATGCCAGTAGATGTGGCTGAAACTACTGTGAGTGATGCTGAATCTGAAGTGGAAAATGCTGAATCAAAAGTGGATGCTGAAATAGAGAATGAGAGTGAAGCTGAACAGGTTAGTGATGATCAAACTACAGAAGTTCATGAGAAAGAGGTACAATTTAATTCTATGTGTTTGAGGTGTCGTGAACTACAGGGTGAGGTTGACAGGTTGTCAACTCAAAATCAAAGTCTGGTGAGCGAGATGTCTAGCATAAAAGAGTCAAATTTTTTTGCTAAAAGAAATGAATCTCTATACTTGAAGAAGATAAAAGGTTATGAAAGTGAAATCGAAGCTTTAACATGCAAATTAAACGAAAAACTTCAAGTAATAGACTTAGCTCACGAAATGATGGCTGAGAAAACAAAAGAGAATTCTGAAAAATGCAAAGAGTTGTCAGATGCACAACTCAAAATTATTGAACTTGAACAGAAATTAAGTCAATTCAGAGATTCGTCTTTTGTTATGAAACACATGATGGGTGGATTAAAGAAAAGTAATGACAAGACCACTGTGGGCTTCCAGGGCTTTAATGAAGTCCCACCTCCTCTTAGTCATGACTATTCTTTCCTCCCTGATGAAAATGAGCTAGCAGCCTATATGTCAACTGCACTAAGTAGTTTCGGATCAACATCAAGTCAAGGTGAAGGGTCTGAGAGTGGTGATGCCAGGAAGAACAATAACAGGGAATCTTTGAAAAAGAAATATTCACCTCCAAAGGGCAAAAATCAAACTTTTGTTAAAAAGATTAATTTTGTTCAAGGAAGTGATATGAAAAATGAAACTGCTGTTATTGAAAAAGAATCAAATGTAGAGTTTGTTAAAAATAAGAACAAAGAAAAATCTGAAATTAAGCAAACTGAACAAAATTCTTCAAAGGCATCATCACCATCTGATAAGGGATCTACCTCAGAGACTCCTACTAAGAAGTCTTTGAAAAGGAGATCGTGCTTCAGGTGTCACACCAAGGGACATGTAGCTAGCTGCTGTCCTAACAAAAATGGTGAAGCAAAAATGAGTGACAAACAGAGAGGGAAATTACCAGAAAAGAGTGGTGATAGTGAGGAGAAAGGTTCAAATTCTCCAAAGAAGTCTGCTCCCAAGCAACCAGAGCATGTTGCTGTTGGTGTAGATAAGGCTGAAAAAGGAACTCCACAAGTTCCACGTTTTCAAAGAAATCAACCTAGATTTCAGCCTAGATCTCCACCAGGCAGATATCAGAGACCTAGAAGCAGTTCACCTAGAATGAACAATTTTAATGGAAATACAAGTAATTTCAGGAGTCAAGGTCAATATCAAAATCGATACCAAAATAATGGTGGTCGAAATTTTTATAACAATGGCTTTAGAAATTATAACAATCAAGCTTCTTGGAATAACAATTCAAGGTTTCAAAATCAAAATTTCCAAAGGTCAAATTGTCCAAATGTATATAGGAACCCTCAGGACCACAGACCTAGTGGAAATCAAAACCCATTTCCATCAACAGGTCTGAGATCCAAGACTCCAGTTAGGAGTAACGGATATTGGATGGATGTTCCAGTGGTTGGTGAATTTGGACGACCCAAGACCATTAAGGCTTGGGTCCCCCAATCTAACTAATTTATTAAGTTAGTGTGTGCAGGAGCTGCTAAGGAGGATTATCAACTGATGTTGATAGTGGCTGCTCTAGGCACATGAAGGGGGATGTGAGATTGGTGATTTATATATTTTAAATGATTTAATTTGAAGTTCAAAGTGCTGAGTCGACACAGAGGATAACCTGGCAGATCTTTATACTAAAGCATTTGACAGGGCTCGCTTTGAACATTTAGTCGAACTCAATGGGATGAGGAATCCTGAATAACTGGTTTTTCATAAGAATTTTTGTAAATAGTTTACTGCTTTTCATAAAAAATCAAAAACATAAAAAAATTGAAAAATCAAAAACATAAAAAAATAGAAAATCAAAAATGAGGTATCACTGTGTGAAAAAGAAGAAATGATAGTACATCAGCAAGTTAGACTGTCACACTGAACTTGAAATTAAATTGCTTAAGTGTGATAGCAGCTTCATCATATGATGTACCAGTAGGCAAAAAGCATGAAATAATCAACTTACCAATGTGATATAAACTTAAATGAACTGAATATGAGTGGGGAACACATCAGTGGTGTATGGTTTAATGACCTTAATTCTTGCGTTGATAGATTGCCAAAATCTGAAGTTTTGGGTCTTTATACTGTTGTTTCAACTAGGGATATCTTGGTTGTCTGTCTGTTTAGAACTAAAATTGTACATGACCCCAGGAAAGATAGTCACTTGGAATTAGCTCATTTCTATTTGAATGTCTGTATATTTCCCGATACACACAATTTTGATCTGATTCTGAAATCTTCTCTGAAAAAAGTCGTGTACCTCCTCTGCTGCATCCAGATATATGCTGACCTGGAGGTGCTAGGCAACGACAGCTTCTGCTGCATCCAGATACATGCTGACCTAGTTGTACGTTGTCGCGCTATAGATCTAATACACCCGAAAGAGGCCCTCAAGTGCCCAAAAGAAACCCAAGAAACCTATATCAAACTAAGAAAAACTCATTTGATCTGTATATTATACCATCTCTACTAAAGATCTATTCTGTTCTCTTCTCAACCTATTCCCAGTTAAGATTTCAGAAATCTGGATTGGACTTGTGAAATATGTGGTAGGGAAGATACTTACATGATAGAGTGTGCTGTTTACATTTCCAGGATTTGATTAGTATTTATTTGGGTGTTCATAGTTAAGCAATTAAAACATGATAAAACAGATTATATGCAGATCTAGATACAGTCAGGATATCTTAAAGGATGACTTCAGTATACTCACCTACTATGATGAATCTTTGTGCATAACTTGATCGTGGGGGTATATCCTGAAGTGGGACACACTAATATATCAGTAATTAAAATTACCTTAACGTATCATACGGTAATGGTACTTGAAATGTTCATGCATTTTGTTTAAGTGGACAAACATACTGGTAATCGTCTTGGACTGCTTTTCATAAAAATTAATCAAAGAATAATCTAATTGTGTGAAATAGTTTGATTGTGCTGATATGATCTTCTTACCAGTGATTCTCACAAAAATAGAGTGTTTATTGCTTTTGTTATTTACTTGCTTTCAGAAAATATAAAAATCCAAAAATAGTGTCTTTTTCTGTTTAAAATTCTTAACGTACGGAAAACTGTTATTCGTGGAGGAATTGTTACCGATAGGGGGAGACGGTGTTAGAAAGTGAGTTCAAAATTTTAAAACCAGGCAGGTTCTTCAGTGTTGGACAAAAAGTTTTGCGTGTTGGTGATAAGTTGAAAAAGCTTAATCTGTGATACAGTTTAACTATCTCTTGAAAAATAATAATTTATTTAACCTTGTTGAAAAATTCTTATGGTTTCTCGAGATGTTTGTTTTATAGTATACAGATTGAAGAGGTTTGTTGCTGAGAAGTTGCTGTGTAGTGTGAAGATGAGAGTTTGATTGGATGCATGGTAGAACCTCCTTTCTATATTGCAGACAAAGATTGAAGAGTTTGAAGATTGCTGTGCAAATGCTAAACTGGAGTTTACTCAAACGCTAACGTGTTGAAGATTTGGTGATTGGATGCATCAGCTTAGGGGGAGTCTGTTGCTGACAGAAGCCGTTGAAGCTGAAGCTATCCAAAGACCAAAGACAGTGCAAGACTGCATGAAGATTGCAAGAAGACCGAAGACAAAGTTTTGACTCAAGACAAAGTTTTCATGAAGCTATTGTCAAGGGGGAGTTTTTTGGTGCATGTTTGTGAAAACAGCTTAGATTTGGTCTTTGGATATCTTGTAATTAGTTAAACGATAAACGGTTAGCGGGTTTAGCTTTGTATTAGTGAGATTATAGAGTTTGGGCTAAACTAAACCCATTTGGGTCAAGGGGAAACGAATTGGGCTATGCCCATGTAGGAAACCCTAGCCCAAATAGTAAACCTTGTGTTATATAAACAAGGTTAGGCTTTAGGGTTTAGGTAAATCAGTTAATCAGCCAACACAGTTGTTAGAGAGAATTTCGTGAGAGCTTAGTGTCTTGGACGAAAATTGTGAGGGTTAGGGTTTAGATTGATTGTAATACGAAAGTTTGATAATCAATAGAAACCCGGTTGAAAGTGATTTGCTGTTTCTACACGTTTTCTGCTAATTCTGATCAAGAGGATTCCGCACTCTTGATTGGAAAGACGATTCTGTGAAGATCCATAACATCAAGGGGACCTACGACGAACGTCCACGCAGGTGCATGGGGAAGAGGAATTGAATATGAACATTAATGATGAAGGGGGCGGTTGGTTAATAGAATGTTCCATTCCCAACAGTTCAATGATGACTCTGAAAAGGTGGGCCCTCGTTGCAGCCTCAGGTGAAGAGAAAAAAGCCTTTCAACTTATTGAAAGACAAACATAAACACGTGCCCAAACCTTTAAGCCCAATTAGCCTGGAGAGGCCCAATAAACCTCGAGATCTGATAGGGGCCATACTTTTGATTATTTTTGCTTTCAGGCCCAATCTGAGTTGATCCCTAATTCCTTTTTGGGTGGTAATAACGAAGACACAACACAGGAAGGTAATCACATTATTGACCTTAATGTGGAAGCAAATAACAAGATCGATGATGGTGAGTGCTCATCTAGGGAAACGTTGGTGGAAGACTCGCTGGAAAAAAACACAATGTAACGAGGTGGAGATTGACGAGCTCGAGGAAACGATTCGTATCGGAAACTTGGTTGGTGTGAATCTTACAGAACATGGTAAGATGATCCAGGAGACTTTGGGTACAAAAGGCATCAATGTGATGAGTAAATGAATTTCCTCTTTATAAACGCTAGAGGGATTGGGGGTCGGTTAAGGAAGGATGGATTAAGGGTTTGAAACAAAAAAATAAGGTTGATTTTCTTTTGATCCAAGAAACGAAGCTTTCGGATCTCTCAAAGTTAAATGTGATGAATTTTTGGGGGAATCAAGATGATGGTGTCGAAGGTGTAGAGGCGACAGGTTTATCTGGGGGTCTGATGTGTATTTGGGACAAAAGGGATATTCGAGGTTTCCGATCATGTTAAGAATAGGAATTTACTTTTGGTAAGTGGGACTATTAAAGGATCTCAACTGAAGATCAACATTATCAATGTTTATGCTCCACAAAAAACGGCGGATAAACTGTGCTTGTGGAATAAGATTAGAGAAGTGATGAATGTGGGGATTTTAATGCGGCCCGAAGTCAAGACGAGCGTAAAAATTCCAGTTTAAAAAATGTTTGTGCCAGGAATTTTAACGACTTTATTTTTGAAGGGGACCTTACGGAATACGAATTAAAGGGTAGAAAATTCACGTGTATAAGGGATAATGGAAGGAAGATGAGTAAGATTGACCGGTTTTTGGTGTGTCGGAATTTTTTTAACTACTGGTCGGACGCTTGTTTAAGGTGTATGTCGTTCTCTGATTTTGACATTGTCCACTTTTACTTACGGTTAATAGGAAGAATTTTGGAGCCAAACCGTTCAGAGTTTATAACTCTTGGATGGGGATTAGCGGGTTCCGAGAGGCGGTGGAAAATGCTGTGAACTTTCAGGTGGAAGGTAATTGTCAAGATGATATTAAATTGATGAAAAAATTCCACAAGATAAGAGATGCTATTAAGGAATGGAGATTAGAAGTCTCAAAAAAGGAGGAGGAGGAGGTGGTTGTCAAAGCGAAAGAAGAGTTAGAAGATTTAGAGAATATTATGGAGGATAGGGACCTAAATGAAGTAGAGGAATGGGAGTTCGTGGAAAACAAAAATGTGCTGATGAATTTCGAATTGAATAAGTGTAAGGATATGAAACAGAAATCAAGGATTAAGTGGGCGCTTGAAGGTGAAAATACTAAATTTTTCCACTCCCATGTCAATATTAGGCGGGCTTCAAATCAGATTCCGGGTCTCACTTTAAACGGTTGTTGGGTCACGAAGCCAAATGTTATTAAAAAGGAACTTATGCGATTCTTTAGAGATCGGTTTAAGGAGAGTTATCATCTTAGACCTAAGCTGGTGTGTAACGACATCAGGAGGTTAAACCAGGCGGAAAGGAACTCTCTTACTGTTTCGTTCTCTTCGGAGGAGATCATAGAAGCGGTTGATGGTTGCGGGGATGATAAAAGCCCAGGGCCGGATGGTCTAAATATGAAGTTCATTAAGATGTTTGGGATCTCTTCAATAAAGATTTCAAAGATGCGTTGGACGAATTTTGTAATAGTGGAAAAATTAATGTTGGGTGCGGTAGTTCTTTCATAACTTTGGTTCCTAAAACTAAGGACCCTACCGGGCTTAATGGCTATCGGCCGATTAATCTTATCGGTATTATTAGTAAGGTGGTATCAAAAGTTCTTACTAATCGGCTCAAGAAGGTGATTGATTCTGTTGTCTCCGAAGCACAATCGGCGTTTATAAAAGGGAATTACATATCGGATGGTCCTCTTCTAATTAATGAAATTACTAACTGGGGAAAAAAGAACAAGAAGAAAGCTTTCTATCTAAAGATCGATTTTGAGAAAGCGTATGACAACGTCAATTGGAATTTCCTTTTATCTTCTATGAGTCAAATGGGTTTCTCAGACAGGTGGTGTTTGTGGATAAAAGGTATTTTGGAGTCGGCCAGGTCTTCAGTGTTGGTCAACGGAGCCCCCACTTTTGAATTTCAATGCCATAAAGGGTTACGGCAAGGAGACCCCATTTCTCCTTTCCTTTTCTTGTTGGTGATGGAAACACTTTCTTATATGATTGATAAAGCTGGAAATGCAAACGTTTTCTCAGGTATTCAAATCCCGAACGGTCCGCGTGTTTCCCATCTCTTATACGCGGACGGCGCCAGGATTCTTGGGGAATGGTCGGAAGCTAATATAAAGACGGTGGTCCGTATTCTCCGAGTGTTTAATATTTGTTTGGGGCTTAAGATTAATATTGATAAGTCTAATATTTATGCTATTAGGGTCCAACCGAATGAAGTTTCTAACATCGCGGAGATTGTGGGGTGTCAAGAGGGGAGCTTTCCGTTTAAATATCTCGGTTTATTGGTAGGAGCTAATATGAACAGAGTATCGAACTGGAAACCTATTTATGACATCTTCGATGCTCGGTTGGCTAAATGGAAGGCGAGCCTTTTATCTACCGGCGGAAGGATCACTCTTATCAAGGCTGTGTTGGAAAGTCTACCCAACTATTTTTTCTCACTATATAGAGCCCCAGTTAAAGTTATTAAGGATCTGGAAGCTAAGATGAGGAACTTTCTTTGGGGTGGAGACGGCCACATTAAGAAATTACATTGGGTGGCATGGGAAAGAGTTTGTTTGCCGGTTAAGTGTGGATATTTAGGGTTGAGTAATTTAAAAAATATTAACATGGCGCTCCTGGCCAAGTGGGGATGGAGGTTTATTACAAACAAGAACAAGTTATGGAGCAAAGTCATTGTTGCCCTACACGTTAATAGAAATAGAGGGGAGTTCATTCCAGCCAAGAAAGCGCTTAGAGGAGTGTGGTATAACATTGTGTAGGTGCTGAATAAGCCGGTAGTTAACGGGGAGCCATTAAAGTTGAGGTTCAAAGCTCGGGTGGGAGATGGTGAAAGAACATATTTTTGGCTTGATAATTGGTTAGGAAATAAGCCTCTTTTTGAGGCCTTTCCTAATCTGTTTAAGCTCGAGGGGTCTAAAAACTGTAAAGTTAGTTCATGCTTCGGTATCGGTCCGGTTGGTAGTCGGTTCAAGTGGAGATGGAAGAGGCCGCTTGTAACAACCCGCACCTTTGTGCGTTGTTACTACTCGATACACTCGTTACGCCTAGCACCGGAGATTCGGATCATAATGTAACTATATCAGTTTTATCGCTAAATCGAAGTATAATCGAATGATTACGCATATTCTATCATTAGTACAAACCTATTTTTGCATAACACTCACGATGATGTCGAGTAAAGGCCTAATCTACCCTTCTCGATAAGCGTGAGGTGTCAAAACGTAAGTAATCAACGCTAACAAGGACTATCGGGAGAGTGCTATGACTCCAGCCGTCATGACGATGATAGCAATACGAGTAAGTAGTGCCCCGGTAATCATTGTGGCACATCACATCGAAGAACGCACTCGAAGGCACGCGTAACTCGATCACCGCACTGAATATTGGATACATAAATACGTATATACGGCCCATTTGTGACTAATTATAATAAATAATTAATTAATTATATAAATATATGAAAATATGGCTTAAACCGTCGAAATCGCACCAAAAACGGGATCGAAAGGCTTCCGAACGGACCAGTCCAATCGATCAGACCAGTCCAATTGATCAGACCAGCCCAATCAAATGGGCCAGTCCGATCGAACGGACCAGTCTGCTCGATCGACCAGTCTGCTCGATCGACTAGGCTGCTCGATCGGCTAGGCTGCTCGATCGACTAGGCTGCTCGATCGACTAGGCTGCTCGATCGGCTAGGCTGCTCGATCGACTAGCCTGCTCGATCGACTAGGCTGCTCGATCGACTAGGCTGCTCGATCGAACGGGCCAGCCGATCCAACTGCAGTTTTGCCTTCCTTTCCCCTTCCTTGCCTATAAATACCCCTCCATTCACTCCCAAACACTTGTGTTGCTGCTCCTAACCGACCAAGACGTTCCAGCCCTCAAATCTCTCGATTTCTTCCGATTCTTGTAAGTTTTCAACCCGAATCTTGTACTTTCTTGATCCAAATGCAATCCTTCATCTTTCTATCTTTCAAATCTCAATTTTTAACCGTGAAATCAACGGATTTGGGGTGTTCTAAGGTGATGTCACCATAAAGTTCTTCAAAGGTGATGTCATCCCATGAAGAACAACTCAGATTCGGATGATTTACATACGATTCTTCATGAATCTCAACCAAATCAATGTTTTTCTAATCAAAAGGCCACGGATTTGGGATGTTCGGATAGATTTCATCACAAAGTTCTTATGAACTTCAAGTGTTGACCTCATATCATCAAGAACAACTCAGATCCAGGGCATTTCCTAAGTAAAATCAAGGTTTTTACATCAGATCTAGTGATAAAATGATCGATTTCGAGTTAAACACGGAAAAACCGACAAAAACGACCAGTTCCGACGAACGGGGTGATTCCCGGCCGATGAAACAGGTTGGAATTGAAGGGATTTCAGTTGCTTAACACCTCATCGTAACGACTCGACCCAAAACGCCGAAAAACGCTCGAAAAATCATCGAAAACAGCCGAACAGGATGGCCAATCGAGTGGCCCAATCGATCGAACTGACCAGTCGATCGAGTGGCCCAATCGATCGAACAGACCAGTCGATCGAGTGGCCCAATCGATCGAACAGACCAGTCGATCGAGTGGCCCATTCGATCGAACAGGCCAATCGATCGAGTGGCCCATTCGATCGATCAGGCCCATTCGATCGATCAGGCCCATTCGATCGATCAGGCCCATTCGATCGATCAGGCCCAACCGATCGACCAGGCCCACTCGATCGAGTGGCCTGTTCGACTGGGCCAGCCCAATTTCATCATTTTACCCGATTTTAACCCAATTTTGCCCGATTTCACGCAAATCGATACCGTTGAACGCATAGTAATCTATCACTCACATAAATTGTCTGAAATCAGGACATTCTCCGGCACCGATTCCGCAAACCTAACCGAATACGCGCTGTGAGTATACTTGACCCCTTTTATCGAATTTTGGGTGTAACATACGTTCCATAAAAACCAAACTTATCAAACGAATGATTTAATTGGACTATTTATCACTTGCGAATAACTGTTTGCATAGATATACGTGATGCTAGTACATGTATGCTAGGACTTATACTCGTGACGTCCCACCAAGACTAGTATAGTACTATTTCGCCCGACGGGGTCTAGTTATGCCATCAAGAGTCGAGCATCGAGGACTTAGCTGGTAGTATCAGTTTTGTGAGTATATATGTCGTGTATTACGTTTATGCATGTGGAAATTCGCAGCACTTTTATTCTATCACACTATCATATATCAAACCTGTATACTCGCCAATACTTTTGTATTGACAAAGTTTTAACGTATGTTGCAGGTTTAGCCGAAGTTTACATCAAATCAAGCTAGGAAGTCTAGAAACTCATCTAAATTATAGGTTGTCGGATTTGAATTGTTCGAGAGAACAAGAAATCTGTGATAACTTATGTGATTGTATTGTTTGTTAGTATGGGATGACAAATGTAATAAATATTATCGCAATATAGTTGTTATGGATTCTCTTGAGCAATCTGATTCGCCTAGTGCCGCGCCCCGATGATTCCGCCATCGGTTGGGGTGTGACAGATTGGTATCAGAGCCATAACTATAGGGAATTAGGCAAAGTTTGAGACTCGACCTAGTCCGGGTCGATATCTTGTGAAAGTGACCTAGTCTATAGTCTAAGTACCAACAGGCCGACTCTTACGAACTCGTTAGGGTTTGTTTGGGCCAACTTGCTACTCTCGATCGAATTTGTTGAAAAGTTACAACTATTGTGTGAACACCGCATACTACAGCTTCACACAAAGAGCCTTTCCTAAGGCTAGAAGGTTACTTAGCCTTTCCTAAGGCTGACACAATACACATGTCTTCAAAACTACTCGCATAACAAAACCGAGTGATCTAGTCGAGACCAGGTGTGAAAACCAATAACTCTCGATAGGATCACTCACTCAGCGTATTTTTCTAGCACGAGAACTCTTTGTTGAGATAGGAGTGACATCCACATCTCGACAAAAGGTCTCCATTTCGAAATTCTGGTGGAACTCTCGGATTTATTCGATGAGCACAACCACAAATGGGAACGAAGTTGTTAAGCCAGGGGTGAAACCCATACCTTAATCAACTGTTCCACTCCATAAAATGGTTTACAAAAGCTCTCACCAAGGTCACGACCATAACAACGACTCAGGCTACGCGAAGACTAGAGAGACGAATGTCAGGAGCTGCATTCCAGTGGAAGCATGAGTCCCCTAGGTCAACGCGTATGCCCGAACTTGTTGGGTATAGTCGGGTTACTTGGGTAGTCAACGCCTAAACACCCAAGGCATTCCATCTAAATTTTACGTGTATGGTTTACGTCTATGAGTTTTCAAATTTAAGCTTTACGATTTACCGATTTCTCGATTTATCGAATTTACGAACCTCGATTTACAAAGCGCACAACCTGCACAGCCATCGCAATCTAAAACAAAGACCGAATGACCGCAACAAAACCAACGTCTAAGTACTCGAATTCGCTTACGCCCTTTCTCTCATCGCGTCCTCGCGAATTCCGGATCAATATCTATGTATAACCTACAACTATATCTATATATGTATTAAATACAAAACGAATCAATTATGTGAGAGTTTAGGAATCTAGAATTTTCCTATGTGGCTCCTATGTGTTTAATTAAATTCTATAACAAGTTTTGATCGAATCAAATCGCATCAAAAGTTCAGAAATCATTATGATCGAATCTCATTCCGAATCCTTCTGTCTAGATGCCTTCCAACAACTCGATCTCGAGACGAGTGGCTAGGAGAAGAGCCCAACGACGCGCCGATAAGAGGATTGCCTCAATTGTGACCAAGGAAGTGGTCAAGCTCATTCCTCAAATTGTCGCGCAAGTGCACTCTCAAAGCCACTCTCGAGCCCCGGAAGACGTCAAGACGGAATCTGCATTCCTCTACAAACACTTCAAAGCCTGTGACCCGATGCCTTTCACGGGTGAAGGAGATGTTTCTCAATTACTCCAATGGTTCGATGCCATCGAGGTTACCCTTCGTCAGAGTGGGTGCCCCGAGGACCTTCAAACTACATGCGCCACCGGAGTATTTCAATCGAGAGCACTCGACTGGTGGACCGCCGAACGCAACAAACGTGGGATCTCCGCAGCTTACGCCCTCTCATGGGACGAGCTGAAGGAACTCATGAAGGAAGAATATTGCCCTCCTCACGAAGCCCAGAAGCTAGAGAACGAATTTTGGGAAATCAAGCAAACCGAAGGAGACAATGCGAGCTATACAGCAAGGTTCAAACAGCTTAGCATAATCTGCCCAAGTCAAGTCGACACTCCGAAGAAAGCTATCGCGAAGTATATTCGTGGCTTACCAGAGTGTGTGGGTGATTTTGTCGAAGCTGCAAAACCTACTACCATCGAAGAAGCCTACCGACTAGCCGCAGAGATCGACAGCAAACGAGTCGTGGACGGGTTCTCCTCCAAGAAGCCTGTCACACGAGCTCATCAAGCAATCGTCATCAACTCATCCGACGATTCCTTTGGAGAATCGGTCGATGGTTCATTTGACCGCGCCTCGGAGGATTCTTCCAAGAATCGCTCCGACAATGTCTCCGTCAAATCATCAGGCAAATCCGAGGACGACACTACATCAACTCCAGAAGCCCAACCGAGCCGCAAACGAAAGACCGTGAGCCCAAACTCTTCAACAACTGGACTGCCGCAACCCGAACCTCTCCGATCAGTCCCAGTTCAGCCACAACGCGCTTACAATGGATCTCATCCCCTGTGTTTCACATGCACGTATCATCACCCGCTAGAAGCAAAATGTCGCTATTGCGCAAATTGCAACTGGTATGGGCATTATACGTCGCAGTGCCGTACAGGACCGTGACCTGGAAGGAAGTCATCAGCAACCGCCGTCTCCGCAAGTATCCACAACAACGTTATTTTGATCCTAATGTTGTTGTAATAATCCGACTTATCGCTATCATTTCTGGAACTTATTTCATATATCATTGTATGTGGATTCTATTTCTCTTACAATCGAGCACTATCTAGACGCTAGCACTATGTACTATATTATGTATTTTATCCCTATAACACTCTTAGAACGAGGTACGGTATACGTGCAAGGGACAACTAATCACGGGTGCACACGGGATTATCTTGGTCAGTGCACGGAGATCGTAGTGAAGTTCTAATGGTGCCATAACGTTTAAAAGCACGGTCAAGGCCGTGTCAACAAAGTGTGACACCAAAGCACGGGGCATAAGTAGTAGGGGTGACGCGGGGGTACGCTTTACCATACTACCGAAACTTCGTGAAGAAAGTGCCATGTGGAGTTGGACGTTATTAGACCTATTATACTATTATGGTTAATTTGACACTCTACCATCAATCACAAGGCGTAACAAACTAAATCGCATCACTGTGAGACTCCTCGTAAGTCCGCGTGCGCAACGCAATTGCCACATCGATGAACTTGGGTAAGTTCACCCCGAAGAGCAATTGGAGCAACGCGAGACTGGTCGTAAAGTCTAGAACACAAATCAATCGCAGTGTTGCCAGATCTAACTCGCAAATCAAATCATTCGATATGTGGCTCGAAATCGCAAACGCATCATGTGTTGTCTAGAAATCTCTAACGCTAGTTAATGTCGATTGTGTGAATCACTATCAGCTGGTGTGGATCGCTTATTGTGGATTCGCTAGACGAGTAATCGAAAATCACTCGCCGCCTTCCACTATTAACGCGCCTCGCACCTAATCCATCAACTCGATACTATCATCTTGGTTCGCTATCACTTATCGATGCATGCATTCTACGTGTCATGTAGCGCGCAAGACCTCGCTTCACGAAGACGAAACTAATAAGGTTGAAACATGGTGATGTTTTGACCATATTAGTTGACTTTTGTGGAAAAAGGCCGTGTGGGCTAGCCTTAGTACTATTCGTGGTGTAATCAGTTCAACCAATCGCCTATCACTCGCAAAGCAACAATCGTCGCTTATCAATCTGTTGAAATCTATTGTCTATCGATGTTCGAATGTTACTTGGAAGTCATCGCAGGTGGTGTAATGTTAGGGTGCATGACATTGCTTCACAAGATAAAACTAATATGGAAACATGGTGTTTGTCATATTAGCAAGTCTTGTGGAAACGTGCCATGCGAACTTCGTGTGGAATCAAATCGAAATCTCATTTACCCGAATCAAAATCGTGTCATTCGTTGCCCAACCAAGCATACCATATCAGCGTTGTGCGACCGGACTACTCGCACCCGCTGCCTACGCTTGGTTTGCATCCAACTTATTTCTATTCAAAACTCGGTCTAGCACCTCATCGCTAGGATCAAGGGAATCGAAATTCTATCTGTGTCTTATCGGCACGCATGACACTGCCTCATGAAACAGAGTTAATATGGGTAAAGCATGGTGGATACGCCGCTGGTACTTCCTATATATAAGTGTTTTAACCATATTAACGAACTTTTGTGGGAAGGTGCCACGTGGGGCCCGATGTAAGTTATTTTTCCATAGTATTAAGGAAAACCTATTTTTATAAAATTTTTACTAAAACCGTTGGACAAATGAAATTCCTTACAACATGGAGAAAACATTGAATCAGTTTGGCTCCGTGCCCAATGAAAATTTCATAAGTCCAATTCTTTTCTTAAAAACCTTTGCAATGACCGACAGGAATCTTCCCGAGAACGAGGGTTCGGCCGTCGAGTTCCGCTCGAACCCACGTTGTAGGAAAGTTTTTCTTAAAACTTATTTTGCCACCTGATTCTTTTAAAATGTAAAAACTCAAAACCTATTATCAACTAACAAAAAAAAAAACCCTCCCCATAGCGCTGGGGTGGACATCGATACAGTCAACGCCGCGCCATGAGGAGATTTTCCTAAATAACTTCGAAGATTAATCGAGTATTGGTAAGTTTAAAACGCTATGGAATTGCTTTTTGTGTGTGTTATCACTTTTAACTAATCGAATCGTATCTTCTCTCCGTTCTCACTCGTCAAATCGTAATCAATCGCCCGTTGTCTAGACGCTATTAATCCCTTCCATCAATCGCATCAACTCTTACGACCCTACTATTGGATTAATTTCGGGACGAAATTTCCTAAAGGAGGGGATACTGTAACAACCCGCACCTTTGTGCGTTGTTACTACTCGATACACTCGTTACGCCTAGCACCGGAGATTCGGATCATAATGTAACTATATCAGTTTTATCGCTAAATCGAAGTATAATCGAATGATTACGCATATTCTATCATTAGTACAAACCTATTTTTGCATAACACTCACGATGATGTCGAGTAAAGGCCTAATCTACCCTTCTCGATAAGCGTGAGGTGTCAAAACGTAAGTAATCAACGCTAACAAGGACTATCGGGAGAGTGCTATGACTCCAGCCGTCATGACGATGATAGCAATACGAGTAAGTAGTGCCCCGGTAATCATTGTGGCACATCACATCGAAGAACGCACTCGAAGGCACGCGTAACTCGATCACCGCACTGAATATTGGATACATAAATACGTATATACGGCCCATTTGTGACTAATTATAATAAATAATTAATTAATTATATAAATATATGAAAATATGGCTTAAACCGTCGAAATCGCACCAAAAACGGGATCGAAAGGCTTCCGAACGGACCAGTCCAATCGATCAGACCAGTCCAATTGATCAGACCAGCCCAATCAAATGGGCCAGTCCGATCGAACGGACCAGTCTGCTCGATCGACCAGTCTGCTCGATCGACTAGGCTGCTCGATCGACTAGGCTGCTCGATCGACTAGGCTGCTCGATCGACTAGGCTGCTCGATCGGCTAGGCTGCTCGATCGACTAGCCTGCTCGATCGACTAGGCTGCTCGATCGACTAGGCTGCTCGATCAAACGGGCCAGCCGATCCAACTGCAGTTTTGCCTTCCTTTCCCCTTCCTTGCCTATAAATACCCCTCCATTCACTCCCAAACACTTGTGTTGCTGCTCCTAACCGACCAAGACGTTCCAGCCCTCAAATCTCTCGATTTCTTCCGATTCTTGTAAGTTTTCAACCCGAATCTTGTACTTTCTTGATCCAAATGCAATCCTTCATCTTTCTATCTTTCAAATCTCAATTTTTAACCGTGAAATCAACGGATTTGGGGTGTTCTAAGGTGATGTCACCATAAAGTTCTTCAAAGGTGATGTCATCCCATGAAGAACAACTCAGATTCGGATGATTTACATACGATTCTTCATGAATCTCAACCAAATCAATGTTTTTCTAATCAAAAGGCCACGGATTTGGGATGTTCGGATAGATTTCATCACAAAGTTCTTATGAACTTCAAGTGTTGACCTCATATCATCAAGAACAACTCAGATCCAGGGCATTTCCTAAGTAAAATCAAGGTTTTTACATCAGATCTAGTGATAAAATGATCGATTTCGAGTTAAACACGGAAAAACCGACAAAAACGACCAGTTCCGACGAACGGGGTGATTCTCGGCCGATGAAACAGGTTGGAATTGACGGGATTTCAGTTGCTTAACACCTCATCGTAACGACTCGACCCAAAACGCCGAAAAACGCTCGAAAAATCATCGAAAACAGCCGAACAGGATGGCCAATCGAGTGGCCCAATCGATCGAACTGACCAGTCGATCGAGTGGCCCAATCGATCGAACAGACCAGTCGATCGAGTGGCCCAATCGATCGAACAGACCAGTCGATCGAGTGGCCCATTCGATCGAACAGGCCAATCGATCGAGTGGCCCATTCGATCGATCAGGCCCATTCGATCGATCAGGCCCATTCGATCGATCAGGCCCATTCGATCGATCAGGCCCAACCGATCGACCAGGCCCACTCGATCGAGTGGCCTGTTCGACTGGGCCAGCCCAATTTCATCATTTTACCCGATTTTAACCCAATTTTGCCCGATTTCACGCAAATCGATACCGTTGAACGCATAGTAATCTATCACTCACATAAATTGTCTGAAATCAGGACATTCTCCGGCACCGATTCCGCAAACCTAACCGAATACGCGCTGTGAGTATACTTGACCCCTTTTATCGAATTTTGGGTGTAACATACGTTCCATAAAAACCAAACTTATCAAACGAATGATTTAATTGGACTATTTATCACTTGCGAATAACTGTTTGCATAGATATACGTGATGCTAGTACATGTATGCTAGGACTTATACTCGTGACGTCCCACCAAGACTAGTATAGTACTATTTCGCCCGACGGGGTCTAGTTATGCCATCAAGAGTCGAGCATCGAGGACTTAGCTGGTAGTATCAGTTTTGTGAGTATATATGTCGTGTATTACGTTTATGCATGTGGAAATTCGCAGCACTTTTATTCTATCACACTATCATATATCAAACCTGTATACTCGCCAATACTTTTGTATTGACAAAGTTTTAACGTATGTTGCAGGTTTAGCCGAAGTTTACATCAAATCAAGCTAGGAAGTCTAGAAACTCATCTAAATTATAGGTTGTCGGATTTGAATTGTTCGAGAGAACAAGAAATCTGTGATAACTTATGTGATTGTATTGTTTGTTAGTATGGGATGACAAATGTAATAAATATTATCGCAATATAGTTGTTATGGATTCTCTTGAGCAATCTGATTCGCCTAGTGCCGCGCCCCGATGATTCCGCCATCGGTTGGGGTGTGACACCGCTGTCTTCGGAAGTTGAAATCAATGAGTTGATCGATCTGTGCTCGCTGATGATGCAGGTAAACCTGAACCAAACTTGTGATAAATGGTTGTGGGTGGGTTCGGAGGTCGGGAAAGAGGAGGAGTTCAGCGTTAAAGCGATGAGGATTTTATTGGACGAGTGCAGAATTCAGTCGAATAATTATGTTCCAGACCGATGCAAGTGGATACCGAAGAAGTGTAACGTTTTTATTTGGAGAGCAGCCATGAACAAGATCGCCACGACTGATGCTTTGATGAACCGCAATATTGCTATTGATAGGCCGAGCTGTGGGCTGTGTGAGGAAGGTTCCGAAAACGTGGAACATTTGTTCACTTGGTGTTTTTTGCGGTGATGCTTTGGTCTTGGATTGGTAGTTGGTGCAAATGTCAACCGTTGGTTATTTTTTCATTTAGGGATCTCATCGAATGCCATAATCATGTGGGTTTGGAAGGAAAGATGAAGGAGGTCCTAAAAGGAATCGTTAGAGTCGGTTGTTGGGTGATTTGGAGAATGAGAAACGAAGCTAGATTTAACAATAAAGAAGTTAAACTTGAGTATATCATTGGTGAGGTCAAGAAAACGGGTTCTTTATGGTACAAGAAAAGGAATAAGGGTATTTCGACGTCGTGGGACGACTCGTGTAAATTTGTAAATTTGTAATGTTGTTGTAATGGTGGTTGCCTGAGTTTGAGGTAGCTGTGTTTTTTTTTAATGAAGTTCACTTTTCAAAAAAAAAACCCGATTTAGTTTTTGATTTCCTTTTTTCATTCAACTTAATGTTTAAATACATATCGATTATTTTAACCGTACTTAATACTTTTTATTTATTTATTTATTAAAATAGCCAAAAAATAAAGGTTTATTATTAGTCTTTTAAAATAAAAGTAAAAGACTATTTGTAAAGACCTGCACGAAAATGTCCTAAAACACTCCGTAAGTGAAAACCCGGACCCCTAAAACCCTAAATTTCATGAAAAATCAAGAAAATCAAGTTTTATTAGTTGGTCGCGGGCCGCGTAAGAGTTAAGCAGAGCTTACGCGGGGCGCGACAGCACTGGAATCTCCGGATAAGTATGTGGGACACGTATCGTTACACGTGTCAAGACTATTCGATGACTCAACCGACCTAGACTCCCTCGCGGGTCGCGAAGGAGAAGCAGATATGCTTCGCGGGCCGCAACGCGCCCCAATATCAGCCTATATATTGAGGTTTTCAGCTTCATTTCAAATCGTTCAATTCTTTTCTTTCTCTTGCTCTCTTGTTCTGTCATTCTAATGTCAGAACTTCTAAACTTCGAAACTCTGCCCGTTATTAGGATACTAACTCTAATCACTGACACGGTACTATATCCGATTGATTGAAACCGATCCAAAGGATGTTTAAGTGTTGCCTGTATACGACTATACTTTGTCATTCGTTGTGGGTTTTGATTTCGTGATTATCGTTAAAGTTGAATTGGGTTAATACACTAATACGAGTTCCATTATATCTAGAATTAGAACTCATACTCAGGGAGTGGTTTAATTAGAATGCTTAGTGATTATGTAAACTTAGTAGTTAAGACAACTTAAGAGTTAAGTAAACTTAGTAGTTAAGAAACCTTAATAGATAAGTAAACTTAATAGGTAAGAAAACTTAATCAGTAAGAAAAACCTAATAAATAAAGGAAACTTAATAATTAAGAAAACTTCCTAGCTAAGAAATGAATCTGCCTTACCTATAAATAGGAGCCTAGGATTTCATTCTTCCTTGGTCATTTCTTTTCTTCTTCTCTCTATACGTTGGTGTTCTAACCAATAATCACCGATGCGATATTCTACCCGATCGATTCGGGAACCAACTAACGAATGCCGAAGTGCTGTCTAAATAAGACTATACTTTGTGAATTTCGTTAAGGTTCTGATCTCATGACCATCGTTAGGTTTGATATGGTTCTACACTAATACGTATTCCACTCTGTTAAACTAAATGTTTAACTATCAGAAAACTCCGATCCAAAAACTTACGATCAAACAAGATGTTTAATCATCAGAAGACTTAGAATCAAGATGCTTGTTTAATCAAGACTATATGCTAACAAGGTGTGTCATTCTCTTTTATCAAAAGTGCTTTACAATACCTAAATGTTTTCCAGTTATATTTTACAGCGATTAAGTCTTTGTTATCTTAAATTACTGGTAGTAAGTGGGGTATTGTGCACAATGACTATTGTTTTGTCACTTTTAGGTGAAAGGACCTAAATAGTAATACACGTCACTTTTGGGTGAAAGGACCCAATAGTGGTATGACCACAGTCATAGATCTGGTCGAGTGACAACTGAACCAGCTAATTATAAGATAGGGGCAATTGTAATCGCTCTTAATACTGTAAATTATAACAAATGTGTTTTGTACAAAAATGAATGAACTCACCAGTATTTCCTGCTGACCAAATGTTTTTAAAACGCGTTTCAGGTGATTACAGTAGATTGGAATAAGAGTGATGATACGACACCGAAAGGCTTAAAGAAGTGCTTATTTTAAAGCTACCGTTGCAAGTATGGTAAATAAGCGATAACACTTGGCCACTGTTATTTCTTATTTATTGGTACTACTTGGTTCTGGAATATGATCCGTCACGTGAATACTAATTTCCTTATTCTTTGATAAAAGCTCTAATAAAAGATTCATTTTTAAATCATGAATGGAGAAAATTCTATTTATGGGAAATACAATGATAATTACCTCTCCAGCGAGAACCGGGTAAGAAAGGGTTACCTCTCTGGCGAGAACCGGGTAAGATGGGGTATATGATATGTCAAACAAGTGACAAAATTCCCTAAATAGTTTCATGACCTGATGCCTGACTTGTTTTTGAAAACATGAATCTGTTAAATACATTGACATTATGAATGGTATGTATATTACAGTATGTGAAATATATGATTATATAGATATCTATATCTATAAGGAAATCCAAAAGCCATAAGGATTGACAATTTAGAATGAATCACAAACATATGTGTCAATGATAAATTTTATCAGGAATCTCTTATATGCATCTATAATTCCGATATCAAACATTATTTCGTTTGATTATCAATCTCGTAACTCGTGCGACAATATAAACGACAGGAACCCTTTATGTTGGGACGCCATCGAAAGTATAAGAATTTCCTTTGCATTACCTTATTAACGCAATAGGAAACCTGTAGCTAAAGTTGTGATAGGCACAAAGCGTCTCCAAACCTACGCTAATGAGAGTAATTCTACTTTTTCTAAGAACTCTTGTGAGAATTAGAGTAACCACGACTAGGTGCACTTACCAAGACTCTCTTCACCTATAATCCTACTAAGATTACCAGTAATAAAGAATTGCTGCAACAATACACGGGCTTAAAGGACTAAAGTGTCATAACCATTAGTATATATGTTAAGAAAAATGAAGTAATGTATGCTTCAAAATTTAGACATTTAGATAGTGAGACCCGATCTTCAAAATACATGATCACGACGTATGCCATGAAATGGAAAGAACTGACAGAAAGGAAATCCTGTATGCTTCATAAAAAGGAATAAGATGGCAACAATGATTCCTGAGGTGATTGCTAACCTAGGTTTAGAATTGCAAGCCAACCGGAGAAGTGACCACAAGGAGACAAGACAGACCAGCCAACAAAGTTCATCTCGGTGATGAAAGCTGCGAGTTATGTACGGAAGTAAGACATAGCGTATATGGTCTCGGAGTTCATTAACACTAGAGGCATGGAACTGAAAGAAATTCCGACCAACATTTTCCTAAAGGATCTGCTTGGAGTATCACCCGATTGTGAGGAGAAATTCATAATTCATCTGAGACTAGAAACAACACCGACTGTTATATCATAAGATTAAGACTAATGTAGTAATTAATGCTTTAAGTCATAAGTTTCATAAGAAGCCGAAACAAGTACGTGCTTTTAGATTAAATTTACAGATAAATTTAATGGAACAATTAAAGTACCCAAGAAACAGCAATCAAGGATGATGCTGAAAGTTTTAAAAAGGGATAATGAAGGAATCAGAAAAAGGAACTAATGGAAATTGGAGATTCCTTAAAGAATTCGGGTACCTATTCAAGGAAATCTACAAGAAAAGATTCTCGAAGAAGCTCATAGAACTAAGTATTTGATGCATCGTGTAAGTAATAGGAGATATCAATAAGAACTACTGGTAGATAGGAATAAAAAGGGATGTAGCAAATTTTGTCTCTAAGTATTTAATCGATTAGCAAACCAAAACTGAACATTAGAAACCTTTAGGTTTACCTCAACGATTAGAAATGCCAGTATGGAAATGGGATTGATAACAAATGAATGTTATTACCAAAATCCCCAAAACAATAAGTTGTAACAACACAATCTAGGTGATTGTGGATTAACAAACCAAGTTACTCAATTGCTACCAATGAAGGAAACCCTTTAGTATAAAATGCTTAGTTAAGTTGTATGTGGACGAAATAAGTCTTGTTACATGGAATCCCGTTATCTATTATATTAAATCAAGATAGTCATTTCACTTTTCATTTCTGGGAAAAATTTTGCTAAGTACATGTGTGATAAATATTGGTGAAAGTAGGACTATCACTTATCACTCATAAGATTTTTCAATAACTGGCCTACAAGTATTAGTGTTACCCGTTTGAAACACTTTATGGAAGAAAGTACCATCCAGTACGTTGGGCAAAAATATGAGAAAAGCAACTATAAGATGGGCAAACTATTAGAATTTCAAAACCGAATAAGAATGATACTAGAAGTCTCTCCATGAAAAGGGAATAGTCCGATGCGGCAAGAAAGAAAAGTTAAAGTCTAAAATTTGTTGAACCATTTGGAATCATTAAACAAATTGAACCAGTAGCTTATCAGTTAAAATTGCCATAGGAAATCGCAGGTATACATGATTTATTTCATGTATAAAACTTAAGGAAATGCTCAGCTAATAAATATTTAAATTATACCTCTTCAAGATATAGAGGTAAATGAAAGGTTGAAATTCGTCAAGAGACCTCTTCAAATAGAAGACAGAAAGGTCAAACACCTTAAACACAAGAGGTTAGTACTGGTTAAAGTAAAGTGGGATTCGAAAAAAAGAGGACCTGAATACACATGGGAACTAGAATCAGAAATGAAGTGAAAATACCCTTACTTGTTCCAGTAAATCTCGAGGACGAGATTTTAAATAAGGTGGGGAGGATGTAAGGACCTACACGAAAATGTCCTAAAACACTCCGTAAGTGAAAACCCGGACCCCTAAAACCCTAAATTTCATGAAAAATCAAGAAAATCATGTTTTATTAGTTGGTCGCGGGCCGCGTAAGAGTTAAGCAGAGCTTACGCGGGGCGCGACAGCCCTGGAATCTCCAGATAAGTATGTGGGACACGTATCGTTACACGTGTCAAGACTATTCGATGACTCAGCCGACCTAGACTCCCTCACAGGCCGCGAAGGAGAAGCAGATATGCTTCGCAGGCCGCGACGCGCCCCAATATCTGCCTATATATTGAGGTTTTCAGCTTCATTTCAAATCGTTCAATTCTTTTCTTTCTCTTGCTCTCTTGTTCTGTCATTCTAAAGTCAGAACTTCTAAACTTCGAAACTCTGCCCGTTATTAGGATAATAACTCTAATCACTGACACGGTACTATATCCGATTGATTGAAACCGATCCAACAGATGTTTAAGTGCTGCCTGTATATGGCTATACTTTGTCATTCGTTGTGGGTTTTGATTTCGTGATTGTCGTTAAAGTTGAATTGGGTTAATACACTAATACGAGTTCCATTATATTTAGAATTTGAACTCATACTCACGGAGTGGTTTAATTAGAATGCTTAGTGATTAAGTAAACTTAGTAGTTAAGACAACTTAACAGTTAAGTAAACTTAGTAGTTAAGAAACCTTAATAGATAAGTAAACTTAATAGGTAAGAAAACTTAATCAGTAAGAAAAACCTAATAAATAAAGGAAACTTAATAATTAAGAAAACTTCCTAGCTAAGAAATGAATCTGCCTTACCTATAAATAGGAGCCTAGGATTTCATTCTTCCTTGGTCATTTCTTTTCTTCTTCTCTCTATACGTTGGTGTTCTAACCAATAATCACCGATGCGATATTCTATCCGATCGATTCGGGAACCAACTAACGAATGCCGAAGTGCTGTCTAAATAAGACTATACTTTGTGAATTTCGTTAAGGTTCTGATCTCATGACCATCGTTAGGTTTGATATGGTTTTACACTAATACGTATTCCACTCTGTTAAACTAAATGTTTAACTATCAGAAAACTCCGATCCATAAACTTACGATCAAACAAGATGTTTAATCACCAGAAGACTTAGAATCAAGATGATTGTTTAATCAAGAGTATATGCTAACAAGGTGAGTCATTCTCTTTTATCAAAAGTGTTTTACAATACCTAAATGTTTTCCAGTTATATTTTACAGGGATTAAGTCTTTGTTATCTTAAATTACTGGTAGTAAGTGGGGTATTGTGCGCAATGACTATTGTTTTATCACTTTTAGGTGAAAGGACCTAAATAGTAATACACGTCACTTTTGGGTGAAAGGACCCAATAGTGGTATGACCACAGTCATAGATCCGGTCGAGTGACAACTGAACCAGCTAATTATAAGACAGGGGCAATTGTAATCGCTTTTAATACTGTAAATTATAACAAATGTGTTTTGTACAAAAACGAATGAACTTACCAGTATTTCCTGCTGACCAAATGTTTTTAAAACGCGTTTCAAGTGATTACAGTAGATTGGAATAAGAGTGATGATACGGCACCGAAAGGCTTAAAGAAGTGGCTTATTTTATCAATTCAATTAAACTAAATTAAGAAAACATTGTTTCATATATTAAAGCTACCTTTGTAAAACATGAGTTTATTCCCATCTGTTTAATAAATAAAAATCCGGTGTTTCTAAACTCTGATATTTTTCCTAACTCACGGTCCTGATGAACAATTATGCTGCAATGATTTTAAAATAACCACCGGTACCACTTGACTGCTCGCAGCTCCTGTCCAGGGTGTGGTCGGGGGTCGTGACACTATTATTATATGATAAATTGATAATAATCTTGCGTCTATTCTGATTTTGTCTAAAAATTTACAAGAAATGATTTAGGGTATGTTTGGTATGGAGCTTTTAAGAGCTTTTAGGAGCTTTAAGCTTTAAGCTTTTAAGAAAAAGCTCCTTATTTGGTCGAAGGAGCTTCAAGCTTTTAGGTTAGAAGCTTGAAGCTTTTGGTTGAAAGCTACTACTAGTAGCGTTTAGAAGGAGTTACAAGCTTTTAGGGAAAAAATGACTAATTTAACCTCTAAAAATAATGAACTTTTTAATGCACAAGCTTTTTAAATTTTTTTTTATGTCCATTTTGGTCATTTTATACATTTTATTAAAAGCTACAGCTACTCTGCCAAACACCAAATATATCTAAAAAGTTACAGCTACTAGCTTCCAGCTACAACTACCATCTACCAGCTTTCAGCCACCAACCACCAGTCACCAGCTACTTTTACCAAACATACCCTTAGTAATCTTTTTCTTTTTCGCTTTCGTTCCATATGAAATCATAAAATACCAATATCATTCCAATTTAAATTTTACAAGTTTTAGAACCTAATGGAAATTATAATTTTTAACGAATTTGCATAATACTACGTAGGCCCAATAAGCATGCAAGTAGTGTGACCAACGAGAAAACTACATCAATGATTCCACCTAATACCACTCCTAATGTTTCATCTTATTCGTCTCTTTTTTGTTTTTAAACTATAAAACAGAAAGAAAACATTATAGCTACAAAGAAAATTAAATAACCATCACTAGTGTTTTAGTGGTGGTCACGGGTATTTAAGTTCCACTTATGGTGGGCACGTGTGAGTTTTCCCCTCAAGGTCTTAAGTTCGAGTATTGGTGATAGGGGTTTCTCATTGAAGGGTTTAAATTGGGGTTCTATTGTGCGAGGGGGCTCTCTAGCGCGGACCGGTTAAGACAACGTAAGCTAGACCTCCCGACATTCACGAATAATTCACACCTTTCAAAAAAAAAAAAAAAACAAAGAAAATTAAATATTTATATAAACATAGATAAGTGTTTTATTGTAGGGATGAGTGCTTGGTACCAGGACCGAATTAGTACCCGTACCTTATTGTACCGTACCAAGCAATTTTTGGTATCAATATGGTACGCATTTTTTGTGTTTTCTGATATCAATACTTTCAGTTTGGTATCGAGACAGTATTTTGTGTCTGTTTACCTTTGAATACCAGTATTGGTGTCAGTGGCGGTACTAGCCCATTAAACCAGGGGTATTCTAATTTTTTTTTACCGTGCAATCATACAATATTAGAAAACGTCAATAAATAAATAAATAAAGTAAAGCAAGTATCAAATAGATTTGTCATCTTCTTTTTTGCTTAGCTTGAAATCGCTCCATCACATCGTCGTCTTTTACCCTATGAAAAAGTCATTTTCAACCTCAGTTCAAATGGATTATTTTATTATTTGGGCTTTATTAGTTATTACAATTTGGGCTTAATTATCATAAAACTAATTATTTGGGCTTAGTTACTAAAGGTTTTGGGCTTAATAAACAATATCAAGTTTCATATCTTCTATTAGGGGTAGGGGTGCAAACGAGCCGAGCCGAGCTCGAGCTCGACCAGGCTCGAGCTCGAGCTCGTTTAACATATGAAAGCTCGAGCTCGAGCTCGGCTCGATTTGAGCTTTATTTCTGAAGCTCGAGCTCGGCTCGGGCTCGACTCGTTTAGTATTTTTTAATTAATTTATATTTATATACTATTATTTTGCAACATATTGTTGCATTAGTAGTTGTACCTATTGCTTAAAGTTTAGTACTATTAATTTGCATTGTTGCATTATATTATATACTATTAATATTTCCAAAATATAAATAAGCAACACTCTCATGCTTTATGTTGTTGTAACATATGCAATGGGAGTTTTTCAAAAAAAAATTGCATTTTTCACTTTTAACCTAAATGTTTTATTTTTTGAATTTTAACCTCAATGACTTTTTTACTTTTTATCAAAAGCTTTTCATCTTTTGTAATTTAACCCCAATACTTTTTTTATTTTCAATTTGGTCCCTCATACTTTTCATCTCTCGCAAATTTTTTGTTTTATGTTTCGTTCTAAATTTTGCGAGTCAACACGCCATAACGTGCGTGTGGGTTTAACGTTTTTCATCTGTTTTTTTCTTATTTGACAATATATTTCTCCGTTTGACAAGTTCGTAGCAATGTGCGAGTACTAGATCGACTTAGTTATTATTTTATGCGTTTTATGTTTCTGTCTAATTTCTTCGCATTAACACCCCGCAACGGGCATGCGTGGTTCAACGATTTTACGTCGGTTTTTTCGTTTGGTGTTATTTTATACTTTTTTTTTATTTTATATTTATAAGCTTTTAATGTTGGTGGTCGCTAACAGTGACGTGACATTAGTGCTACTTGACACGATTTTACGAACATATTTAACCTATTAATTTTCTTACTAATACTTTGCTTCAAGTTTACCGCTATATCTCCTTTACTTAAGAAAAACTAATTTTTTAATTGCATATTTTATGTACGTGTCGGTATAAATCCGATTTGCTCTACGTTTCGACATAAACTTTTTCAGGAAACCAGTCAGCTCATATATAATACGTTATAGTTAAAAGTTAACAAGTTAAATAGAAAAGTATCAAAAGAAAAAGTATTGGTTAAGGAAAAGATACAAATTTATATACTATTAACGTGAAATGTCGGTGAAGACGTTTCTCTTTTAACCCTCAAATTTTTACTTTTCCATTTCTTTACACTTTAACTTTTTCCAATTTACACCTTTAATTTTTGACATTAAACATTATTAACCTTTATCTTTAAGTAAGTTGCACATTCAATTCTAACTTTCAGTAATTGACAACTTTGACCTTCTTAACCTTTTCTACTTAATAACTTGACACCTCCTTTGGTTAAATGACTTTTACGACTTTACGCCGCAACGTGTACAATACTTTTTTTTTATCTATGTTCTACTTATTTTGTGTACGTTCGTAAACTGTATTTGAAAGCAAGTCGGGTCAAATATACTACGTTTTCATTCGATGGCGATGTATTTTTTTTAAGTAAAGAGTCGGGTCAAATATACAATATAAATACGAGTTATTTTAGCTTTCGACGCCGCCGCAACGCGCGGCGGGTCAAAATCCTAGTTAATTTGAAATTTGAAAGGTGTTGGTGTATAGTGGTTTGTACATGATGCTTAGTAAGTTTTTTATGCATAGTTGTGTTGTACATGATGCTTAGTGATGTTGTACCCCATGTTTTTGAGGTTTTTTTTTTTTTTTTTTTTTTTAAATTCATGTTTCACTTTAAACCCAAAACTAATTGATTTTGTAATTTTAACCCAAAAGTTTTTAGTTTTTCCAATTTAAACTCACAACCCTTTTACTTTCAACTTTGATCTCTATGTTTTTCATATTTTGCAAAATTTTTCGTTTTACGTTTAGATAGAAATTTTGCGACTTAACACGGCACAATGTGTGTGTGTGGTTCAACGATTTTACGTTTTGTTATACCATTCATTCTAAATTTTGCGAGTTAACATGAGGCAACGTATGTGTGTGGTTCAGTGCGTTTACGTCGTCTATTTTTTTTCGTTTAATAAGTTCGTCACAACGTGCGAGTCCTAAATCGAGTTAGTTATTATTTTCTATTTTTATATGTTGGTCTAATTTTCCACGTTAAGACGCCGCAACTTCAATGTTGGTGGCCGTTGGCTATAGGGTGGCATTGGTGCTATTTTTCACGGTTTTACACCCCCATCGCAACGCGATGAGCTTAATACGACATGTATTTATATGGATACAAGTCATGTAACGTAGTAATTATGATACCATTAATTGTATTGAGATTATTTGGTGAATTACTTATTTGTATAAGATAGTAATACAGACTTAACCGATAAAAACATCTTTAACACATTGTAAATGTGAATCTGATCAATAACATGTCAATTTCGTTGGCCGCGACGCAACACATGGGTTAATATTCTAGTTTATATTAATTATAATTATTATTATACATATAAGTTAGTTATTTTTTTATATTTATATATAAATGGTAATTATTATTATATAAATATATGTTTAATATATTAATAAAAAATATATAAATAGAAAGCTCGATTAGGCTCGCGAGCCGGCTCGAGCTCGATAAGCAAAGCTCGGGTTCGGGCTCGTTTACTAAACGAGCTTGTTTTTAGGCTCGGGCTCGAGCTCGTTTAAGCTCAGCTCGTTCGAGCTTTTTTTCGAGCCGAGCTCGAGTAGCTCGCGAATAGCTCGGCTTGTTTGCACCCCTAATTAGGGGGTATCCTCGTATATGTTTAAGAGTATCTTATGTATAAAACCGAAAAAAAAATTACACTGCAAATGCGAATACTGAGTTGAGCCGTAGCCCGTGCTACGATTAAGTGTACATTGGTTCCGCCCTTAATCGGTGTTATACTGTATCTGTCAGTTTTGGTACTGATACCCATTTTTTATGTTTTCTAGAATTGATACTTTCGATTCGAATTGGTACCGTACGGTATTTTAGGTTCATTTTTATCGTCTCTTTTTGGTTTTTAAAATATAAAATAGATAAAGAAAACATAGCTACAAAGAAAATTCAATATTTTTATAGACAGAAATAAGTGGGATTACTGATACCAACTGTGATGTCACAATCGTGTAAGAAATACACGCACAAAGAACAAAACGGAATTCGATAAACCCAAAAAGGATGTGTGAAGACATGATCTGTTTATTTTTTTTACAGTAATTCATTGTGACAACTCTTAGAAATGTTAATTTTAATAATATATATAGCTCTTAAAAGTAAAAAAATCTTAAATCAATAAAGATAAATATGAAATAAACAGATTATGACAACTATAAATTATCTTATGCTTTCATATTTCTAGAATTGCCAAAAACACTTGACTTTCAAGGGTGAATGAGTGATTGAAGAACAAATGTGTTGATGGTCGTTTCACTCGTTTGCATATCTCTCTCTCAAAAGACTTGTGGGTTAAAGTTAAGTTATTTTAGTGTTTGACCTTTATATAGCACATTGAATCAAGTCTGGGAGCCATTTGTAAGGTTATCTATTGTGGGTTAACAACTCTCGCCATATAAGTTAATAAGGCTCTTTAACACCGCATTGTGGGCGTTAAGGTAGCGTTAACCGGGGAGCGCGTGAAGCCATTAACAGGTGTTAGAGGAGTAAGGTTGTGGGGTTCACCCCAATCAACCAATTAATGACACTTTTTTTAATGTTTAGTTAAGCCACAACATGATAGTTAAAGAGTGGTCAGTTAGTTAAAGTCCATTATCTATGTGATGTAGGTGTGACTAGACATTATGTTAAACCACAACGTATGGTCTAAGTATGTGGTTTATCGATACGTTGATTTAGAAAGGGAAAAAAAGTAAAATTATGAGACAAGTTTAATGGGTTAAAATATAATAATTTAATGGTAGTTGGTGATTCGTAGTGATTGATGATTGATGGTTAAATTTTGAAAAGCTAAAGGATTAAATTAAAGGAAGTTAACTTTTAATCATGGTTGTTTAACCACATGGATGAGTATTAATTAGGAGGGGCAACCGTGTCAAGTCTAAATTGTGCAAAATAGTATGTGACATGATATTCGTATAGCTTTAGCTTCGTCCTAAATTCAAGCGTATCATGTACATTTGGCTTAGTAAAACAAACCAAAAGATATTGCATATTTGCTCCATCTACCACAATTTATATGTTTTGTGGCATATGGTAACTGAAATGACGGTCACAAACACTATGTTTTCTAGTGGTGGATGAAACGGACGCACTTAGAAAAAAAAACCCCTGCAAATAAACGCATTCAATAATCAAACCATGTTTTCTAGTAGCGTATGAAACGGATACACTTAGAAAAAAAAAAGCATATCAAACCAAATAATGAATAAGACTTTATAAATTATTTATTTACATACTTATATCATTGTTTAAATTAAATAATTTATCTATTTACCCACTAAACTTTTACTGTTTTAGAATGAATAAAAAGTGGTTGACGTGACCCATCTTGTATCTACAGCAATAAAATTTATCAGTTCTAACTTTTAACATGAAGCTTTTTTCGATAGTTACATAGAGCCATATAACTTTTGAGCACTAAAGCAAGCGCAATAGGTTATGGCCACATAAAGGAAGTGTGCACGTGTTTAAAGAAAGTGTAACAAAATGTAGTGTTTTTTATTTATTATGACACAAGTACGTAGCATGCAAGTAAATAGCGCAATCAAGATCCACAAAAAGAAAATTAAAATCAATCTCTTTCAGTAATATTATAAAAAGCATACCATGTGAGAAGGCATTGCCTATAGCATTCCTGCAGACCCATAAACTATATTTTTTTAACGTAAAACAAAGCTCGGTACCCAGGTACACCCATTGGAAAAGGGTGTGGTGTGCCTATTGGCACACTAAAGTGTCTATTGGTACACCAAACCCTAGCAAAACCCTAGCAAAATCAGGGTTTATCTACGCTGCGTATAACCCTATACGCAGCGTATTGACATATACGCAGCGTAGATAAACCATAGATCTCAGTGCCTGATAACCAATCATTGCACAGAAAACAAGGTGTGTCTACGCTGCGTATAGGTCAATACACAGCGTATAGGGTTAACCCTATACGCTGCGTATTGACCTATACGCAGCGTAGATAAAACATCTGCAAATTTGGGGTCATTTTGGTAGGTTTGAAGTATCAAATTTTTGCCAGGTTTATATACGCTGCGTATAGGTCAATACGCAGCGTATATAACCTTCCTGAATTTTATATGCACAACAGAATATGTTATACTTCCAGAACTTTATCTATACAACAGAACATGTTAAATAACCTGCCAGAATTTTATATGTACACCATAGTATATAACATTTCAGAATATGTTAAACCGTTTACACCAAAAGTTTGATATATACAAGAAAAGTTTGTGCATACATAACAAAATGATAAAATACTACTGATGCTGCTCCTGCTGCTGCTGCTGCTGCTGCTGATGCTGATCCCATTCCGCATCCGTAATGAAGGGTAGTGGAGGTAACGCATCTTGCTATTCGCACCAATGAACTCCCGCGCGTAACGTATCTTTTTAAATTTGCGTGCTGGCTCTCAACTCTGTTGGTGGTGCGCTGACCAAAGTTGCGACACTTATTGGTCCACGCATAAACGAACATTTCTTTATAGTCTTTGAGCCAGTTTTCGTAGACGTAATCATAGACACCTGCAAAAATAAAATAATGAAATGTAAAAGCATGTGTAAAATATAATAGATTGGGTGAGTCGTTTGTTGAAGGAACACATACTTTCTCGGTTGGCTACCACGAGTCGGTTATACATTTTCTCCAAGTTGTACTTGTACATGGGCTCTGAAGTAGATTCGCACACTCTCCGCCAGTACGATATAAATTTCCCCCAATCTTCTTTATTGAACCCTTTCTTGCACTGTCTAACTATATTTTGTTCGATGTGAAAGTGGCATAGAAGCCTGGTTGCGTTCGGGAATACTTTAGAACACACGTTAATTAGGGCAAGCTCCCTATCCGTGACTATCACACGCGGCATCATACATTCATGCAAGACTGACTTGATCCGCTCAAGCACGCACACGTAGTTACCCCTTCGTTCTTTACAAATAACGGCATGTGTTATACAAAAAGACTTCCCAGTCGACGTCATACCCACAACCTGGACAAATGGCATGTTGTAGAGGTTTGTTTTGTAGGTCGCGTCGATCAACATCACGTGCGGGAATGCACGCCACATAGTGATTGAATAAGGATGAAGAAAATCTCTGTTACGACATCTGTTTTGGGTTCCTGTCGGATGTCGTAAATGAATCGGTGGTCATGCAGCAGGCTTTCCAGTGCCTGCATAGGAGTCTTTCCGTCCATTAGTGTCGCTTTAAATTTTTGTACATCATTTTGCACGTCTTTCTGAACATGCAGGCTGTCGGGGAACTGCTTTCTTAGGGTTTGAAATATGATACGTGGCTCCATGTTTTGAGCAGTTAGCTGCTCCACTAGCTTGTATTCGGCTTCAGTAAATCTTCGCACAAAAGCGTGGCCCAACAGACTCGACGTAGGTTCGTGGTTATGGTTCGCATTGTCCACTTTTAACTCCCACGTGTCATTCGTCACGTCCCGGATGACGAGTAATGAAAATGGGCAACCGATTTTTTTGCTACCAGCTTTCCTAACTGTTGCTTTACTACGGTGCTCACCACTACGATCGCACACAAGCCATACCATCCCAGTAGTACCGCCAATATTTTTTGATCGGCGGGTAACAATTACTTAACCATACTCCTTTCCCGTTTCTTGTACCCAATTCTTCAAATCAGTTAGAGACATGAAGCGCTAAAAAAAGTTACGTTAATAATAATAATAATAATAATAATAATAATAATAATAATAATAATAATATTTATGAAACTCATACTTCAGGGACTAATATGGTCATTATTGAAACTATTTTAACTGAATGGTTTAGCCAGGTTAACTTTCATATAAAGATTTCTTCTTTAAACACTAACTCAGTTAGCATACTTAACTGAACAGTACAGGGACCATTTGTGTCAATTTTTGAAAGTTCAGGGACTATTTTTGTAAAAAAATAAAACTTCAGGGACCAAAGTGTAAATATATCAAAAATCGGTAAAAAGAGGGTCTTCTTTAGAGAACCGGCCCTTGCAAGGATCGAACTCGTGACCTCTCCTTTAGAACCAGAACGCCTTAACCAGTTTATCCTCCTACTAGGAGCTATTAGAATATGAAACTTAATTCCTTATATACACTAGTTAGGATTAATATAATTATTAATTAAATTCAGAAAACAAAAAGGGTTTTAAACCCAATCGAACCAGACAAGGACGAGACTCGAACCCGCGCCTTCCCACAAACAAAACACGGGCACAAACCAACTGGGCTACCAGTTGGGATGTGTTAGAATCTGAATTTTTATTATATTAAATTATTTAGATAATTAAATTTATATAAACTTATTTATTGTTATTTTAACCACTTTAATTCATTTTATTTATTTAAAATGATTCCAAGGCCATAATAATTATTTTAAATCAGTGATATTCAAGTTCAATAATTAAATTGAAATATAGTTTTTAACAATAATAATAATAATAATTATAATTATAATATTTTTAACAATAATAATAATAATAACAATTATAATTGTAGTATTTTAACAATAATAACAATAATAATAATAATAATTATAATTATAATATTTTTAACAACAATAATAATAATAATTATAATTATAATTATAATATTTTAACAATAATAATAATTATTTTAATGTGATACCTCATTTATTTGAGACGGATTGCCCGGGGTAGATGGTTCATAAAGTGATGTGTTACGGGGCTCATAACCATATCCACCATGTTCTTCGTATCCACCGTAGCCTCCGTAACCCCCGTATCCACCTTCACCCCCAGATCTATCGTATCCACTGTATCCACCTTCACCCCCATATCCATTGTAACCACCTTCACCCCCATATCTATCGTATCCACTGTATCCACCTTCACCCCCGTATCCATTGTATCCACCTTCACCCCCGTATCCACTGTAACATCCGTATCCACCTTCACCCCCGTATACCCCGTAACCCGGATACGATTGCTGCGTCGGGTAATATGGTTCATCAATAGGTGCATTGTCAGCACCTTATCCACTTTGTTGCACGTACGGAGATTCATACCCGTATCCGTAATCCGGATACACTTGATGTGCCGGGTAATTTGGTTCATCAACAGGTGGAGTGGGTGTCTTGTTCAAGTCTGGCAACTGTGTTTTTTGATCAACAGGGACTCCAGACACAACCTCCTCCTCATTGGCATCATTTGCTCCCCATGTGTCATTAGAATAGCGATTACCGAAATAATTCTCGGTCCAAAATGATGACATTTTAACAAGATTGAGCAAAAAATAGAACAAATGATTTTGGTTTGGGGTGTAAATTGTTAGTGTAGAAGAAGATGAACTCGAAGGGAACCAGAGATACATGGATAAATAGACTTTCAAATTTACTTCAATAGGCAGCGTATAGCTCTCTACTCCCCGTATTACTTTATTCACGTGCCCAGACAACATCGTATCAGTGTCAAATCAGTCTGACATACGCTACGTATTGATCAATACGCAGCGTATAGGGTTACCAGTATACACTGCGTATTGGTCAATACGCACCGCATGTCAGACTGATTTGACATGGTACTAGGTTTGACTGTCTGGTCGTGTACCTGCCCCTTACATACGCTGCGTAGAGGTCAATACGCAGCGTATAGGGCTAACCCTCTACGCTGCGTATTGACCTCTACGCAGCGTATGTAAACCCTAAGTGTGTAGATAGCCTGCCAAAGTGTGCAAATAGTGAGGGCCTTGGCAAAAGGCCACCCATGCCCACGATCGCAGACAACACTAGTGACCCGGCTCGTCACCAATTCCATGGGAAACCCACTATCCGAAGACACAGTCCACTTTGGTAAAACCCAAGGTACGCACGTGAATTTTTTTCACGAATGAGACTAATATACAAGCAGGTGAAGATGCATATACAAATATACAAACAGGTGAAGAACTGAAGATGCATATACGGACTGCCTCACAATTAAAATGCCAACTTAGATTCTAGTTCAAAGGTTTATCGCCTTTGTTTTTAATATTTAACTTAAACATGCATGATACTACTAAATAGTGACTAAGTCATGTAGGTTTCATTTTTCAATTTACTCATGTAAATTTCTGAATTGGGGATGTTTTACTATGGGATTAAACTATTTCGTGAAGCATACGGAATCAATAATCATATTAGACAGAATGGATAAAGAAGTAGGCAAAGAACGAGATGTTTTTTTTCCCCATGAACACGAATTGATAAAATCGTGAAAAGACCATATCATTTACTTTTATAGAGGATACATGAAACGTTGAAATATTACTACAAAACATACATTTAATAAAAGCCTTTACATGACGTACATTAAAGTTTAACATTTATCATTAAGGTGGCATTCACTAATGAGCGACCATCATCTCTCCTATCATGAACTGTACAACCATGCGTAGGTCACCACCCTATATTCGCAGCCTCGTAGGTAACTACCTATACTTGTAACTTCATATGTGACAACCTATGTTATGCTTCTTACATGTTAAGTTCACGACCTTGGACCACGTAGGTAACTGTCCAGTACAATGCATCTTTACCATAACTTTATTTTTTCATCTATCTTTAACTTTCCTTTACGTATCAGGTTGAAATCAACTAAACTATCATTTCAAAACATCATATTAATTCATTGAAAACGTTTCCTGGTATCATTAGGGCTAATAGCCCCAAAACCCTTCATTTTATACAAACTTTCCTTTCATTGACACTCATACTTTAACTTTAACTTTTGTACTATACTTTACATTACTTTACCGCCGTGTATGCACATTTCCTGTAACTGACTAAAAAGGGCTCTACAAGCTCACCTATAGTAATGAGCTCTAAGTCTCTATGAACTAAAGGATTCCAAACCCAGAGTCATGAGTCAAAACTAGTTAATATACAACCGCAAAGTCAACATTGAGCTCCAAAGCTCATGCGCAAACCCCATCTTACGCAAACTGGGTTTACACTTTACACACAAACAAAGTCTATGCGTAAACAATGCCCACGCACAAATAAAAGTGGCGCGCGAAGTAAAGTTCCACTTAGGGTTGAATGCAACTACTAATAAGCATAACTAACCCAAGCGCAAAGTATACTATGCTCGCACGCAAACATTTGTGTCTTCTTCGATAAACCCTTAATCTAAACTACAATGGTGACTATGGATTCCGAATATATAAATAATCCGAAAGACCAACTTTATGCATCAAAACACTTTGAAACCAATGTATAACACATTTCCATGCATAACCTTTCACTATAAACGAGAAAAGAACCATCTTCGGGTCTAAGAAAGGTGGTTCACCAGGATGTAAGTCACTAGATGATACTTTACCTGGGGTGACGTCTAGCAGTTTGCCAAACACACCCGTTTCTGAAAAATACAAGCCCAATGTATATGTAAAAAAGAAAGGAGAAGACAAAACAACCGCAAACAAATAAGGCGCAAAGGAATAAAACAGTCGGAAATCTCGTATTACAAACTAGTTGGACACGTGTTGGCTTTCTTCCACAGCCCGTCCATCTCAACCACTACAAGTCGGTCTCCTTAATAGGTCGGATAAGCGGTGGCTCGTGGATCAACGCCTCGTACCCATTCGTTCCCTTATAAGAAGTAAGTGGTGGGTCCGCAACCTTTGCATCTAGCGGGCGAGAAGTCATGACAACATGGATGACGTCTGTGCGTATAAAGAAGAACTTGTTCTTCTAGTCATAAAGGTTATGCAGGGGCTCAATGTAACACCACGTAAAATCGTGTCCAATGATGTGATGACACATGTAATGAACCCTAATAAAGTCAAACGTTGACTATGAGGGACTATTTTCGTCAAAAACGAAAACTTTGTTTATAGAAGGACTGAAAGCGTCAACATGCCTAATCTAGGCCTCTGAGTGACCTTATACGGTGTTCGTATTCTCAATTGAGCCACTTGTTGGACGAGAGGAGCCGTTTGCGTAATTATGTGAAAGTTTGCGCGTCGAAGGGTTAAAAGTGTCAACATGTTAATTCTTACCTCTGAGTGACCTTTTAACAAACCGAGAGCTTCATTATGTTTCATCATATTCTCGGGAATGCCAAATATCGGCTATGTAAGGCTTTTATGCCAATAACTGTAGTTATGCGCAAGTTTGAAAGTTAGAGGGGTTAAAAGCGTCAACATGTTTAATTATACCTCTGAATGACCTTTTAGCGAACCCAAAGCATTGTGATGTATTATAATACTCTCGAGAATGCCTAACATGGACTAGATAAGGCTTCGATGCTATTAAACGATGATATGCGCAAGTTTGCGCATTAGAGGGACCAAAAGCGTCAACTTTTGAATTTACGCCTCTCGGGGACCTTTTAAGCGAACCGGAGCATTGTAATAATTGGACATACATTCGGGGAGGCCCATTATGGGCTATAGAAGGCTTGAATCTCATTAAACGACATTATACGCTACATAGCGCAATTAAAGGACTAATTGCGTCAAACTGCAAATGTAGGTCGAATCGTTTGATAACGGACCTTCCGGATTATATCCACGAGTTAAATATACCCTATTCATCCTTTATATAGCTTAGATATAGGCTTAGAGGTGTTTGGTGCGCAAAAATAAACTTTTAGGTCATACAGGGACTAAAAGTGTCAAAAAGTGCACAAGTTAGCACTTTCGCGCATATCTCACATTCTGAACATCCCCGTACACCCAAAAATTTATGTAAGCACTAAAATATTTATTTTAGTGTGCGGCATGATAAAATTCCACTCGTCGTGTGTTTTGGACCATTTTTAGCGTCCGTGCGTATTCCGTCGTAATTAGACGCAAAACGTGACCGTTCGGCCAAACGAACCGATATCCGAGAGTGTTCCGGACATATTTTGAGCCCCCTAAACATTATCGACCTTGTAGAGCCTTAAACTTGAGTTTCCGGGCCCCAAATGTGTCAAAAATAGCATTTTGTGAGTACAGGGACTAAAACTGCCAAGCTGCCAAACTTTGAATCTGAACCAGAAGCCCAAGCGGGCCGCGAAAGTCTGGGCCAGACATTTACGCGGGCCGCGAGGCCCAGATCTGCTGCTGCAGTTAATTTTTCCTTCTGTTTTTGCTTGTCCACTACTCCATTCACATCCTAGCCAATCCAAATCATTTCCTTGGGCTTCAAGACAATAGGACAGCTGCTATAACAGGTGTAAGGATCTGATTAATCTTCCAAACACCTGTTAATCATCCAATCTTATCTCAAAAACTATATATAGGATGAGTTCCATTCATTTTTCTTTACCACTTTCTCATTCCAACTTCTCTACTCTCAAACTTGGAACTCCTGGACTGAGTTGGACTTATATTCTTGTAGAAAAGATAGCATGGACCAATTGTAAGTGCCCTATCCCACTCCTTAGTTCAGATTTGTGTTCTTTCAAACCGAAAAGTCAAGTATCATGAATTTACTTTGACTTTCGTTTTATACTCTCATGGTCCAGCCACTGATCGAATTGAAAGTGGGTATAAGACCGTAGTTAGGTAGGTGATTAACCCCTGAAAGGGCACCTCCTAATTCCTTCGTTTGCTTAGTTAATTGTCGGGTCAAACCGTTTAGGTAAAAAGTCAAACTTGGCAGATTTGTGGGTATTAATTAAAACTATGGATTCAGAGGTTATAAATTATATTTTTACACTCTAATAACTTAGAAATGATTATTAGAACATGTCTAAGCTGGTCCAACTCGACAATTCTAAGATTAAGGTCGGTTCACAACCGAAAGTCGCAAAAGCTTGACTTTGCTTTGACTTTTCAGTTCTGACCCGATTAAGCTTGATTCTTCCATGATTTAAGCTTCCATTAGGACCATATTATTCAGTAGTATAACCCTCTGGAGTTATATTGCATGGTTCCTTGTGGTTTGAATTATACGCTAGTTTCCGTTAATATGCTTATAAACGCTCATTTTGCCCTTTTGACATAAGAATGAGATTTTTAGAAATGTGAGAGGACAAAAACCTTTGTTACTGATATTTAAGCTTGTCCCGAAAGTTTGACATCAGTTCTTGGTCCCAAATAGGAGTTATGCTCGATATCGTAATTAGAAGCTTTTAACTAAGTAAATTGCGATATCTTGCATAAAGCATGTTTAAACTTGGTTTTTGACCCGAAACTCATTACCTACTGTTAAGATATTATTTTTAGGGATTGTTGGAGTTATTGATCAGATTATAAACTGATCATATCATAGAGTTCTCGTATTATTCAGTAAATGACGGTAATACCTTTTTCATGCATAAAATGAGATTTACAAATGATTTGAATGCCAAACCTTTTTCTACTGATTTCATATATTAAATAAATTATTTTGAGCATTCAAAACTGATCAAAATCTCAGATTTTCGTAAAACCCCTTAATTATCGTCAATTAGCGATTTTTACGCTATTTAGGTGCATAGTATGGTTTTAAACCATAATTAACACCTAAGACTTGTTACCTACTGAATTCTTAAACAAATTTTAATATTATTATAGTAGGTATAAGTCGAGAACTCAGACTTCCAAAAATGCCCGTAAAAGCATATGTGAAATGACCAAAATGCCCTTTCGGGACATAGTTTGGCCATAAATGGTAAACCTCACATATATATGATATCTTACTGATGTAATGAGATAAAATAAATATTTTTACTAATTAGAAAGGACCAGAACTTCAGTTTGTTATAAAATCTCTTTTATAAATATTAAAATGACCAAAATGCCCTTACGGGACTTAAAATGGTTTTAAATACTTATTGGGCATATATGTTGACATCCTACTGATGTATTGACATATTCTAAGCATAATAACATATGGAACTTGTATATGATTCATTTGGTTACCCGTTACGCATTTTACGCGTTCGGATCGGTTTATGTAACTAGTTTACGTATGTTTGCCGAAACAGGTTTAACCTTATCATTTATGTCTCAAAATCCGGAATGTGCTTAGTTTACCCATATTATACAAGTATCCAAACTTGTTGGGTCTAAATAACATTCTATTCCGGTCTAAATAACAGGTTTAACCTTATCATTCTATTCAAGCTAGCCGGTCTAAGTCTATGACTTAAATAAGACCATTAGCATTCTGAATTTGGTTATATATTACCATCACTCCAGACTAGAGCCACCCGGTAAAAGCTACCTGCATTTAGATAGATTGGATACGACTGAGTTATTTTGCTGTGAATCAAGTATTAGCTCAGGTAAATACTTTTAACTTATTTTCCCTATACGTGCTTGGGATACGGTATATTAATACCGCTTGGTCGGGTATGGGATTATTATGTCGGATTGTGATTTAATAAATCCGCATAACCCGTTTTAATCTGTATTGTTTGATAACATAAACATTTGGGGGTTAACGACCGTGTCCTGGATATCCTTGGCTCATTTAAGTTATTAATGGCCACGACCTATGCACGGGGTGCAGGCATGCACCCGACAGATGCAAATGCTAAATATTAATTTACCCACAAGTTGGGGATAACTCCTTTGTGGGTTATATAAGTGGTGAGTCAGTTAATCATGTCTGGCTTACAAACCGGCCCCACATGTATGACAAACATGTAAAACTGTATACAGGATCTTATAAAGATTGTCCTAAGTTATAAAAGGTTTTGTGCCTTGTGCACTCAAATCAATTTTCATAAACTCTTTTGAAATGAGTCGGTTAAATTGTATTTACCAGTGAAAACTGACGTATTTTCAAAAGGCTAAGTGGCAGGTACTACTCGTAATAGGCTGGGAGTTGCTCGGTGTCGAAAAAGAGGATCTTGCAAATCCTTAAAGATACCATAAAGTCTGCTAAGCTTCATTTTTAAACATTCTGTAATGATCCTCCTGTGGATTTGATATTACAGACTCGTCTTTAGTAAATACTTTGATATTTTTAGACATTGAGTTTGTAATAATATTTTTATTCCTAGACTTCCGCTGTGCTATTCTGTGTATGTTTGACTATGATGATATCAACTACGTCACGATACCCCACCGGGCCCACCGGTGATACGTGGAATATTGGGGTGTGACAGGTTGGTGTCAGAGCCAACATTGAGTGAATTAAACACTAGTCTTTTGTGTTTAATCTCAATGACACAGTAGCATATTCCTTAGACCCTATGAGTCTAGACTTAACATAGGAATGCTCTCATCCCTATTAAGTAAACATTGTTTTCGATTTTATGTATTTTAAATAAGTCGCCAAGCAAGGGAGCCGTTGATGGAGAATTTCCTCATCCGAAGCCAATGAATGCCAAGTTTCACCATACGGCTAGAATAAGCGTGCGACTGGTTTGGAGGAAGACCTTTATGGATTCACTCCCACAACCAAACCCATTTGATTTGGAATCAGACTTCAGAGTCCATACCGGAGGTCCCTGAGGCTCAAAATTTTAGAATTTGTACCAGTGGAGTCCATACCAGGGAGTCCCTAAGACTCCCGTTTTTGCTGATAATCCTTGTTTCTTATCTTCAAGTTTGAAACTTCAGACTTGGATTGTATCGGTCAAAACCCAATTCGTGATCCATATTATTTCTTTAACCATTGAATTCTTGAATTTTATTTCCGTAACGGATCCTGATTGGAATATCTGCATTATTCACTAAGGTCTTTTGTACCTTCACCATGTATGGTAAACACAGAAGAGAAACAATCGAATGGAGCAAGGAAGACATCTGATAATCATTCCTTCATAATATTCTTTGTCTTTTGAGTCCTTAAAAGGACCTATCTCTTTTATTTAGTCCCTGTGTGGACATACCTTCGACTTAAGACCCATTATGGGCATTTGTTATTCAGTCCTTTCATGGACATTGTATTTCAATATAGTCCCTTGTGGACATTATATTCCAATAAAGTCCCTACGATGGACAATTGTTCATTAACGTCCCTTTATGGACATACTATTTCATAAAAGTCCCATTGCGGACTTATTTTATAGTCCCTTTTCGGACTTATATTTCCTTTTAGTCCCTGCGTGGACTGGAGTTATTTAAAAGTCCCTGTGAGGACACCTGTACAGCAAAGCCCTTTTTGTGTGCACGCTATATCAATGTAGTCCTTTTATGGACATGTTATTTCATTAAGATCCCTTTGGGGATACGCTATTTTGAATTAGTCCCTCTTAAGGACATTGATATTTCATTATAATCCATATTTGGATTTGTAATATTTTATAGTCCTTGTACGGACTTATATTTTTCCTTAAGTCCTCTGTGGACAAATATATTACTAAAGTCCTGATTAAGGCACTATTGTAAATGCCTAATAATCTAGGAAAGTTTTGGAAATTTTATGTAGGTATTCGTCTCGTCCCTTTATCCAACAATAGTTCTGAATTTACTCGAACTTTATCGATCAGCTGATATATTTCAAAAAGATCCTCTTAATGGTATAACCTAGCCTATATGTTTATAAACATGGCTATGATGGTAAAACCCTCTTAAGATAATTAATCTTTGTTAACATCTGAGAACATGTTAACATTCCTGGCTGTGTGACTTCAGAGACCACACTAGCTTCCAAAAGTACTTGGACTTTTCCAAGCCACCTTCGTAGCCTATGTGATTAATACGAATCACGGCTATCAAACAACAGTATGAAGAATGCATCAAAACATCCAATTTGGATGTATGCCATTGGGCGAAGATGTATTCATGACAATAATAGTTTTATTTTATAAACTTATTGTCAAAAGGCGATGAACTATGTTCGACCCTTAGAAATCACTGATCCAAGAGATCATTGATTATGTCCTTGTGACAAGGCCTTTTGCGCCATCTAACTGCCCTTCGAGACAAGCCTTGTGCTATGTAAGGACGTCTCTATGATATTGACATTGTGATCTTTATGATCCCCTGTCCAAGGTAATGAGCCGTGCTCAAGCCTAATAGTCTGCATGATCAATGCGATCACGACTAAAATCATCAGTACGATGATCAAATCTGACATCCTTAATGATGTTTCACCTAAGGGCTATATTATTTGTCCATTTGAGACCAGGCAATTGTAATCTTTTTGTGATTCTTTGCCCAAGGGGGTGAGCCATGCTCAAATCCCATAGTCTATATGATCATTGCGATCTTGACTCGTATCATCAATATGATGATCATAATAATACCATCCCTTGTGATGAAATGCCTACGGGCCTCACTTTACTATATTTGTCGATAAGACAAAGTTAGTGGTGATCTTCAAGATCCCCTGTACAAAGTGGTGGGTTATACCCAACCCTAACAGTCTATATGATCAGCGCGATCATGACTAATATCATCAAATGCAATGATGATGTATGAACATCCATTAGTGATGTCAATTGGGTTACCTTTGTGCAAATAAGTCATCTTTAGAGGCAATGACAGTTGTAGTTTATGACTCCCTGTCTAAAGGTGAGAAACTATGTTCAAGCCTGGAAGCCTCTAATTCAATAAGATTGTGACTTATAATTTAATGTCCTTGGTGACAAACCAATGAGTGATGTTTTAAACTCATCAATGACAAGCCGATGTGCAATAATTTGTCATTCGTGACAAGTTAACATATTAAGTGTTAACATCCCTAGTCACATACCTTTTGTGCCAGCATTGACAAATGTCCTCCGTGACAGGCCTTGGTGCCATATCTTATAACGTCATTGTGACAAGGCCGCTTTGAGCCATATCTAATCGTCCTTTGCGACAAGGCCCTCGTGCCATATAATCATCCATGTCTTTCATGACTAGGCTTTATGCCATGTATTTTTACGTCCTTCGCGACGGGCCTTTATGCCATATATGTATAATAAAAGTCATGTAAGGCTAGCCTTCGAACTATTCATAATCGTCCTCGTGACAAAGGCAGATGTGACATTATGACCCTCTGTCAAATGGGTAGTGGACTCGTTCCAAACCTTAAGTGCCATTAATGGTCCTCCTTTGTGACCTAGGCTAAATGTAATGGATATACATTCAAATAACATTCATTAGGAGTGTTTGGAAAATAATAGCCTATACGGCTTATGGATGCCGTGGCTGATCTATGTCAGGTCATCAGAATGATGACTAACGATTGCTTAATATGGTGGGTAGTACCAAGTTTCGAGTATAGCAAACTCGAATGAGGTGGATAGCAGTCGCGATACTATTAATGCGACAAAAGCTAATAATGCTACAACCGTAGACCTCAATGTTAATGGAGTTAATCCCCAAGCAGTGATTGATGCAGTAGTTTGAAAGACCATGGAAAAGGTCATGAAACAATTCAAAGAGCCGAATGCTTCTCGCTCTGAATTTCATTCAAAACCTCAATCAATTGCTCGTGAAAAGAGATTTGTTCGCACTTCGAATGTGAAGTATGAACAAGGGAGGAGGATAACTCCCAGAAATCGAAGAAAAAGAGCAAATTACGGGCTTAATAAGAACTATCATAAGTTCAGTAAGAAGCCTGTATGTGAGACTTGTTATAAAAGACACTGGGGACAGTGTCGAATAGATCAAAGACCAAAGCAGTGTGGCATCTGCAAAGGAACTAGTCATCAGTCCCATGAATATAGGGACATAAGGAATGCAGTCTGTTACGGCTGTGGTGAGTAAGGCCATATCAGAAATTGATGCCATAAGGCTGCCAAAGAAGACGCAGCTAAGTATGGAAAGGCTGAGAAAAGAAATGCCTGAACTCACCTGATGAATGTCAAAAGGCAGTACATGATGTCGTCAAGTACATTCCTCATCACTTACCAATGAAACCTGAGAGACCGATTCTCCTATTATCAGCAATGATCTTTCTGTATAATCTAAAAGTACTCTTCCTTGAATAGAGTACGACCATATATGTTATTTTAAATTATTTTTCTTTTCTCATTGATTTTATCAACTGCGAGTGCTAACTATGATTGACAAAAGTGCCATATGAGGATTGCGTATCCCAGTGCGTCCAATAGATTATGTCCATGCCTGATCAGTATGGAAGTTTAATGCATGGGGCCACTAAGATATTCCAATGGTCGTATTGTACTAAAGTCAGCTAGTGGTATTCAAAGGAGATATCCATAATAGAAATGTCAAGGTAGGAGACTCTACTTAAGGCATCCATGCACTCGTAAAACTGATGTGTCATTGCGTGACACGATCGACGATAATTGGACCAAGGCCGAAGATTGAAGTTACATCTATCATATTTGGAAAACTTGATTATCCTCTCTATAGAGATACTCCGTTTTACCTCCTGAGAGGCAAAATGGGATTTGGATTGACATCCTGTTAGGAGCTGCATCTGTTACAGCAACCCTATATTGGTAAGCATTAACGGAAATGGAAGAGCTGAGAATCAACCAGATGAGTTTTTGGAGAAAGGCTTGTATAACTTAGCTCATCATCTTAAGAGCTCTAATTATGGTTGATAAAAGAAAGCGTAAGGTAATACGCTTGTGCATTGGTTATTGCAACCTAACTAAGGAACGATTGAGAATCGTTATTAGCTGCCCAGGATCGTCGACTTGTTCGACTAACCATGAGGATAGTTGATTCCTTAAGACTGATTCGGGTAGTAGTTGGAATAACTATCTCACCCTGAATAAATTCTTATAACCAAAAGCGTGGTATAAGCATGAAGGCTGCTCCTTTGGAGACCTTGTTTGGGAGAAATAGCCAACACCCATTTGTTGGGTACGAAATTGGGAAAGCCCAATTATCAGGATATGAGATTTGTCATAAAGATGATGGATAGGATATTATGAATTCGTAATCATCTGAAAACTGCCAGTATTCGGTAATAGAGCAATGCGAACAAGAGGCGCAAATCTCTTGAAGTTCCAAATGGGGAACGAAGCTCTATCGAAATATCAGACATGAAAGAGTACAATACATTTCGGTATATAGAGCAAGTTAACCCTTGGATGTATAAATCATTCGAGATCATCGAATGTGGTGTAGCTTAAGCTAAACCTGCCTAAGGAGCTCAGTGGAATTCACGATGTGTCCCACATTTCTAACTTAAAGAAATGCCTAGCTGATAAATCCCTAGCAATGTCTCATGAAGACGTATAAAGCCTGAGGTTTATGGAAAGACCTATATCGATGAAGGATCGACAGGTTAAGAAACTCCGAAAAGGAGTAAGCACCTAATGGATAAGTCAACTGAAATACCCGTAAAGGTGCTAAATGACTGTGGAAGTTAAGTTCAGTTTACGACGGAAAGTACTTACATCTTTTTGGAGCAAATCTCGGGGTCGAGATTTCTTTTAAGGGGTGAGGATGTAACACCTTGTAAAATCGTGTCCAATGATGTGATGACACATGTAATGAACCCTAATAAAGTCAAACGTTGACTATGAGGGACTATTTTCATCAAAAACGAAAACTTTGTTTATAGAAGGACTGAAAGCGTCAACATGCCTAATCTAGGCCTCTGAGTGACCTTATACGGTGTCCGTATTCTCAATTGAGCCACTTGTTGGACGAGAGGAGCCGTTTGCGTAATTATGTGAAAGTTTGCGCGTCGAAGGGTTAAAAGTGTCAACATGTTAATTCTTACCTCTGAGTGACCTTTTAACAAACCGAGAGCTTCATTATGTTTCATCATATTCTCAGGAATGCCAAATATCGGCTATGTAAGGCTTTTATGCCAATAACTGTAGTTATGCGCAAGTTTGAAAGTTAGAGGGGTTAAAAGCGTCAACATGTTTAATTATACCTTTGAATGACCTTTTAGCGAACCCAAAGCATTGTGATGTATTATAATACTCTCGAGAATGCCTAACATGGACTAGATAAGGCTTCGATGCTATTAAACGATGATATGCGCAAGTTTGCGCATTAGAGGGACCAAAAGCGTCAACTTTTGAATTTACGCCTCTCGGGGACCTTTTAAGCGAACCGGAGCATTGTAATAATTGGACATACATTCGAGGAGGCCCATTATGGGCTATAGAAGGCTTGAATCTCATTAAACGACATTATACGCTACATAGCGCAATTAAAGGACTAATTGCGTCAAACTGCAAATGTAGGTCGAATCGTTTGATAACGGACCTTCCGGATTATATCCACGAGTTAAATATACCCTATTCATCCTTTATATAGCTTAGATATAGGCTTAGAGGTGTTTGGTGCGCAAAAATAAACTTTTAGGTCATACAGGGACTAAAAGTGTCAAAAAGTGCACAAGTTTGCACTTTCGCGCATATCTTAAATTCTGAACATCCCCGTACACCCAAAAATTTATGTAAGCACTAAAATATTTTATTTTAGTGTGCGGCATGATAAAATTCCACTCGTCGCGTGTTTTGGACCATTTTTAGCGTCCGTGCGTATTCCGTCGTAATTAGACGCAAAACGTGACTGTTCGGCCAAACGAACCGATATCCGAGAGTGTTCCAGACATATTTTGAGCCCCCTAAACATTATCGACCTTGTAGAGCCTTAAACTTGAGTTTCCGGGCCCCAAATGTGTCAAAAATAGCATTTTGTGAGTACAGGGACTAAAACTGCCAAGCTGCCAAACTTTGAATCTGAACCAGAAGCCCAAGCGGGCCGCGAAAGTCTGGGCCAGACATTTACGCGGGCCACGAGGCCCAAATCTGCTGCTGCAGTTAATTTTTCCTTCTGTTTTTGCTTGTCCACTACTCCATTCACATCCTAGCCAATCCAAATCATTTCCTTGGGCTTCAAGACAATAGGACAGCTGCTATAACAGGTGTAAGGATCTGATTAATCCTCCAAACACCTGTTAATCATCCAATCTTATCTCAAAAACTATATATAGGATGAGTTCCATTCATTTTTCTTTACCACTTTCTCATTCCAACTTCTCTACTCTCAAACTTGGAACTCCTGGACTGAGTTGGACTTATATTCTTGTAGAAAAGATAGCATGGACCAATTGTAAGTGCCCTATCCCACTCCTTAGTTCAGATTTGTGTTCTTTCAAGCCGAAAAGTCAAGTATCATGAATTTACTTTGACTTTCGTTTTATACTCTCATGGTCCAGCCACTGATCGAATTGAAAGTGGGTATAAGACCGTAGTTAGGTAGGTGATTAACCCCTGAAAGGGCACCTCCTAATTCCTTCGTTTGCTTAGTTAATTGTCGGGTCAAACCGTTTAGGTAAAAAGTCAAACTTGGCAGATTTGTGGGTATTAATTAAAACTATGGATTCAGAGGTTATAAATTATATTTTTACACTCTAATAACTTAGAAATGATTATTAGAACATGTCTAAGCTGTCCAACTCGACAATTCTAAGATTAAGGTCGGTTCACAACCGAAAGTCGCAAAAGCTTGACTTTGCTTTGACTTTTCAGTTCTGACCCGATTAAGCTTGATTCTTCCATGATTTAAGCTTCCATTAGGACCATATTATTCAGTAGTATAACCCTCTGGAGTTATATTGCATGGTTCCTTGTGGTTTGAATTATACGCTAGTTTCCGTTAATATGCTTATAAATTCCCATTTTGCCCTTTTGACATAAGAATGAGATTTTTAGAAATGTGAGAGGACAAAAACCTTTGTTACTGATATTTAAGCTTGTCCCGAAAGTTTGACATCAGTTCTTGGTCCCAAATAGGAGTTATGCTCGATATCGTAATTAGAAGCTTTTAACTAAGTAAATTGCGATATCTTGCATAAAGCATGTTTAAACTTGGTTTTTGACCCGAAACTCATTACCTACTGTTAAGATATTATTTTTAGGGATTGTTGGAGTTATTGATCAGATTATAAACTAATCATATCATAGAGTTCTCGTATTATTCAGTAAATGACGGTAATACCCTTTTCATGCATAAAATGAGATTTACAAATGATTTGAATGCCAAACCTTTTTCTACTGATCTCATATATTAAATAAATTATTTTGAGCATTCAAAACTGATCAAAATCTCAGATTTCCGTAAAACCCCTTAATTATCGTCAATTAGCGATTTTTACGCTATTTAGGTGCATAGTATGGTTTTAAACCATAATTAACACCTAAGACTTGTTACCTACTGAATTCTTAAACAAATTTTAATATTATTATAGTAGGTATAAGTCGAGAACTCAGACTTCCAAAAATGCCCGTAAAAGCATATGTGAAATGACCAAAATGCCCTTTCGGGACATAGTTTGGCCATAAATGGTAAACCTCACATATGTATGATATCTTACTGATGTAATGAGATAAAATAAATATTTTTACTAATTAGAAAGGACCAGAACTTCAGTTTGTTATAACATCTCTTTTATAAATATTAAAATGACCAAAATGCCCTTACGGGACTTAAAATGGTTTTAAATACTTATTGGGCATATATGTTGACATCCTACTGATGTATTGAAATATTCTAAGCATAATAACATATGGAACTTGTATATGATTCATTTGGTTACCCGTTACGCATTTTACGCGTTCAGATCGGTTTATGTAACTAGTTTACGTATGTTTGCCGAAACGGGTTTAACCTAATCATTTATGTCTCAAAATCTGGAATGTGCTTAGTTTACCCATATTATACAAGTATCCAAACTTGTTGGGTCTAAATAACATTCTATTCCGGTCATCGCTTAATCTAGCGTATCGTACCGCTTTAGATACTTCAAGCTAGTCGGTCTAAGTCTATGACTTAAATAAGACCATTAGCATTCTGAATTTGGTTATATATTACCATCACTCCAGACTAGAGCCACCCGGTAAAAGCTACCTGCATTTAGATAGATTGGATACGACTGAGTTATTTTGCTGTGAATCAAGTATTAGCTTAGGTAAATACTTTTAACTTATTTTCCCTATACGGGCTTGGGATACGGTATATTAATACCGCTTGGTCGGGTATGGGATTATTATGTCGGATTGTGATTTAATAAATCCGCATAACCCGTTTTAATCTGTATTGTTTGATAACATAAACATTTGGGGGTTAACGACCGTGTCCTGGATATCCTTGGCTCATTTAAGTTATTAATGGCCACGACCTATGCACGGGGTGCAGGCATGCACCCGACAGATGCAAATGCTAAATATTAATTTACCCACAAGTTGGGGATAACTCCTTTGTGGGTTCTATAAGTGGTGAGTCAGTTAATCATGTCCGGCTTACAAACCGGCCCCACATGTATGACAAACATGTAAAACTGTATACAAGATCTTATAAAGATTGTCCCAAGTTATAAAAGGTTTTGTGCCTTGTGCACTCAAATCAATTTTCATAAACTCTTTTCAAATGAGTCGGTTAAATTGTATTTACCAGTGAAAACTGACGTATTTTCAAAAGGCTAAGTGGCAGGTACTACTCGTAATAGGCTGGGAGTTGCTCGGTGTCGAAAAAGAGGATCTTGCAAATCCTTAAAGATACCATAAAGTCTGCTAAGCTTCATTTTTAAACATTCTGTAATGATCCTCCTGTGGATTTGATATTACAGACTCGTCTTTAGTAAATACTTTGATATTTTTAGACATTGAGTTTGTAATAATATTTTTATTCCTAGACTTCCGCTGTGCTATTCTGTGTATGTTTGACTATGATGATATCAACTACGTCACGATACCCCACCGGGCCCACCGGTGATACGTGGAATATTGGGGTGTGACACTCAAGCGCACGCACTTGACCCTAGTGCGTTGCGCAAAAGAATACCAACTCGTTCTCCCAATCAAGTTATAGAAAACATGAATCATCTCCCTTATCGGTTCGATTCTCAAATCCTTGCTGCAAAACTCGAACTGTGTCATCCACATCATCCTCATAGGGTGCATCTATGATATATGCACCCCATAGTGGATCAAAAAGGAGGCTAAAAACATCATGATTCGGAGCCGGAAGTGACTAGCAAGAAACAACCATGAGTACAAGGCCATCTTGTCAGCTGGAGGCTACACCGCCGTATTCCCTTTATCGGGGTATTCAATCTCCGACTCCTCCGGGAAAGATTGATAACTTCAAACAAGAGTATTAAAGTACTCATATTTCCATTTAATGGGAATCCGAGCGTCTGTTAACATTGGCGTTGTACGACGAGTCGACGACCCCCCGTTTTGATTTATGGTTTAAGGTTTGAAGATGAAGCCATTTGTTAATATATAAGAAATTGAAAGAAAAAGATGAGGATCTTTGAATTTCGAGAGGAAGAAAATGAGAGTAACCGGAGAAGTAAACTGAAACGACGTGAAAAAATAACCCTTTTTTCTCCTTTTATACCCATTACATTTAATGCGATGGGAAAACGTGCCTACTCGAGTACTTCGAAGGGCCAATAGACGAAAAAAAATGCTGACGGGGCGTGGGTCATGCGACAGTATAGTGTCACGTGTCTCATTAGCCTCACCAACCCTATCTCAAAGGAATCTTTTCAAAGTATTTAAACGAGCATCTGTAGTCCGCAGCAAAACAATCCACAATCGGAGGTTAGACAAGTACAACCAAGTGCTTACCAATGGCGGGTCCCTGCCCGCATAAAGTCATCCCCGGAAGTTATAAAAACACAAAATAGTCTGGTCCTTGACCCGCACATCTGCAAGCACGGGAGAAACACTTGACTAGGGGACTTGTAGAGGTATCGTACCGGCTCCCCCGCAAGTCCGAATAAAACCTATACCCAGCCTACAACCCGACAGATGGCTTTAGCAAGTCATCCGCAGGGCCCACCCACCACATGGAGATAAGCCAGCACGAAGGAGGCAAAGGGTACAAGATGAAAGAGACGTGTAGCCGATGGCAGTCCACGTATCACTGTATCAGGTGATCTCCATTAATGGTTATTGTAGAAGAGACATGAGGTAAAAGTGATAGCGACATCTGACCACTCACACGACACAAATTCACACTTTCTTAAACCTCCATTAACGGTTGACATCAAAGAGACAACAAGGACATCATGAAAGCGAGTTGTGCTCAATAGAGTCCACAGACGCACACCTATCTCAGCGAACACTAATTGTCAGGGCAGCGGGGACCAAATGCATATTCTTAATAATGACGTCTCATCAAATCATCTCTTGTTCCTTTGGATATAAATACTACACTATATCAAGGTGAAATGATCCTCTGCCTTTTACTCTCACTCTGACTACAATTTACTCTTTAGATCATTATTTATTCTCACGTCAGACGGTAGTTATAAAAAGAACTTCCACTTCTCCTTCTCATAACATCAAGTCTCGTAGTGTTTTTAGTTATGGACCCAATTAAGCATTATCTAGTCTAATTGATTAGATTGTTGTTTCTACATTTATTACAAGCACCTTTAGGTTTTTATAACTCTCGCAACTTAATCATGAAGATTACACCTTTATTAATAAAAAGAAAATACACAGATGATAAGATTTTTTTCCGAAAGTGTAATTCTTCATTTTTTTTCAAAAGTTTGGTGATGTTATGTCATGGAGTCATTGGTCACTCGACAAATGTGATGTTTTGCAGTGCATATTCTTTTACTTTTCTTTTCCATCAACTTTTTAAAAAGGTAAATAAAAGATTATTGTTTTAAAGTTAAAATAAATAAAGTATAGGCTGGTCAAACTGAGTTGACTGGCAATTGAAAGAACAAAATGAGCAGCTGGTCCCTTGTCTGACTGACTGGCTTGGCCCTTCATTGTTAATCACAGCCCTGTATCTTTAATTCTTTATCTTTTTTCTCTACATATTTTATGTTAGTTCAATTTCTATCCTTGTATTCTTCTCAAATATCTCAACGTTGCTAAAAATATAATAATATATTTCTTGATGAGTGAAGTGATTCTAAATATTCTAGTTTTGAATTAAAAGGGGTAGTAGCGTAGCTTTTTGGCCGTTTACTATCTATCTCGATGTAAATTCATAATACGGATACGAATTAAAACCACCAAGGTAAAGTGTGTTTTCTCAAAAAAAATATATATAATAATTCTTGGGGTATGACAGAAACATTACAAAATGTTGGTTAGATACATAACTTTGTTAATCCGATCATGGTATTTCAAAATTAAAGGTTTTTTTTAATCTATACTATATAATAAAAGAAACCTGTTTTGGGACACTTGTTATTCTCTCATTTAATTGATTAAAATTATTAATACTAATAATAATAATAATATTTAATCTAAATTAATACAAATTTTTATTATTAATAATATTTAATCAAATCTAAAATCTAATCTAATACAAATTTTTATTATCAATAATATTTAATCAACAAATTTTTATTATTAATAATATTTAATCAAATCTAAAATCTAATCTAATACAAATTTTTATTATCAATAATATTTAATCAAATCTAATAAGAATTCATATTTAATAAATTCAACTTATCTATGTAATCTTAAATATCTCGATTGGTTTAAGTATTATGGGTTGAATGGAAGCTTAAATTATCGACAAGTTGAAAAATTTACATTTTTTATGAAAGTTGATATTAACTTTCAAATAACTAAAAAAAATCCACCTAACATCACAAATGTTTCTGTTACATTCGATTAATTAATTTGTTCAACAATCACTATTATCTTTATCATTCAGTACGGTTAACCGATTTATAATCATACAACCTCCCACCTATTCAATCATATGATTTTTCAATCTTATATTAACTAAATAAATAAAGATTAATATTCAATCTTATCCCACTTTAAATATAAAAAAATCCGTTAGTTCAGATTAATATTCAATCTTATCCTACTTTAAATATAAAAAAATCCGTTAGTTTTTTTTTTAAATATTTTTTTTATTATTTGGTATATAAAATCATATTTATTCAACCCATGTAATATACGAGGGTTTTTAAAAATATAAATTTTTTTTATTATTTGGTAAACAATATTACATTTATTCAACCCGTGTGGTTCTTATAGATATAACTTATTTTATTATTTAATATATAAAATTACATTTCTTTAACCCGTGCAATAAAGGAGACTTTTAAAAAGATAATGTTTTATTATTTGACATATAAAATTCATTTATTTAACCCGTGTAATACACGGGGTTATAACCTAGTTTTTTTTATAAAGTAGGTCGATCAATATTTGTGAGAAGCAACCAGGCTATATTCATGTGCAATGTAAAGCAACTACGCATACATTATACAATTATCATTAGTAACACACGTTTAAAGAATGCATATCACTATATGCAACAAAGCGAACACTATAAAGATATTATCAGCAACACAACTAGCGTATATAGTAATGCATATACTATATTAAGAATTCATATGCAATGTATGCAACAATTGCAACACTAAAGTATCAGTAGCACACTTAACCTAAGATTAATGCATACACTATACTAAATGCATATGTAGCGTATGCAACAACGGACACACTAAAGTATCACTGGTATTAGACACATGCTATACATCAATGCGTAAACTTTACTAAGAATGCATATGTAGTGTATGCAAGAATGCACACACTAAAGTATAATCAACACATGTAATAGTGTAATCGTCAAGACACATATCATATTCCTTTTACCATATAGTGTCTATAATGTTCCATACATCAGGGGCGGACCTAGCATAGAACAAGGGGCAACCTCCGTTGCCCCTTGACGCTCTGACGGTAGTGTAAAATTAGTGTAAATTTTGGAAAAATTTGACGTTTTTTTCGATTTCGTTGCCCCTTTTTATAGATACGTTGCCCCTTTAGTTTTTTTCTAGATTCACCACCATACATCATAGTGTTAGTGTAGCACTTATTTACAATGCTACTATCTAGTCGGTTTCTATTCCGTTTTTGTGTTTACAAAAAATAGATTGCAACAAATTGTCTGTTGGAGGATCCAAATTACACTACTAGAAAATTGGGCAATTGTCACCAAAAATTTGCCACCTAAAAAAACCGTAGCAAATTTAGCCACCAATTTCCCACGAAAATGTGAATTCGACGTATTTGAGATGACATGGTAGCTAGGCGGTCAAAAAAAATTGTGACCATTTATTTTCGGTTGCAAATTGGTAAGAAAAATAATAATTTATAAAATAACGTGGCTAAATAAAAAGGTGTGGTGGAATTGCCACCGTATTAGCGACCAATGAAATTTAAGCGGCTTTATTTCAATTTTTTTTTTTTTTTTTTTACTCTGGTGCGCCATATGTTATCCATGTTTCACATAACCTCTTGATATCTCCTGTACACCTCTCCACTAATTAGGGTTTTAATCACCTCTAGATATCTCCAGACTCCAGTACACCATTCCAGGTCTAAATCAAAAAACATAGCCATCACTCCATCCGCCCACATATTAGGGTTTTGCTACTTCACCACTCGAAGGTATAATTCTTGATTAGGGTTTTGCTACTTCCCCATTCCAAGGTATAATTCTTGATTTCCCACACATTCCCCATTTTTGTTTTTTGTTGATATGGCAAATTTTAATTTAAGATTTTCTCTCCATCATCGGCGCTAGCGACTCTTAATCCATTCAAGCAACGGTAATGAGTAACCAATACGCAAGCAGGCAACAAATTTGATTTTTCAGAACGTTATTTTTATTTGGAGGAAGAAAATGGCTTTGACTGTGATGATTATTGTAAGTCTCATCGTAACCCTCTCTGTTTCCCTATTGTTAGTCTCATATTTTTTCTATATTTGTGTTTTGATTGGTTACCTAGGGTTTTAGTTGTATTTTTCCGTATTGGTGAGCTTGAGGTTTAATATAGGTTGTTGTGGATGTCGTATTGTATGCCAGGCTCAAGAACTTAGACTCGTCTACTATGCAGTAATGTTAAATCTTTTTGTATTGAGCTCTAGCCTTAGTTTTTCAATGCAGGTAATTGTTCAGATCGTTACCAGTTTATAATATTTCATTGATGGAAGGATATGAGTTTAATATACCAGCTTTATGTTTGATTCAGAGATGAATTTATATAGGTAATATATAATACTTTTTTTGGCCATTTATGAAGATTTTGTCCTGCTCACTATGAGCTTTTTGAGTACTGTTAATTTCTCTAAAATGCTAGTAATATTCATATTTAATATTGATAGGTTATTAAAATAAGGGCTTTTGTTGGGTCATTAACATAAGGCCTTCTGTTGGGTTAAATTCTCAATGATTGATAACTTGTTATAGATCTTTTGAAATATATAATACATGTGAAGTTGTTATACAAATACATATCTATATGTCTATTCTTTCTGTTCCCTTATATTATTTTATCTAAAACCAACATAAGTCCTTATGGCTTATTGTATTTTTCTTGTTTTTTCAGAGGCTTCAGTCTTATTGAGATGATGTCAAACAGCTTCAGTTACGCTATGCAACATCACTTATTGGGTAAGTATAATTTATTGATTCGCTCTCTATATTTTTGATTAGTCGGGTTGTGAACAATACACACTTTTTTCAGAGGTCCATCGACTCCAGCTACTTTTGTGGATTTATATGCTATTTTGAGCCCACCTTTCCTGGAATTTATGACAAAGAGAGGCAGGGGCGTAGCTTAGTGTAAAGTGGGGGATGCACCCGCCCGCCAGTGTTTCGGTTAGAAATGTAAAATTTCCTATTTTTCGTCCAAAATTTTTAAAATTAAATAGGATTGTCTCCCCAATTATTTTGCCTAAATATTTATACAATATATAAATTGGGTCCCATGACTTTCCGCCCCCTCGGAACTTTTGGTCAAGCTCCACCACTGAAGAGAGGTGTCTACACTCTTTTCTATCCGGTTTGCTTTAGTTCTCAATCATATGATCAGTTCTACTTTACCGCGTAGTGTTTTTTCCTTCTCATCTTTTGTTTTTTTTACTTTGTAGGGGCTGCATTTGCTTTTCCAATTCCCTCTCGGTATTCCGACTGTTGCCATAATGGGGAAGGTATAAGTTTCTTTTGATCATATTTTATTATTATATATTTCTGTAATTATTAATGCTAATCTTTTTTATTTTTGAATATGAAAGCTGAATTACCATTTGTTTCTAAAAGAAGTTGTTATTCAACAGATAATTTCACGCCGACAAATTGATGAAACTACTATAGATCCGCTGGAACTACTAAAAAATTTAAAAGGGTGGACTGTTAAGAAATATAAGTGTACAGAAACAAATGGAAGATATAGAGTTGACAAGGTAAACCACTCATCCTCTCTACTATAACTTTTTTTATTTATACTTGTTTGTTATAATGGTAACCAAAAACAAAACACAATGTAGACTTATCGACATCCAAAGTCAAAAAAGTGGCTGAGGTCACTCTGCAAAGTAAGAGAGTTCATACTGGATAGTTCGTATACAGGAAAAGCATCGGATAATGGTGAAGGAGGCTCACAGGTTAGTATGCAAGTATATATAGCTGCATGATTTATCGCTATTCATTTAATATATTTAGCTTTATAAATCATTAGGCTTTATTTAATCTTTTTGACACCCAGCTTGTCAAAATTACGGGATTTTTTGGATTGAAATTTGGTGAATTTGGAGTCATGAGCATAGGGGATTTCCACAACCTTCAATTTTCCAAACTTAAATTACCATGTAAGTTTTTCGACTCATTTTAATGTTATCACTACTCTTTTGATGATGTCGTTTATTCAAGTTCTCCTAGAGAGCAACCAACAAATTTGGATTAAAATACTTCATATTTTAATCATACACCAGTGGTAGTGTGGGTTCACTTAGTTCCAAATGGGTTAAATGGGATGGGTACGTTTACCTCAAATTTTGATCAAATATAAATATTAACTAAAAGACATGGGTCAAACATGTTAATTTTTTCAAAGTATAATCTTATTTTTAAGATCCTCTTAAGGCATTCATTCAAATATTCATATATGATTGTAATAAACTACTATTATTGTTTTTGTATGTTCCATCAAGTCACCAAGTTCTTACCATTGGGGTCTCTATAAAGCTCTTAGAATACATTAGTTATCATTTAATTAACTATATACAAAAATAGAAAAATGGATGAGAAGTTTTGTTTGTCGACCAAGCCAACCCTTTTGGCCCACACAAAAACTAACCCGTTTCAGACCAGTTTTTACCCATCAACTAGCCCACCCATCTACAAGCTAATAATGATGTTGAAGACTATTTTTCACTTGATATTATGTTAATAGAGTCCCCATCCTTTTAAATTATGCTAACAAGAAATGAATGGGATTATCTATCTCTGAAGATAGAGTGTGCTTATATGGCTAGTGGTCCATAGGTAGGATAGAAGACAAGACCAAAAACTACCTGTTTAATGGTCTCAACTCTCCAATGATAATATGGCATCAGTTATAACTATAATACAGGTATGTTAGTTTAGTTATGCTAATTATGTTTAGGAAAAAACATTAGTTATAACTAAAATAACGGGTATGTTGGTTTATTTATTTTGCTAATTATATTTAGGAAATAAAACATTAGTTGTAACTATAATAATGGGCATGTAAGAAGAAAGAGTTGGAGAAAACTTCAATATGTGCTACTCTGTTATTCTATGCTGAATGATAGAAAAATATTGTAGTTGATAATAGGGTATGTTATATGAGTTGGACTGGGTTCTTAAATTAAATAAATCTGAATAATTTGTACTTATCTTTATTCCCTTTTGTCCCTGTAGGAGCAAGCTAATGAATTTGATAAACTCGTTATACAAACTAGAAGTGTATAACTAAGATTAGGTTTTGTTCTTCCTCAACCAACTTGACCCGTTATCAGTTTTCTTTCATTCTGACTTTTGGATTTTCTTTATTGGTTGTTTCGTAGATTGAAAAGGTAAACTTGATTATCAAGGAGCTCGTTGAGGGAAAGGATGGAGAAGAAGAAAAGTTGAATAGAATTATTGCGGGGCCGTCGGCTGAAAAAGAAAAAGATAAGGTGGATAAATATACTATGCTCAATAGGATATTACAAGTTGAAGCTATGTTAACAGCTATTGTTCTTAGATATGTTATAAACACTTGGTTTTGAATGTTTCGGTGTTTATCATATTAGGATAATTCCAGTGATTTAACATTTTAGTTGGTATTTATTATTAAGTTGTTTTATATGATTTTGTAACATGGAAAACTATAACAGAAATGTTTTATATAACTTTGGGATTTCGTAATTTTATCTGAGTATTTATATAATTTTGCAATTTTATTGTAATGTAATTGTTATGAAAACAACAGGAAAAAAATAGGAAATGTGGAAATAGGGAAACAGATGTGGTAGCATATATTCAATGTGGTTGCTAAATGGTAGCAAATATTCAATGAAAGAGCTGTTCAATACGACAACTAAATGGTAGCAAATTGGTGGCTAAATAGTGGTAATATACGACAACTAAATGGTAGCAAATTGGTGGCTAAATAGTGGTAATATTGGTGGCTAAATCGTACCAAAACCATGGCAAAACAACCGTAGCAATTTGGTAGCAAAAAGTGCTGGTCATGTGGCAAACAAGGAGCGGTCACAAATTATTTTGACTGTTTTTGTGGTGGCAAAAATCCGGTAGCAAAATATAAAAGTGGTAGCAATTTGGTGGCAACAGGGCAATTGACACGGGTGTTTTTGCCACCGCACTTTCGGTTGCTAAACGGTGGCAACATGGTAATTGTGACCATTTTGTTACCGAAAAAGTGGTGGCAAAAGCCCTATTTTCTAGTAGTGTTATATGATAAAAAGACAGATATCACCAACAATCCAAGTCGTATGGTAGAGTTATAAGAGATACCTTACATTGTTTTGTCACTCATTATTCATTAGCCATTATTTTTAATGTTTTAGAACCATGTAGAAGTGTAAGAAACCTTACATTATATAAGAACTAGTACACGACTATGTTTATATGCATGAGTATAGGTCAGGTATCAGCTTTATTAATCAATAACAAGACGAGATTCTAAATATATACTTGACTGAAATGTGATATATAACAAGTGATCGAGTAGAAAATGCATTTAAAAGTGTAATAATATGATTTAAATGAATGATACACGAGAAAAAAAATACATAAGATACACGACACACATATAACGTATATTGTGTATCTCATGACTCTAATGATGATTTTTCTTTTTTTTCTTTTTTTAACCATTACTACAAGGGTAGAACACATCTAAAATATCTCTTGATTTAAATGTATTTATTTTCTTAGTATGTCCCGTTAGCTAATCAACCGTACACCGAATAACCCCATGTCTTTGATTAAGTAGTTCCCCACCCTAAGGCAATAAAGCTTCTTTTACATGGTTTTTCAGATTTATAAACAGCATGCATGGCTGTCGCCACACAATTCTTCTTACTTTATTAAATTTGTGGCCATACACATGCAAATGGGCTTCTACCAACTGTCTCTTTCATTTTCTTTTTTTCTAAATCAAATAATGCATAGTTAATCTCCGAACATGGTCTTTAGTTGCAAAAGAAAATTCAATAAATATAATCGTTATAATGTGGCTATAGACTATGAGAGTATGAGTACTGAGGAATCTTAAAGGGCACCAACGGTGGATGTAGTCTTACGGCAGACTAGCTCTCGATATCTCTCAACTTTTTAGACAAAGTTTAATTTTTATGGATTATTGAATTTTAATAATCTTAACTTTCACCCGTTGGCCGGCATTAATCTCAATTTCAATAGTTCCTCCTGACAATTCCAACTTGTAAGAATTTGATCTCCACCGATCCTTTTTAACTTGTTTAGTTTTTTGCTGATGTGCCAACTTACATAGCACAAACCTAGTTATTGACTGATGTGGCTGCTTATCTGACACAAACATAGTTATTGGATTTTAATAGTCCTAACTTTCACCACCACCAAGGCAGGCTCAACAATTTTGGTGGCCTAAAGCAAATTAAAAACTCGAGGCCTTTTTCCAAAAAAAAAAAAAAAACACTATCTGAGAAAAACCCTCCTTTACCCGGGCTTGGGACCGACAAAATAAACTAAAAGGTTTATTGTTGGCAAAGCTAAATTTTTTTTTGTATTTTTTATATATTTTTTGTACATATAAAGATAAGTTCCGTCTAGCCCAAATATCAGATATAATTTTCTTAAGTTGGAGGCCCTATTGATTTGGAGGCCTAAAGCCCAAGCCTCAAAATTCTTGGGCTTGGGACGGCCCTGACCACCACCATCAATAACCAACACCATTATCCGCCACCACCATCCCCCACTAGTCGTCGCCACCACCGCCATCAGCCATCATCACAACCACCACCATGATCAACAACCACCACCATGATGGTGGCGGTGGCGGCTGATGGTGGTGGTTGTTGTTAATGGTGGTGGCGGCTAATGGTGGTGGTTGTTGATGGTGAAAGTTAGGATTATTAAATCCAATAACTAAGTGTGTACCACATTAGCAGCCACGTCAACCATCACTAGTGATCTAGTGGTGGCCACGGGTATTTAAGTTCCACCTTTGGTGAGCCCGGGTGAGTTTTCCCTTCTAGGTCTCAAGTTCGAGTCTGGGTGATAGAGGTTTTTCATTGAGGGGTTTAGATTGGGGATCTATTATGCGAGAGGGCTCTCTAGCGCGAACCCGGTTAAGACAACGTATGCTAAACCTCTCGATATTCACGAATAATTTACACCTTTCAAAAAAAAAAAAAAAACATGAGCAGCCACATCAGCCAATAACTAGGTTTGTGCTACATTAGCAAAAAACTAACCCAATTAGAAAAGGATCAGTGGGGATTAAATTCTTACAAGTTGGGATTGTCAGAGGGAATTTTTGAAGTTGAGATTAATGCCGACCAATGGGTGAGAGTTAGGATTATTAAAATCCAATAACCCATTTTTTATTTATAGTTTTATGTATTACGCTACCCCTGAAATTATATTATGCTACCCCTCAAAATTATAAAAGCCCAACACCCTCACCCTCTCAAAGTTTTATTAAAACCTCAACACTAATTAAAAGCCAAGTACTTAATTTATAACATAAAAGACCAATTAAAATGAAAGGTTAAAGCCTAAAAACTTGTTGACTTGATTTTTGAACGAGAAAAAAGAACATAGCAGCCCCCGCCAACCACTAGTGACTTCCACTACTCCTTCCACTCCAGGGTTGTTCAAAAAGCTCGCAACTTGGAGTTCGCTCAAAGTTCACATGGATTTACATTGGAAAAGGCTCGCTTGAAATGACTCGGTTAGAAAGTGAGTCTAGCTCGACTTGTAACGAGCAGAATTGGCTCGATTTGCTTGCTTGTTAGCTCGGTTCGGTTTATTTCTGATTATCTTACTTTATATATTTTATTTGTATATACATATAATATTTTAGAAGAAATGAGTATCATTTGCATGTATTTAGGAGTTGATTACCATGCTAATGAGCTTAGACTATGGGGTGTGGGGCTTGGGTTGGGGCGTGGGTTGGGGGAAAACGCCCAAGCCACCGCCCCGGGTGGGCTTGGGGTTAGGGCGTGGCCCAAGGGGTGGGAGTTTGAAGCCAGGCGTGGGGCGGGTTTAGCAAGGTGACATGGCGGGCTCTCAATGACCAAACCAAACTAGCCATTGGACTAGCCATTGGCCAATGGCTATGTTAATTTTTTTTTTTTTTTTTTTCACTATAAATATCACACTTCAATTCCTATTTTTACCACATTCAACCACAATACACTCCACATCTTCTATAATCATCTTCAATTCTCCTTCTACAAAACGAAAAAATGCATCCTCATAATCGTGGTTATGACCCGAACAACCCGTTTGCATTCCAAGAAATAATCCTAGCCCACCACCCAATCGTCCAATGCCTCGTCCATTTTTAATACACTCCCCTATGCCCCTTGAAGCGAGTTATACATCGTATATCGGGAATCATTTGTTTACTAACTTCCCACACACAGAGGATTCTATACCTAGCTCGTTTCCACAAACGCCCATCAACCTTTCACCAACCTCCATCAACCTTTCCCAAACCGAAACCGTCCCCGAAACTCAACCATCCAACGATGGTCCTTCCGCCTCAATAGTTCCCAAAAAGAGAAGTCATAAGAAAAAAACCGTGGCGGAGAAAGCACTTGAAATCGTCAAACGAAAACAACAAAAATGGGTCGTTAATGAAGAACTTGCATTGGCGAGGGCTTGGTTTCAACAATCTCTACATCCAACTTTAGGTATTCTTAAATATTTTGTAGCCCTTATTTTAATATTTATGGTTATTTTTTATATAACTTTGTAATATATTAAATTTTGTTTTTATTAAAGTAGGAAATTCTCAACATCGAACCCATTTGTGGGAAGCGGTTAGTAAAGCATTCCATGAAGAAATGGGAAGGGAGGCTTATCGTGAAAACGATAGCTTATCCTCGAAGTGGAGCGAGATAAGCGGCCAACTTACAAAATTTAGTGTTTTTTTAAATAAAGCAAAGCAAAACCCAAAAAGTGGTGAAACCGAAGCCGACATTGTGACAAATGCATTGGTTACATTCAAAACAAATGTGGGGAGCGACTTGCGTTTCATGCATTGTTGGGAGATTTGTAAGTTCCATCCAAAGTGGGCGAATATCCCCAGTGGTAGCGAAACGTCTTCCAAAAGGTTAAGGGCCTCGTCCCAAGCTCAATCTGATGCATGAGATCAAGAGTTTGAGGACCTTTTGGATGATTCGCCAAAACGGCCTGAATATGGAAGAGATACCGCAAAAAGGCGCGCTCAAAAATCAAGATCGGGTACGGCATCACCTTCAGCTGGGAGTTCGGGCTCGCGTAGGGGAATATACAGCGATCAGTTGGATGACATTGCATGCAAGTTAGATACATTCAACGTATTCCAACAACAAAGGACCGAACTTCGAAAGAGCAAAGATGCTAGAGATGCCCTGAAACAAAAACGGGATGATTTGAAATTTCTATCCCAGCCCATTGATCACCTAGAGGGTGACGAGTTGCAACTAATCTTGGAGATGAGAGAAGAGATAAAGAACAAATATAAACGTTAGGAATTTTTTTTATGTAATTTTCTTTATTAAAAAATATTAAAAAAAACTTAAATTTGTTGTTTTAAAAAATATTCAAATATTCAGTTTGGGTCAACCCAGCGAAGCATACCCAACCCACGCCCCAAACCCCCGCCCCACCATACCGTCTTCAATGTGGGTCAGCCCAGCGAAGCCCCTCCCCCCCCCCCCAAGCCACGTGTCAACCCATGCCCCAAACCCCCGCCCCACCATACCCCACGGTCTTATATTATATTTCGTTGAAATTTGAACTTATTTTGTGTTTTGATAAACTTGATATTAACTTGTAATTTATTAGGTTGAACCCATTTTGGATATGTTCTTTTAAACTTTGAAAGCTACATATTAAATTCTCTTTTTACATCCGAGCCTAACCAAGTCGAGACCGGGCTTATATTTTCAGCTCGGTTTCAATTCCCTAATTGATGATTCTTTTTACATTCGAGCCTAACAAATTCGAGACTGAGCTTATATTTTTAGCTCGGTTTCAATTCCCTAATTGATGAATGTACGGTGAAAATTATTTTATTTATTAATGTTTTAGAAGAGAGATATACACTGCCTAATTGGCTAATTCTATAACATATAAAATACACCTAAATACCCATATTAGAGTTTAAACCCTCATCTTGAAAAGAATTCATTAATGTAATTGAGCTAAAACCCTGATCACTTTGTTGAAAAGAATTCATCAATGTAATTGAGCCAAAGATCTCTTGAGGGATACATGTTTATATGGATGGTTCTCTTTAAGCCGTCCCAATTAAGTGAAATTATTATTATTGTTAGTATTATATTACATTACATTACATATATATTGATTTCGAATGACGATAAATAGTAACTTTATTTTTATAATAATATATAGTTTTTTTTATTCTTTTATTATTTAATATATTATAAAAGTTTATTATTATATTTACTTTTAATAAGATATTTTTCTTTTTTTTTAAACATCTATTTACTTTACCTTTTTTTAATAATTGTTTTTTTTCTTTTTTTTTTTAACATATATTAATTTATCGATTAATTTGATACTTCTTTAATAAGTTACGTTTATAACTTTTTTTCTAAAAACTTAAGTACATAGTTGTGTTTGATTTCTTTCCCTGACATTCCGTTATAAGTTTTGTTAAAACGAGGTTATACTCAAAATAAAGTATTTATTTGGTATCATAAAAAGGTACGACGATAAACTAAATCGTTCTAATGGTTTGATTTTCTAAAAAACATGCTTTATTTTCAAATCACGTTTGTTTTACATAATCATTTGCTCGGTTTCGCCGCAACGTGCGATATAAACTATCTCAAGAGTGAAACTAAAGCGAACCAATTACATTCCTACTACTCAGTTGAATCGTTCATTCGCTTAAGTTGTACTACAAGAGCAACTGAAACCAATAAAAAAAACTAAAATGAAAAGTTAGGTTTTGATCCACAGTATTCCAATTCCAAAATATAAATAGGTTTTGATCAACAGTATTCCAAAAATAAAAAGAAAAGAGACAAACCATACGGTCCTATTTAAATAAGGTATTTTTTATGAGCATCCGAGGGGCTTACAACTTCCATCTTATCCATCCACGGGTAGTCTCAATTTATTTGGAAGAACTAAGACGAAAAGAATCTTTTTTCTTTTTTGATTATTATAGAGAGTACTTATTTACCCGTGTTTGGAACTTGGCAAAAAAATCTAATACAATTATAAGAAAGGGTGGTTTGCTTGTATAACGATTGTTGGTCAGGGGGTTTCTTTTACTTTGTATGAGACTCAGTATCGCATGTGGCAAACCCGATTTGCATGGTCGCTAGGGTTTTACAATAGAGAGGCATGTGGAGAGCGACACTTTTTTGTATGCGACGATTATTACAGGTTATCCTGTGCTTTATGAGCTTTGGCGCAACATTAGGGAGGGGGAGTTCGCTACCCCACGAAAGCGTCCCAGAAGCATCGAGTCAGTCTTTTACGAGACCCCTTGCACCGATATCTACATCGGTGTAAGGCAATAACGATTGTTGGTCAGGGGGTGGTAGGGAGCGGGTCACTCAACACGACCTATACTAACTGCACGATATGCTGACGAATTGCGAGACGAACCTTAGCGTACTTCGTGGAGTTTCTGATCCGGAGGCTCAGATCCAACATAATTTGGGGGCGTATGTCATGAGGTTGAAGAGGTATTTGAGGGTGTGGAGTTTGGATAGGGCGGGTTCAATGGGATTTTATCAGGTGGACACCCAAGATCGTATGACGATGCTATAGACGGGGATCGTCACCGAGTGCAGCAGGCGGGGAGTCAGGCCGAGGGGGCCGAGGCCACGGAAGGCGAGACTGTTGGGGGGGGGGGGCGATTTGCAACCGGACCAACCATATTTGCGAAGTTTGGTGAGAGTCTGAGACCACATATAAAGCCCCCGACAGGTTATGAGGAGGTGATTTTACTAGAGGAAGGTTTGGTTGTGCCATGTTACAAGGTCAGGTGTGAAATCAATAATCTCCTTCACATCCTATAAGTATTAGGGTTCATTATGTAATTAGTTAATAGTTAGTTTTATTAGAATTAGATTAGTGATAAAAGTGTGGGGACTAGATGTGACAAGTTGAAACTTAATAACCTACATGTTTTTGGATCGACACATCCAAGGGACGTATCCCTTCTCTAATCGACATCAGGAAACAAGAACAAAGGGACGTGACTATTCAAGGAGACATACCTCTTCAAATCGATTGAGAGCCACAAGATCAAAGGACACGACTCTTCATCAAAAGATACAACGGTTCAGACACACCTCTTCGATAAGTATAAATAGGGTTAGATTTTCTATTGTAAAAACATTCTCTCATTCATTCACTTGTACATATTCAAAGTTTGTATTCATTCAGAAATAAAGGTTAGTTTATTCGTTCGTTGTGTTTTTCATTGTTCGTTATCAAGATTCTGGGCAACAGTGGTATCAGAGCCTAGGGCTCAAATTCGTTTCGGGAAGATAATCATCAGGCGGGTGGTTGAATTCTGATCACGCGGGAGGCGTTGATTGGGTTGTTCTTTGTTAAGTTTTAACATCAATCGCATCAAGCGGGTACGATTGTTGTTCGTTCATTAATCGGTCATCGGGAGGGTGTTCGATTTTTGATCCGATCATCACTGAGGGTGTTTGGATTCTGAGTTTTTTTGTTAATTCAAATCACGGCAAGAGGCTACGATTCGGGTTAAGAAGACGGAAGCAAATCTGAGAAGTTTGTATTCCGGTTTGAAGAAGCAATCGCAAATCTGAGAAGTTTGGGTTGTTTGAAATTTGCAAAAGACACAAAATCTGAGAAGTTTTATGATATCAAAGCATCAAAAGGGTGTTCGGTTGAGAAGGTTAGTCGCAAATCAAGCGGGTTTGGGGCTGATTTTTTTTGTTTGTGTTTAGAGAGTCGCGAATCAAGCAGGAAGAAAAAAAAAACGCAGCCAAGAGGGTTGTTAAGAAAAGTCAGAAAACCGTGCAGAGAATCACGATAAGAGAAGTCGGTCGGTTCGCAAATTCCAGGTTCTACGTTCTATTTTTCTGGAATTTATATAAGGTTTAGAAATTGGTTTGATTCCACGTTAGAAAGTTAGTGTGAATTTTGGAATCATAGACTTCGGTTTTAGGAGAAAACCAAAGTTTAGAAAGTGAAAATTGTTGGAAAAGAAATTATGGCGGATTCAGGAGGAGCCTCTCCGTCAAACGCGGTAGTAATTAGAGAAGGTAGTTCGTTCTCCCAGTTTCAGTGTCCTATTTTAAAGTCTACAAATTATACGGTATGGGCAATCCGTATAAAAACCATTTTGAGGGCAAACGGTTTATGGGAAATGATAGAACCAAAAGAAAATACGCAAGCGGATGAAAAGAAGGATACGATGGCGACCGCTTATTTATTTCAAGCACTACCGGAAGATATGATAATACAAGTTGCAAGTTGCAAGAGTGCAAAAGAAATTTGGGATGCATTAAAGACTAGACACGTCGGTGCAGATCGAGTGCAAAAGGCACGTCTTCAAACGCTCAAAACAGAGTTTGAGATGTTAAAGATGAAGGAGGAAGACACTATCGATTCATTCACTGCAAGACTAAATAGCATTGTCACGAGGGCAAGTGGTCTTGGATCAACTTTTGATCAACCAACATTAGTAAGGAAACTTCTGAGTTCTGTACCAAAAAGGTTCGTTCAAATTGTTGCAACCATTGAACAATTCGCTGATTTAGAAACAACGACGCTAGACGAGACAATTGGAAGATTGAAAGCCTATGAAGAAAGGACCGGTTTGGTGGATGAAAACCCGGTATATAACCAAGATAAACTTATGTATGCACGACGCGACAAGAACTATGGTCGTGGAAGGCGTTTTGGGAACAATGGGCAAGGAAGGTTCAACTCATCGCAAGCCAAATGGCGTGATGGAAAGTTAAAACAAGAAGATGATGATGAAGATTCATCACATGATGCTTACAAGAATAGAAGCAACCAAAAGAAGTTTGGGAAGGATTTAAGCAAGATTAAATGCTATAATTGCCAAAAGTTTGGTCATTATGCCTCAGATTGTCCTGAATCAAATCAAAGAGAAGAAGAAACAAATCTGGTGCAGGAAGACGATGAACCAACTCTCCTAATGGCAATCAAAGAAGACTGCAATGATCTACTACAACATTCTCATGATAAAAATGGAGAAGTGCAGGATGGCAAGCAAGACATGGAGAAAGATCAAGGTGCAACTTAAGGATGTTCGAGATTAGGGGGGTGAATGAAATCAATAATCTCCTTCACATCCTATAAGTATTAGGGTTCATTATGTAATTAGTTAATAGTTAGTTTTATTAGAATTAGATTAGTGATAAAAGTGTGGGGACTAGATGTGACAAGTTGAAACTTAATAACCTACATGTTTTTGGATCGACACATCCAAGGGACGCATCCCTTCTCTAATCGACATCAGGAAACAAGAACAAAGGGACGTGACTATTCAAGGAGACATACCTCTTCAAATTGATTGAGAGCCACAAGATCAAAGGACACGACTCTTCATCAAAAGACACAACGGTTCAGACACACCTCTTCGATAAGTATAAATAGGGTTAGATTTTCTATTGTAAAAACATTCTCTCATTCATTCACTTGTACATATTCAAAGTTTGTATTCATTCAGAAATAAAGGTTAGTTTATTCGTTCATTGTGTTTTTCATTGTTCGTTATCAAGATTCTGGGCAACAAGGTGGGCAACATATAGGCTCGGTTGTAGTGGGTGTTGGATAGGATTTTCGCGCAGTTAACTATTATCGGCATGCTCGTCCTTTCTTTACTATGTTCTCCCGCATTCGCTATGACACCCCCGCATCCAGATTCATCCGAACGCCTAATTTTTTTTGTCAAAATTGTCCCTAAGGTTTGGGATTTCTTGCCATTTTCATCCATAAATCTGCCAAAAAAAAAATAACTCAAGTTAGACATTTGGATGAAAATGACAAAAAATCCCAAAGGTGAAGGACAATATGAAACAAACTGACAAACATTCCCAAATCTCATGGACGATTTTGACAATTACTCGTAATTATATATATGCTTTTCATTTATATGATCACCCAGATTTATGCTTTTCTTTAAATGATTACCCAACAAGTAACTGTATACATGTAAATACAGTACATATGATCCATAATACTGGATGCTTATTTTAATCACATTATATATAGCACATATCCAAATCCCAGAAAATAATACGAAACTTATGACATATGTTTAGTTTAAAGTTTGTTAACCTTTAGAAAGAGTTGAATAAGTGATTCATTTTCACATATTTTTCGTTAACCTACGAATCATAAACGCATATGATCTAGTGATCACACCATGCATTATATTATTGTTGTATACTTCCGGCGTCGTACAAGTTTAAAATTTTACGTTTGGTAATTTGAAAATCAACTTTTAACTATAATTTTGAATTATTCATTTGTGAATCAAACGGACTACAGTTCTAATCCTCATATCTTACTTAAAAGGATTATAAATCTAATTAACTACATATGAACTAAACATATAAGCCTAAATAGTAAACTAGAAACTACAATTAAACAAAAGAACCATTATATCATAAGATGCAAGCATAGCCCACAAAATGCCATCCAATGATCCAAAGACTAATAGCCTATACATGATATATAGATGGGCTGTCAATTTGTGGGTCCAGCTTAATTGGGCCCGTTGATGGTGAACACAAAGAGCATGCGTGCAAGCACAACAGCTGAACCCAATTAGTTTATATAACGTTCTTATCATCAGCCTAATTAGTTTATATGCCGTTCTTATCATCAGTTGTTTACGAGTTGCTCTTTTGTCTTCTTCCCAAGTTCAAACAAGTTACGTATATACTTAACTAGGTTAGTTCCCCGTGTGTTACACGGGTTGAACAATTTAAACTATATAGTATAGATATTTTCTGTAAATGCAAAACAAAGACAGAGACATTTACATACCATATTGACATAAATGAGTTAATATAAATGTAACCCATCAACTCGTACATATTAATTAATGTCGTAGAGTTCGATAAGACGGCTCTAATGTCGGTTGAATGAGGTCAATCAGAGTCTATTTGGTACCCTTTATACAACTTCTTATTTTTTGAATCTTTGTATTTGATTCTAAACCTATTATTAATATTATTGATAATAATTTTAGTTATATATATATATATATATATATATATATATATATATATATATATATATATATATATATATATCAATAATATATTTAGTCTAACATATTAATATTATTATGAGTTTCGAAACTTGTTTAGCTAGAATTTAAGATTCTATTGAAGTTTTAGTTTAACAATAGGTTATTGAATTAATAATAAGAATTTGTATTAGATTAGATTAAATACTATTATTATTTGTATTAGATTAGATTAAATATTATTATTATTATTAGTATTATCAATAATTTTAATCAATTAAATGAGAGAATGACAAGTGTCTCAAAACAGGTTTCTTTTATTATATAATATAGATTGCATACCTTGTTCATCTAAATTACTATACACATGTTAACTTATAATAACATCAACTACATAATATTTAAAACGCATACATAGGTTAAGTTATTCTACAAAGACCCTAATTGTGAGAAGTGTAAGAAGGATTTATAGAGTGACAAGTGTCCAATAACCTAAAACCTAAACCCACTACACCACCACCCAACCCATGGCATTATAGCCTAGTGGTATCTTGGTGGTGGGATAAGGCTTATGACCATTAGGTCATGGGTTCGATTCCCACAAAGGGGGTTTTCCCAGATTTATTGGGTTTCCTCCTGAATTGGTGTATAGGTATTATTGCCTAGTGGAGATGGATATGATCGGGTGGTTCTGCTGGCAGCACAATAATACTCCAGTGGTCCGTCAGTGATCCAAATTTGCCGTTCAAAAAAAAAAAAAAAAAAAAAACTACACCACCACCCAAAACCTAAACACCCACCACCACCTAAAAACCTATATCCCCTCCCTACCCCCGCCCCCCCCCCCCCCCCCCAAACAAAAAAAAAAAAAAACTATACCTACCAAAAAAACTAACCCTCACCCCCCAAGAACCTAACCCCGCACCTTCTCTCGACCAAAATATTTATTTATTTATTTGTTTTTTTTTGGGTGGGTGAGGGGAGGAGGGGGATTTAGGTTTTTGGGTGGGTGAGGGGGAGGAGGGGGATTTAGGTTTTTGGGTGGGTGAGGGGGAGGAGGGGGATTTAGGTTTTTGGGTGGTGGTGGGTGTTTAGGGTGTTTTTTTTTTTTTTTTTTTTTTTTTTTTTTAAGTGGGTTTTTTTAGAAGCCTTTATACCTTTCTTACAATAAGAAGCCTTTGTATTTGATCCTAATCTCATTCATAATACATAATGAGATATACAAGTTAGTTAGTGAACTTATTTCAGCAAAACAAATTGGGAATTGTTTTGGGAATTTTTCTTACATTAATATAAGAGCATATTATGGAAAACAGAAATATAAGAGCATAATTATGGAAAACAGAAAAATCGACTATACATTTTTTTAACAGTATTTTTTTTATGCACAATTGATTCAAAAATTGACATAACCGGGTCAGAAAGGGGCAAACTTTAAACATGCACAACGTTTGAACCACATAGACTTACATGACTCATTATCGACGAAACTGGATAAGAGGGCCGAGCATTATAACAAATCGCCATTGGCTTTCGCTTGATCACTCTCCGACTTTCCTTGTATGGAGCCCTGGTTGTTTTAATTTGACGGCTTTCTCCAAATTTCGTAATATTAATCATAAAAATGCGCATGTAAGTCATGGTTTCTATAAGTAACACGTTTATCTAATCATTTAAATTTATATGTATTATTAATTTCTATTTCCCAAAAAAATTTACTTAATACCTGTTGGTTTTTTCTTATTAAACTTAGTTAATAAAACTATAGAAATAAATAATAAAATTCATTTTTTAAACCTAGTTTGCCTTAAGTTAATTAAAGAAATACTGTATTGCATAGTGTAAGCTTAATTAATTTGGATTTAACATTTATAATTGCCTAGTGATTAAGATTTAAAGGCGTGGAAATCAAGTTTTTGGTCATTTCACATGGACACATATTATATTTTTCTTATTAATTACCTTATTTAGGACATGGAGTTTAAAAAATCGCTCATTTTACACAGACTGAATATAAATATTTTGATTGAATTGAATACAAAAAGTGTAACCTAAAAAGCGAAAGGATATATATACCGACAAAGAAAGATTAAAAGCACATAACTTTATTGTTTTGCAAAAAGAAATAAGAAGACAAGAAGATGCATGTGAATTTTGGGGGCTTTTGTTCTTCAATCACAACATGCATGCACGTTCTATACGCTCAACATGATCGGCCAAATTAACAGCTCATAATTTGAAAAGGCTGCCCAGCTCTTTCAAAGTGTTGGGATATATTGATAAATCGAAGAATCAGACAACAATGGTCGTCATCTTCTTTTCACTCTGGATTTGATTCTGATCAGAATAACCTTTTCAACTATAAAAGCTAGATATACTTTTATGCAACAAAAAGTTATTACTTTTATGTAGTTCGTAAAAGTTTTACTTGTCATTTCCTTCTTTTGAGGCAATATATCTTGAGTTGGAGCCTTGTGGAGGTGACCGAAATGTTGTCACTAAACAGATTTTCAGTTGTTTTGGCGATTTACGTTATAAACATAAAAAAATTGTAGGTAAAATTCAGTAAATATAAACCCTTAGTGACACAAAAAGAGCGTGAGAATAGATACAACTAACATGTGGCATGTTTGCGATTCTAGTGTTATCAAACAATTTAATTAGAGTAAACTATAATCGGTGTCTTTTACGTTTGTATCAGATTACAAGTAATGTCTTTTAACTAAAGAAATTACAGTCTCTCCCCTTTATGTTGTCAGTTTTTAACATGTTTTGTACTTTAGCCTTAACCTAGTTAAGTTTTTTAATTAAGTTTTACCATATGCCTCTCACATATGGGCAACATGGGTTTTTTCATCTCAATTTAACATGAATTATATTTTGTTTGGATTAATTGAAAATTTTAAGTATTTTACTTTGATTTTATAATTTAAATTCCAAACCATGCATTATATTTTTGTTTGGATTAACTAAAAAAAAGGAGCGACCGACTGAAAAATAAAGGGGATAAAAGAGATTTATTTATTTTGACTTTTTAATATAAAATTGAGATGAAAAGACCAGGTTGCCCTCATATGAGAGGCACATAGTAAGACTTAACTAAAAAAACTTAACTAGGTTAGGTTTAAAGGACATAACGTGTTAAAAACCGGTAACATAAAGGACAGAGCCTGTGATTTATTTAGTTAAAGAACACCGGTAGTAATTTGATGCAAACGTAAAGGACACCGGTTGTAATTTACTCATTTAATTAATTGGGATTTACTTTAGACCAAATAGAAATAAGAATATAGATGGATACAAGTTAGGAGGTGTGGGGTACACGCTCGTTCATGACTATTTTTATTTCATGCACTCGAGTTCAAGGGGGCAGCGCCCCTATAATGGGCTTTCGTGGGAGCAACGTCCCAAGCGGAGTCTAAGGGGTATAGCCCCTCGACTATTGATTAATGGACTGATTAAATTAATCAGTGACCGACCGACTAGCGATTAATCGCCGACTTGTCCCGATATTTACAACACTGGTGATAAGTGAATACTGATAATTGAAAATTTGGTCCGTTGGTGGAAAATTATGTAACACCTCGTAAATTGGTGTCGAGTTATACAATGACACGTGTCCATACTCTCAATTATGTCTAATAATTTGGACGAGAGGGACTAATTTTGTCAAATTGTTGAAACTTTGAATGTGCAGGGACTAAAGGTGTCAACATGCCAATTAATGGCCTCTGAGTGACCCTTTGCGGATCGTAAGGATTTATGCTTACGGACCGTAAGCATATATTATTTTTGTTAGTAAGCAGCGGATACGGACCGCAAAGCTTTATAGCTTATGGTCCGTATGGATGTTGAATCCTGTGTGCGCTGAGTAGGCTTACGGACCGTAAGCCTTTAGCCCGTACGGTCCGTAAGGACTATATCTGGGCAGATTTTTGTTTGGAGGCCAAGTTTCTCTTCTATGGTGCCACCTCTCGCGAATTTTCCACCCTTGCTCAGTAGTAGACACGTCCATGGACACCTGGGATGATCCTATAACATCCCTAACACCTGTCTTAATCTCCATTCCACCTCTTCAACTATAAATAGGACACTAACTCAACCCATTTCCTTGCTCATTCTTCACTTCTCTTCTCATCTGCTTATTTGGAAGCTCCTGATCATAAATGAGTATCCCTCTGAGTTCCAAATATTTAAGGATCAATTGTAAGTGTTTTTTTCCCTGCTCTTTTCATTTTATAGGTTTTTATAAGCCGAAAGTCAAGCGAATTGACTTTTGCTTTGACTTTCGGTTTAGACCATTATGGTCCAGCCATTGTTCGAATCGAACATGGCTATGTGATCGTAATAAGGTAGGTGTTAATCCCTCAAAAGGGCACCTCTTGGAAATCACGTTAAGTTGGTAAAATGACAGGTCAAAGTTAAGTTAAATAAAATAAAGAGTCAAACGACAGATTTCCGGAAACTTTATAAAATGAACCTGTAATTGTTACAACTCATGTTTTTAACACTAAATCAGTTAGTAACTAATATTAGAACATGTATGAACATGTTCAGCTATTCATTTCCAGTTTATGTGTCGGTTCGCAACCGAAAGACACACAGTTTGACTCTTGCTTTGACTTTCAATTCTGACCCGATTTAACAACTTTAGCTACTGATTCTAAGTTGTATTATGATCATATTATAGTGTAGAATAACCCTCTATGGTTATACTACTTGATCATAATCAGATTCTGAGTGTTTACACAAGTTCTTATAATATGCCTATTATTTACCAAAATGCCCTTTTTGTGCATAACTTGGTTTTAAACAATAAAGATCATATAAATTTGATAACCTACTGATATGGTAATATATTTATCATGTTTTGGCAGAATGAACTTGTTTATAACTTCAGTTTTTATACAAGTTCATGAATTATGCCACATTATGACTAAAATGCCCTTATGGTGCATAGTTTGGTTTTAAACCATAAAAGTCATATAAATCTGATTACCTACTAATGTTACAACATTATTATAATGTTTTGGCATATTGAACTTGTTTATAGCTCATCCGATCACCTGATACCGTCTATGCGCGTACGGTTAAGCTTGTGTAACTAGTTTACGTAAGTTTACCGAAACGGGTCAAATCTTTTCATATTCATTTGAAATTCCAGAATGTAAACATGTTTACCCATATTATACAAGTCTTATTACTTCTGAGAGTTTAAAATACATTCTATCCGGTCATCGCTTGATCTAGCGTATGGTATCGTTTTTCCTATTTTAAGTTAGCCGGTCCAAGTCTATGACTTGAATAAGGCCCATTAACATTTTAATTAGTTATTATACCATTCATTCCAGTAGATTGCAACCAAGCTTAGTTAATTGATAAACGACTGTGCTTATTATATTATTTTGCATTGTAAGATTTATTTAAGCCAAGTAAATACTCTTAACCTATTTTCCCTATACGGGCTTGGGATACGGTAAATCATTACTGCTTGGTTGGCTATGGGATCACATGTCAGATTGTGACTATAAAATCTACATAACCCATTTTAACCTGTTTTGCTTGAGAACTTAAACATTGGGGGTTAATGTGACCGTGTCCTGGATATCCTTGGCTCATTTAATTGCAAATGGCTACGACTTAAGCACAGGGTGTAGGCATATACCCGACAGATGCTAATGTTATTATAAAATATTTTTCTTACCCATATTGGGGATACCCCTTTGTGGGTTAAAGTGGCATGTCAGTTAATCATGTTATCGGTTTCTGTACCGAGCCCCATATGTATTGACAAGCATGTAAAACTGTATACGAGATTTTATTATTGTCCAAGTTATTTATAAAATACATGTGCCTTTGTGCACTTAAAACATTTTTGAAATATTTTCAAAATGGGTCGGTTATTTGTATTTACCATTGTAAACTGACGTATCTTGAAAAGACTAAGTGACAGGTTGCAAGGTTACGAAATAGGCTGGAAGTGCCCGGTAATGCTTAAGAGGAATTTGCAACTCCTTGCATAAGAAGCCTAATAGTCTGTTATTTTTTTTTTGTAAATTTACGATCCGCCTGTGGATCTTTTGATGCACTATCTGTCTATATTATATTTTGAACATTCTGACAATTATATTTGTAATAGTATTTTAAATCCAATACTTTCGCTGTGCTATCTGTGTATTTGATATCAATCTAGTCACGTATACCCCGTCCGGGTCCATCGGGTGATATGAAATATCAGGGTGTGATAAATTATCATCGATTAGTAGTAACTGATGATGATTAACAACAACTATCTAGTCTGTGGTAGTTAGGATGTTAGCAACAATAAGACCTTGGAGCTGACGTACACAAATGATAACAAATAATTATTAAGGATGCATAAACCAGTTTAGAGGCAAAAGACCTAAAATACTAACTACACACGTAAACATGCTAGCGTACTTATCATTAGCGTAGTATAGTTCAGGTAAGTTACCGAGTATCAATCCATAGACACAATAGTTCTTAATACTATGTTCATCTATTAATATGTAACCTATAAAATATGTGACTAAAGATTATCTAAGAAGGAAAAGAACACAATTGATGGTTGTAGGAAGAAAATCGAAAGTTAAAAGAGAATAAAACCATCCTGACTTGAATCAACAAAGAAGATCTAACATGATGAAAGATGTTGCTTATGGAACTACATCAAGAACTAACTTGATAATAGTGTAAAAAGTGCTAAGATGGATTAATACCAACTAAGGTTAATTCTACCAAATAAAGGTTGAAAGCTATAGACACATCTCAAGACCTAATTAGGTAAAGCTAGTATTGCTATGAATTCTTATGATTTAGGATTTCTAAATTGGGTTCAATACTGAACTACAAACATAACAACTTATGATTTAGGATTTCTAAATTGGGTTCAATACTGAACTACAAACATAACAACTTTTTTCTAAATTAGGTAAAGCTAGTATAACTATGAATTCTGAACATCCCTAATAGTGCCTCAAGCTAAACTCATAACAACGTAAACCATATGTACACATGATCACGTAATCTAGCATAGGGGTATTAATTGTTAAAGATTGCTTTATATAATTAGGTAAAGCTCGTATTGCTATAGAAAACTTTAACTAGTTTCCAGATCCTTTTATTCAGATCCTTCCCGTAGGAAGCCTATATGTTTTACCACTTATGATGTTAAGTTATTTATTACCGATTAAGGTTTTAAGCCCTATGTTAATGGACGTCAATATAACCTAGAGATAGAAGATACCGAATCTTACATGCATAACCTCATAGAAAGATCGATATAACCACATCATCAACATCACAATCAATAGGCAACACATATTCATACACATCAAAAGATTAAATCCATAACAAACAACTAAACTTGTACTACATAAACATATAAATCATCAAAACATCAAATCATTCAGCGAATCATCTCCTCCAAACAGTTATAAAGATGGTTAGCTCGACATGATAAATAAAAGTAAAACCAAAACTGGAATCATCATGAAATACAAGTTCCAAGACTTGAAACTAGTAAAAAAGTAACGCGGTAGGTTAGATCTTGCTTCCTACCATGTTAGATCTTCGATTCTCTCATCATTTCGCTCGTTACTCCTTCAAACAACACTCAAGTAGCATTTTCATCGTTTCAGCCGTCAAATGTTTGTCTTTAGGGTTTCTCATTGTTTGGTATAAATAGGCCTTATAAATTAGGGTTTTGACTATAGTACGGTTCGTATTCTAGTAAGTAGGGTTTTGACTGTAGTACGGTTCGTATTCTAGTAGTAAGGTTTTGACTATAGTACCGTTTGTCGTCCAACTGGTTGACTCATAATATGGCTGAATCGGACAATTGAGTTTGGTTTGGACAATTTGCGTAGTTTAAACAGTTTTTTGAACTCCTCTGGTTCAACCTATATACACAAATCAAACCTTTGGAAGGTTGCCAACCCTGTCTGCTCCGATTCGATAACAACATTACTAAAAATCAAGGAACTAGGTTGCGAGGTTGGTTCAACAATCGAAGCAACACATTATAAAAATCCCAAAATAGTTTCAAAATTTTAGATTGGAGATATCATACCTAACTTGGTCTTCTTAAAAGTGATTGATAAATCTAGTTTAAGAGGAAATTAAAATAACTCCAACAAGGCAAATTTTTTTTTTCTTAGGTAAACATAGAAAGATATAAAAAGTAAAGTAAGGCGTATATCTCCGACGTTGATTTATTTAATCAAAATCTCCAGCAGACATTCATAGGGCGGTTGATATATTTCATAGCATTATTTTGCCCCAAGTGAAAATTTAAAGTGGAATTTTATTATATCAAACACCTATCATGCCTGGTGGCATATACAGGTTACAAAATGGTGGCATATATAGATCACAAAATACGACAACTTTGTAGATTGATTGGTTGTTTAGCTCCATATTTTTTTTGAAAGGTAAGGGTTTAAAGATAAAAAAGGAACACCGAAAACCAGCAAGAAGCTGCGAACTTGAACACTATTTAATTACTAGACATTTGAGCTTGCTCAAGGGATTTTTACATATATCCCCTTACTAAGAGGCTTTATTACATATTTATCCAACCCTTAAAATTTATTACATATTTCTCCTTTATATATGAAATTACCCATTTACCCTTTTTCTAAAATGTTTTTCTTTCCCACTAAATCCCTTATCTTTTAGATCTTTCATCACCTCAGTTCCAATACCGACTTTAAACCCATCCATTAAATCCTTTCTCTTTCATATCTTTCATCACCTTAGTTCCAATACCCATCAAATTCCAACTATGGCATTTTAAAATCTTCTTCAATTAGTACGACCTCTGGAGCTTCAAACCCGAATCAATTCAATCAAGAACATACTAAAGATCCCGGTGGTGTATGGTAACAAAATCCAGAAAGTAAAATCTAAATTCAAACGTTGAAACAAAAGAGGGCATCGACGGGCGGCGGTTCCTCTTCAAATAGGTCGGCGATTCTGGTTTGAAAGAAAGAATTGAAATCAGGAACAGGCGAAATAGCGGAAGTGGTAGCGGAATTAAACGGAGATGATGCACGTTCTTGTATGAGAAAGCCATTTGTATGTTTGATAAAATAATAAGTTCAGGCTTTTTTATTTGAAACAATATCAGATTCTTTTAGGAAGAAGAAGATGCAAGTAGGACTAGGAAGAAGAAGATGCAATTAGATGTTTTAAATTTGGAGTTTCAAAACACACTCTTAGAGCAACAAGTAAATTCATTAAAGTAACAAATAAATTTATTAAGGGTAAAATAGGAATTAATGAGAATAATTTTAATAAAATGGGTAAATATGTAATATATATAATTTAGGAAGGGGAAATATGTAATATATATGGTTTAGAAAGGGTAAATATGTAATTGATTTTAAGGGTCGAGTAAATACGTAATAACTCGTCTTAGCAGAGGGATATATGTAAAAAACCCTTTGCTCAAACTACTGAAACAATGATATTTAAAGTGAAGAAATTATTGAATAATCATAATAAAGTTTGATAATTCTATCTAGCACATGGAAAACATATAACGCAAACATGAACAGGTATCCAGCATGGTTGCATCATGACCTCCCGATTGTTGACATCAAAAGAGAGAACAAAGGTTCTCAAGGTTTGGTTTTATGAAAAATGGAGAATGAGTTTATTAATTAAAAAAATCAAGTGGCCAATAAAATGACTTATGAGATTAGCCTGGAAAACAATTACCCATAATGTTACTGTCCTATAACCGTTGTGCATTACTGTAAAATCTTGACTAATTTTAACGTGTCCCCAACTTGTTTTCCCTTAAATTAAATCTCATCATCATTAAGTAATATTATGTTTACACCTCAATGTTCTCACATAAGCAATATGTTTCAAATTTCCATAAGCATGTCTACTTTTGTGGACTTTGTTAGAGCATATGCAACAACACCTCATTCTTCACAAGATCCGAAAGAATCTGAACCATCAGTCAATATGTTTACTAGGACTGTGCATCATAAGATACTTTGAGAGTTTATAGATACATTATCACAGATTACCATCGATAGAAGATATGCTTTCTTAAAAGTTGCAACGTGCTAATAGATATGCAAAAAAAGTCAGATTTAGTTGAAAAAAAGTTCAAAATGGAGTGTAAAGTTCTCCTAAAGAACGAAACATCCTCTAAAAGAAAATCTCAATCAGTCAAGAAACATTATAACTCAAAATAAATAGAAACTAATATTGTAACGTTTCTATTAATTGTAACTATATTCATCCATGTATCTTAAAATTATATAAGATATAATTAACTAAAAAAATTTCAAACTCATTAGCTAATAAAGCATAAAAACTAACAAAACAAGTAATCAAGCTATACCAAGCCGTTAATTAAATACGTACTTAGAATGTAATTCCTCCTAGCAATCAAGAAGTACTAATGCGTACTTCAATAAAAGTGAAAATATAAACCAGACCACAGTCCTAAGTATTCTGGCAATAAGTTGTTGACTCATGCCCGACATATATCAAATCTCCTTGAAGCATACATTGTACACTACAACTCATGATTCACCGCAACCGATAAAAAATTTCAGCTAAAAACCTTTGTGGACGAAGTCTTATGTTTCAAGGGCACAACAACTACACTTTACACCAGTACTTGTACTTTTAGATGTTAAACTTAATTATACTATGCTTTATCATTAAGTTTCCTATGTTATGTATTATACATTCCAAACAATGTTACATTTCGATTAGAACTAGATTTAACAGGAGCATGTCAGCGAGTTAAGGGCTGTCCAAATGACAATTATTAACTATTTGTTTTTGGCACCAAACCTAACTGAAGATAACTGTTGATTAACTACTATCGTATACTTGTATATATATGATCCTGTGAACACTATTTGTAATTACCAAGATTCTATAAATTTAGTTTCTATCGTTAATAAGGTAGTGGTGGAGTGGTTGGGGAAAAACTTGGTGTTTCTTGTGACCCAAGTTTAACTCCCACTCTCCCCATTATTTTCTACGACATCCAGGTGAAGGGCGAATATGGGTGGCTCCGGTTCGTCTTGGATGGGAGGCGAGGTTTTACCGATTATTCCACTGTCGTGCCTTTGGGCGGTGGAGGTCGAGTTTCCGCGCATCTGGGAGAGCCAAGGGGCTGGCGGCAGTCGAGTAGTCGACCTTGACCACAGCGCCCCGTGTCACGGTGGTCGGCACGTCATTCCTGGCCATTAAAAAAAGTGTTTTCGTTTCTATCAAGTTGTTTTTCATACTTTCTTCGATTCCACAATGTTCTTTAATCCAACAAAGTGGTACTAGAGCCGCGTTGTTCGAAAAAAAACATTATCAAATTCTTCACAAATTCAATTCATTCTCACAAAGATGGCCTCCTATAAAAATTGCTCTGAAGACTACAAATGTACCAACATTGACGATCAAAGTTGGCACAATTGAAATGCTATTATTGCCATCAATTCGAAAATAATGTGGCCAACTGTGTTGCAAAGGAATGAGATGAGGCAACCTCACTTATAAGAAAAGCAATCGACACAAGAATGCAAAGTCATGGCATTAACAATTATGTAGAAGACCTAGTTGTTCAGGGCACCTATTATGGTTATTGGTCTGAAATTAGGTACATTATTCCTGTTTTTAAGCATCGCTACTCTGGGAATATAAATTTGTTTAAACGTTTCATGAACTCATGCGATATTAAAACTAGAACAAACAATTATGAAAGTTATTCATTCGGGGTAAAGAATTGTTAACATAAAGACATTTAAACATATTCTTCGAATATCAAGTGTGTTCTTTATACTAGACATTTCAAGGAATGTGTTAAGTCTTGGTCAACTAATCCAACAAGGGTTTGCTATCAAATAAGGGGAGATACTTATATAATATCTCCCATGTTTGAAACTCTTTTGGACTACAACGTTCAGTCGATGTCAAATTGTCTCGAAGAAACTAAAATTTGTGAACAAGAGAAAGCCAATGCTTTTACTGATGAAAAGAATCAATTACATGCACAATTTAGAGCAAATCACTTAGACGTATATCATGCTAGTTTAGATCAAGATTCTGTTATGAATCTTGAAAGAAAGAAAACAATGATGGACAAGATAATCTTTGAGACCTTTAAGGATTATGTGCAATTTTTAGATTCATTAGAAAATACCGAGTTTGTGTTAGAATATAAGTTTGAATTGATGGGAAAGTTTGGGGAAATGATTGATTGGTTCTTGCATAAGTATTTAATGATCCCAGAGCATCGTAGTATCCCACCAGTTTTAGAAGATGGAAGCAAAGTTGAATAGTTGGAGTTGTATTTGGTTGTTCAAAGAGAGGGTCGACACAAACAGGTCACATAAGAAAATCTGTGGGCTATGGTAGCTAAGGATCTTAATTTTGATTAGGATAAAGAATTTGATACGAGGATAGTGTATGCTGAATATCTTGATTTATTGGTCTACAATTACCCAAAGAACATGAACATTTCACAAGAAATGGGTCAAGATGCATGTAACACAAGCGCAACCGCTATTGAAGATGTTAAAGATGCTGTTAATCAAGATGCAAGAGGGAATGAGGATCAAGAGTTGGATGAGTATGCACTGTATGCAAGTTCAAACTGGAGAGGTAAGAGGAAGTTTCTAAAACATCGGACCTTTGATTTCGTGCTAGCAGCCAAGGCCATCAATGAAGCAAACTAAGCAATTTACCTAATAAAGTTTAGGGGGTGTGTTTAGATGTTAAACTTCATTATATTATTCTTTATTATTAAGTTTCCTATGTTATGTATTATACATTCCAAACAATGTTACATTTTGATTAGAACTAGATTTAACAACAACATGTCAGCGAGTTAAGGGCTGTCCAAATGACTATTATTAACAGTTTGTTTTGGCGCTAAACCTAACCGAAGATAACCGTCGATTAACTGCTGTCGTATACTTGTATATGATCCTATGAACACTATTTTTAATTACAAAGATTCGATAAAGCAATTACTTGTTTGTTGATATCTAAATTTTCGTTTCTATGAAGTTGTTTTTCATATTTCTTTGATTCCGTTGTGTTCTTTAATCCAACATGTACTTATTAGTGTATATAGTTAGCTAGTATATTTTGTGTTTGTTATGAGAGTCTGTTAAAGGACTTCAGTTGGTTACTTCTCTCTATATATAGAGATGATTGTACATGATACTTGGTGATATGAGGTTAACATGATGAATATTGAGCATGATACACTTCTATATAGTCTTCAGGTCGTCAACTTTCTTGTCATTATGGGTACCTCTGTTAGAACCTTCATTATATCGGAGCTTTGTTGGTGCTTTACAATACCTTGCCTTAACTCACCCTCAGATTGCTTATGCGGTCAGTAAGGTGTCTCAGTTTCTTTAGACGTCTACTAATCGTCACTAGGTTGTACTCAAGAGTATTTTACGATATCTTAGAGCTACCGTATCTCATGGTTTAAGTATTAATTGATTTGATGGAGTTGATTTATATGCTTACTCTAATGGTGATTGGGTTTGTTGCCCTGATGATAGACGATCCAGTTTTATTTTTTTGAACCCAACCTTATCAGTTGTAGTTCCAAGAAACAACACGCGATTGCTAGATCGAGTACAGGCTGAGTACTACGCTCTTGCCCATACTGTTGTTGAGATTCAATGGTTCACATCTATTTTGAATGAGCTACATATTCCATTATCTTGTCCACCAACTATTTGGTGTGACAATATTGCAGTTACATATCTTGCTGTTAATTCGGTGTTTCATCAGTGCACAAAACACCCTGAGAGATTGACTTTCATTTTATTCGTGACATGGTGTTAGCTCCGGTTTTATGTGTTCGATATGTACCTACTACACTTCAACTAGATCTTTTGACCAAAGGCTTGTCTTCAGCTTGTTTTAACACTCTGCGGTCCACACTTCAGGTGGATGCGCTCCGTTTAGCTTGAGAGGGGCATATTAGTGTATATAGTTAGTACAAATAAAGTTAGTTATTTTGAGCTAGTTAGTTTGGGTTTGTTATGAGAGTTTGTTACAATGTTTAAGTTGGTTATGTCTCTATATATACAGATATGTTTGTACATGATACTTACTTGATGATATGAGATTGATATGATGTTGAGAATGATACACTTCTTTAGTACTCTTGGTTCCTAAGGCATGTTTTCTCCCTTCTTCTGTGGACATTTAGTAATGTATAATAAAATATATTCAAGTTTCAATAGGAGGAAATTGAATATCGAGCTGTTATGCATGCAAGCTTATATACAAAACATATTAAAACTACGCCGTTTAATGTAAATCAACATCAAAACTATGTAGTTTTATTTGATTGACTTCAAACTATCTCCACAAATTCACTCTACTCACAAAACATATACCAATTTAACATCATTTTCACTTACTAAGATGTTCACCTTGAAATTTCCATCACCAATTCAAGCCATTATTATTTTTGTTCAGTTGATAGTAAATAACTTAGTTAGAGTGAGTTGTGAAAATACTTTTTATTTCAAAGTATAACATGAAACGATGACTCACTTTTTAATTAACATATTGTAGGTCCACTCGGAGGATCAAGTTTACCTACTTCCTTGTTGTCGAAACACACCCACAAGTGCGGATCCCAAGTGGGTATGAAACCAAGCAAAGAACACACAAAAATACAAGAACAGATTCACAGTTTAAAGTTCACTTGTATATAAATTTCAGCAGAGTTTCAGTACACATGTTACACAAAGAAAAACCTCTCAACTCTCTGAAGTGTGTGCTCTAATCTTCTGTCTTCAGTCTGCATATATATAGGACCAGTACGACGAAACAGGATGTAGTCGACGAAACATCATGTGTCGATGAAACCTCATGGCCGACGAAATACTTTGATGAAACACCTAGCAGCAATGAAAGACTAAGAGTGACGAAACTTGAAGGTCTTTCGCCACAGAGATAGATGGCAGAATTTTGTCGAGTGTCTGATGATGTTTTTCGTCAACAGCAAGTCTACGTTGAAGTATTAGGCCCAATAGAAACAAATCAAAGTTCAATAGATATGCTGGCCCAATAAGCATGGCTTATTCGATGACATGCATGACAGTTTCCACATATCTTGAATTCACGTGAACATCCAATTTCTCATGAAAAAGGTCTTCTCATGACATCATCATGACATCATCATGGTGATGTCAAGATGATGTGGCGTCGGGAAGGTTCGCGGCGCTTCGTGCTTCGCGTGTCGAACTCTGGGGCGCACGACAGAAGAATGTCGTGACATCGGGCTTGAGCCGAACCTAACCGAGTCGAACCGGACTGAGTCGCGCCCACATAAAGTGTATCAACAAACTCCCCCTTGGACGCTACTCGTAAGGTTCTTCTTCCATGTCTTCCATGTCGGAGGATCTTCAAAGTCTTCACGTGTCGTAAGTAGAAAGTGTATCAACAAACTCCCCTGTTCATTTAGGAAGTGTGTTAACAAACTCTCCCTTAAAATAAACTCTCCCTTGAGTTATGCTCATGAATCTTTTGATCTTCAATTCTTTAGATCCTTGTGGTGTTGATGATAGGTCAGCGACAACTCGATCATTTTTATCTTTTGAGTGCCTCCACGTCGTGTCTTCATTCCAAATCTTGTTATCGAACACGTTCTCTTCGCCTTTAGCTGGTTTGATTGTAGCATCTGCACATACAGGAAAGCTAAACGCGTAATGAGAACAAACGCTTGGAATATAGTTAACATAAACAAACGACACACATGTGACCATGTTTTCAACTACCGTCCGACAGTTTGAAAATTTAACAAATTGTTCAACTTTGGTTTTTAACTTTCAAAAACTTGCAAACTTCGACCGTTTATGAAGAATCAGTTGTTTTGGTTTTCGTTCAGGTTTTAGGTAACAAAGACTCGAGTTCCAACATCGGGTAATCAAAAGAAATTAGAAATAAAATCTTTTTGGCTTTTACAAAGTTTATATTAAAACACACCTAAAATCTTTTTGGTATTTTTGCATTTTTGAAATGTAAAGACGGAAAGCAGTAAATAAATATATACAAAGAAGTAGAAACTGAAAGCATTAAATAAATATATACAGACATTCTTTTTGCGAGTTTCGAGGGTAAGAGAATCATATCAGTGTACGGTCATGCCAAAACGCTCTTGTTGTTTAGTTAGTTAATATTAAGATAAGCATCCTATAATGATTATCGGTATTGTTGTCCACTTAAGCTCAACTTATCAGATGTACTCGCGATTAGAGGTACGTTAAGGTATAATTTATGCTTACCGACCGGTGTTCATCCACTCACGACACATTCCCGTATCAAGGTATGCACGAGAGTTCATCTTACTGGTGAGTATACCATTTATCATCTGTTTTCAACGTATATGATGTGAGATACTCACTTATTTTTGGATGAATACAAGCCCTATGTGATAAAATCACTTATTGATGAGGAACTTGATATTCGATGCATGAGGGCACAGGAGCAAGTCCGTGAACAGGTTAGTACCATCGTACAGACAAAGAGACGAACATGACTCTCGGATAACTGTGATATTTTATCACTTATTGATTGGGACATGTGATTGTTTATCACTTATTGAGGTCGAATGCATCATGTATTATATACATGTTTGTATGATATTTACACGTATGTATGGTATCATGGAAGGTCTAGACTTGCGTCCCCGTTGTTTTCCAGTAAAAGAAACAACCATGATACCCAGATGATAAACAGCATAAAGACCACGTATCTCAGAACCTTGGCAATCTATCAAATGAAATTTTGGTACCAAGACCATATGCCAATGAGCGGTTCCCACACAGTCTTCAGTCGATTAAGGTTTATATCACCCTGCACACTTTAAAATGATTGTGAGCCTACCGATACATCTTATATAGAGCTGCTTATCGTTTTTCATTTTAGGTTCAAAGAGGTTTCAACAGACCACTGATGTACTATCATTTTCTCTTTTTCTCGCCATGAAACTCATTTTTATTTTTCTATTGTTTTTGTGTTTTTGAAAATTTTCGATATTTTTAAAATTTTTCGATGTTTTTGTATTTTTCGTTTTTACTCCCCCTAAAATGCAAAAAGTACTAGAAATTAAGAAAACACAAATAAATATTTACAAAAATGATGTTCTGATATTGGTTTTACTCTGGCTTGACCTTAATGCTGTTTACCATTAGTAAATAGTTAAATCGTGATTTGTCAAAAGCTTTGGTAAAAAGGTCAGCAAACATCGATAAGTTTCTTTTCATAACAGTCTCGTATGAAATGATACTTTATCTCGATGTGTTTTGTCTTTGAGTGCTGTACAAGATTACGAGTCATCTGTAAAGCAGCTGAATTATCAACATAAATAGGAGTAGTTAGGAATTCAAAACCATAGTCGTGCATTTGCTGTTGAATCTACAGAACTTGGGAGCAACAACTTGAGGCAGCAATGTACTCAGCTTCACAGGTTGAAGTAGCTACACAAGTTTGCTTTTTTACATTGCCATGTGACTAGACGATTCCCCAAAAACTGACATCCCGTTGATGTTGATTTTGCATCAATCTTGCAACCGCCATGATCAGAATCACTGAATGCAATCAAAGTGAAGTTATCATCCTTAGGATACCATAGACCGGTGTCTGGACAACCCTTCAGATAATGAAAAATCCTCTTAACAGCCATCATATGAGAAACCTTTGGATTACACTGGTAACGAGCAAGAAGACATGTTGGATACATAATATCGGGCCTTGAAGCGGTAAGATACATGAGAGATCCGATCATAGCACGATAGAGAGAGGGTTCCACATGTTCACCGGTTCCGTCAGGAGTAATTCCATGATTCTGAGCCAGAGGAGTTCCCGCAGGCTTCAAGTCTTCCATCTAAAATCACTTTAAGATATCCCCAACGTACTTTGTCTGATGAATCAAGATCCCTTTCTCAGACTGATGAACCTGCAAACCCAAAAAGAAATTCATTTCTCCCATAGCACGCATCTCGAACTTCTCTTGCATCACCCGCTCGAATTCCTTGCACATTTCATCATTTGTAGACCCGAAAATGATGTCATCCACATACACTTGAACCAGCAACAAATCCTCATTTCTTTCCTTGATGAAGAGAGTACAGTCGATCAACCCACGTCGAAAACCATTCTGCAACAGATAGTTAGACAATGTTTCATACCAAGCCCTCGGAGCTTGATGAAGACCATAAAGTGCCTTGTTTAGAAGCCAAACTCTGTCAGGATGAATTGGATCTTCAAAACCATGCGGTTGCTCAACATATACTTCCTCCTCGACCACACCATGAAGAAATGCACTTTTCACATCCATCTGATAAATAGTGAACTTCTTGTAGGACGCATAAGCCAAGAAAATCCTTATCGCCTCAAGATGTGCCACTGGTGCATAAACATCATTATAATCAATGCCTTCTACCTGATTAAAGCCCTGGACAACCAATCTCGCTTTATTTCTCACAACGACACCTCGGTCATCCCTTTTGCACTTGTAAACCCATCGAGTACCAATCTTCTTATAGTTCAGAGGCCTGTCAACCAATTTCCACACCCCAATTTCTGAAACTGCTGAAGTTCTTCCTGCATTGTTTCAACCCATGAATCTTCTTTCATCGCCTCTTTCCATGACTTCGGCTCGACCTGACAAACATAGCAGGCGAAAGACCAATCATTCTGTTCCCCGGATTCTCTAATTGCCCAATATAACCCATCATTCTGGTTACTTCAAAGTTGGTTACGTGTCTGCACACCACTCTGGACATCTCCTATAATATTCTGCCGAGGATGAGTATCATGAATTCGAGTTTCTAGAACATCGGGAACTCGAGCATTAATACCTAAATTATTGAAATTCAAATCAACTAAATCGATCCCTGGAGACGCGTTAGATGTGGGTGCATTCCCTTCAGCATTGTCTTGGCTCTGCACATGAGAAGTTGCTTCTGAAACACCTTGAACAGGAGCTTGGACATGAGCTGGAGTTGCTTCATTAGCATCATGAAACTCCTCATCTTCCGACGAAACATTATAATCTGCTACATCTTCAAATTCCTCATTTTGAACAACATTATTAACCAAATCAGACTCTTGTCGGTTAAGGATAATTGGTCGGACTAATGATGAATCAACTGCTACATCACCTTCAAGCAACATTTGTGCTGCTGCAGACGCCTCATCAAAAGTTGGCAGATTAAAGGAATCAAACAGTGCATCATAATCAAACATCCAAGGAGCACCCGGAGCTCTCACACATTCAGTGTACCTTTGAACCCTGACTTCACCCCATTCTTCAATCTTTTTAGTTGTCAGATTCCAAACCCTGAATTTGGAGTAGCATACCCAAGAAAGAAGCTTTCGATAGCCTTTGGACCAAACTTGCCATATGGATCAATCATAGTGCATGGAGCGCCAAACGGTTCTAAGTAAGATTCGTCCGGTTTCCTTCTGTGCAACAATTCAAAACATGTTTTCCCGTGCCTTTTAACAGTAAGAACCTTGTTCAAAGTATAACAAGCAGTAGCCACAGCCTCCCCCCAAAACTGAACAGGAATCTCCGACTCCACTAACATAGTTCTTGCCGTCTCGATAATTGTTCTATTCTTCTTCTCAGCGACACCATTTTGTTGAGGAGTGTAACGAGAACTGTACTCATGCAGAATTCCCTTAGAAGCACAAAACTCGTCCATAACCTGATTCTTAAACTCTGTGCCGTTGTCACTTCTGATTCGCTTTACCCTCAACGTGTACAAATTCTCGAGTAAAGTGAGCAGATTTTTGAGGATTCCTGGAGTCTCACTTTTGTGTGCCATCATCGATACCCATGAGAATCTTGAATAGTCATCAGTAACTACCAAACAATAAGCATCTCCAAACGTAGTCTTGTGCTTCATAGGTCCAAAGAGGTCCATATGAAGACGTTCAAGAGGAATGTTGACGGTGTTGACTTTCTTGATTGGATGGGACTTCTTCGTTTGCTTTCCTTTTCGGCACGATACACAAATGTCTTGCAAGTGAAAACTCTTGACTGGAACACCATTCACAAGATTATTTCTCACTAGATGGTTCATTTTCCTCAAGTGAATGTGACCCATACGTCTGTGCCAAGATATAGACTCCTTTTCTGTGGCCTTTGAGACAAAACATGTAACTTGTGTAGACGTGGTAATAGCTTGGCTCATATCAAGAATATACAAGTCATTAATTCTTGGAGCCGTCAACAGAATCCATTCTTTGGGAATCTTGAAACCGGGTTTCAGAACATAACAATCGGAATCGTCAAAATGTACCGTGAACTTCTTGTCACATATTTGCGAAACACTAAGAAGATTGTGATCAATTTGACTTACATAATTGATCTTGTCGAAACTAACAACACCATTGGAAATCATTCCTTCTCCAGTGATGTATCCGCCTTTATCGCCAGCAAAGGCAACATAACCACCCCTAATGCTTTTCACATCGTACAGGAGCCTTAAGTCGCATGTCATGTGCCGGGATGCTCTACTGTCAACAATCCAAAGACTATTCACAGTTCCTCCCGGAACACCCTGCACAACACACTACACAATCAGTTCGAGATGGGGACCCAAGCCTTAGTGGTCTTGGGTCGACCCTTATCATCAAGAAATGTTATTTCGATTTCTTGATGATTTGGAAATGGTGCGCCTCCCCCTGAAACTGTTGCCGTTTACCAGATTGAAATCTTGGGTCGACCCTTATCATCAAGAAATCTTAGGTTTCCAAGATTGTTGCCGTTTACCAGATTGATTGTTATTTACAGACTTAGACACTTCTGGTTTTGACAAATTTGATGAACTTGGTCCCTTTTCAACAACATCCGGTTTTAAAGCCTTTTCAATTACCTTAACATTTTTACGTCGTTGTTTTGCTTCTTGTTCCTTAACAATTCGTTTGTCTTGTTTAGGTGACACAGGACGACGTTGGTAATCCTTTTCAGGAGGGGCCTTTTCAACAAACCTTGGTTTTGGTGGGTTTGTACAATTTTTGATTATATGCCCAAATTCCCCACACTTAAAACATGTTCTCCTTTCAACAAATTTAGGTGATTCTGATCGATGTCCCAATGTTGAACTTGCGGGCCTTGAGGTACTAGCTTCATTATCACACCCATTTGTATGTTGAGTGTAATTTTTATCACTGTTACGTTTCAAAATTTTTACTTGTTGAACAAAATCAGTATTGGATTTGTTTTCAAAAGTCTCAATTTGTTCAGTACCGCTTGAGGCCACAAATTTAACATCCCTTCCCTTTTTCTTGTTTCGAGCTCCTTTTTGTTCAAACTTAGGTGTTTGAGCTTGTTTTTCCTGTTGTTTACCTTTAGGGGCGATTGGTTGTTTCTCAGTTGGTAATTTTTTATTGCCGTATTGTTTTCTAACTTCAGATTTTGGAATAGGATCACACCGAGTTACTGTAACTCTCGGGATCGCCTTACCCAAAAACTTACTAGTAGAATCTTCCAAAACTCTTTCAATCATTGATGGATTACCATTTTTAATTGGGAAATCCTTGTTTGAGTAAATTTTATCATCACCAACCAAAATATACAACACATTTTCTCCCTCAAAAGTAGACACAGATTTTTCCACAGATTTGATTGAATCAATCTCTTGTTTTGCAACCGATTGCACAACGGGGGCAGCGGGAGTAGGAGGATCACACAAAATGTGATTCTCTGCAGGAATTTCTACTCCTTTCTTGTTGTCAAGAGTTTGATCATAATAACTCGAATCTGACTCATCCGATTCATCATCTGATGAAAGGAATTTCTACTCCTTTCTTGTTGTCAAGAGTTTGTTCCATAGCACAAGACACATTTTCTGTCTTTTCAGATTCCTTTGATGAATCATCCAGTTTGAACCCTAAACCTGCTGCAAACTCTTCGGGATTAAGAGGTACAGATGGTTCAAACCGTGGCATTTCTTCCTCATTAGGCAACTTGGTATAATTGTGTCTCAATGGAGGTGGACACGACTTATACCCAATGCACTTAACATCCCCTTTCAGCTTCTGAACCTCGATGATATCGAGAGTTAGAATAACTCTCCAATTTGAGCTTGATCGCATCATGCTCGCATTTAGCAATGGCTAACTCTTTCTTTAATTCTTCAATGATGTTAATGTAATTATTAATGCCCGTTTGCTTGTTCAAAACTGTTTTTGTTAATTCGGATACACTTTTCTTAAGCGTTTTAACGACAGATTTGAAATCTTTTTCATTGTGAGCTAAAGCCATGTTTGCCCCCTTGCATTTTGAAAGGTCAACTACCAAACCCTGATTGTGACTAGTTACTACTTCTAGCTTACGTTTCAATTCTACACAATCATTGCATACACTAGGAGTTTCAGTGTTTACCTTACTAGTCGAGGCTGCAACAGTTACCATAAAGGCAGTCTGATAAGAGAAAGATCCATCCTCAGTGAAGAACTTTTCCATTTCATTGGAAGCGGCTTCAGCTTTCCTTACCAACACTGATTTCTGCCTTTTAAGTTTGTAGGATCGTTTTCACAACCGAAACAAGTCGTTCAGAGGTGTTCTTCTCAATACGAGAGGCAGAAACTAACGTATTGAGTTCGAAATAGCTTGTAATTCACTTTAATTGTCTATTTGATTGATCTGACAAAGATTTACAATGAGTAGACACTTCGGCAGAAGTTCGGCACTGAAACCGGAAAGTTACAAATGACTAGGCACATCAGGTATTTATAGCGCTAGCTATTTCACACAAAATAGTCCAAACGAAATCAGTTTCATGCGAAACAGTCATTTCGTGCGAAATGACTTGTTGATTTCGTGCGAAATGACAGTTAGTCATTTCGTGCGAAATACCCCTACAACACATATTTGATATTTTTCTCGAACTACGTGCCCTGATCTATCTACATACATACATACAAGACTCGATACAAGACGAAGTCGACAGACATATGCACCAACAGACTCCCCCTTGGATGTTGACGAAGTCTTCAGTGTCGAGTCTTCAATCTTCAGTCTTTATCAGTCATCTCGATCTCTACCGAAGTATCTGACAATGTAAAGCATCCTCAATCTTTCTCTTCTCTTTTCATTAGCACCAACAGATAATCTCCCCTTGGATGTTGATCTTCAATGGTTCAGAATCGCAATCTGGCTCTCAAATTTTCTAATTCTCTAGATCAGATCTCTTGATTCATTAAGTTCATTAGCATCAACACTTTGCATGAATCTCAGGATTCGAACATGGCTCTTTTTCATTCAAACTCCCCCTTGAATGATGATCTAATCTTCAACTGCTCTTTCATTTTTTTTACCCCCAAGATCTGTTTCTGGCTCTTGTTCAAAGATCGTGATCTGGCTTTCATTCTGCTCAGGTATCAAAAACCTGGCTAACCTGCACAACAATAAATTTCACAAATTTAAAATTTGACAAATTTATAAATCACTTGCATGAATAGAATGATTTATCATTTAAAAACTTCTGATGACCACTTGTAGGCAAACATTCAAAATCTTTTCTCATTATACACAGACTCCCCCTTACGAAATGTTCATCATGTTTAGCACTTGGAATTTTGAAAATCAGCTCTTCAACATCAGTTGTCGAAAATCTTTTTGGATTTTCAAAAGTTTATACTAAAGCACATTGAAAATCTTTTTGGGTTTTTGTTTTTAATGAAATGCAATAAAGAAATATTTACATACAATATTTTTGTGAGTTTGTGTAAGAGGATCATATCAGTTTATGACAAATCACTAACACCGTTAAGCTTTAAACATTTTAAGTTCTAAACAATTCACTTAGATTGTCAGTATACTGATCCACTTAAATTTTCACACAAAGTTCAACTGTTTGGAGATACGAGATTAGTATTTTAAGCACTTAAACTTATTCGCATGTCCCACCTCAGAATATACTCTTGTATCCAGACTTCTATATTCAGTCTTACAGGTGAATGTACACTAATGATATCTGTAAACGGGTAATGCGAGACCATATGAGCTCAGGCTATGGCTTCCGCAAAATCATAGAGATGATGGTTCGACTTTAGGTGTGTCCCGTTTGGGGATCTTTTCTTCAACAACACATGATTAACATTTTTCAACGTTTCATCATTTTTAATGCTGAGGGTGAGCTTTATGATTAAAGCTATGCAAAGTATTATACGAGTACTAGGCTATTGCTCCCGCAAAATCAGAAGTCCTGGTATAATACCCCAGATATCACCACGCACAAAGACCTAGTATGTCAGAAATAGAAAATCTTTCAAACAAAATTTCGGGGGTTACCCATATATCCGAGAGATGTTCCCCACAAGATAAGTAAGCTTTTGATATTTATGTTTATATCTCAAAAACAATCTACTAAATGAGTAAAAACCTACTGGCATATCCTCAGTGAGATCGTTTATCACATTTTTGACTTTACAATTCTTTAGCGTGTTGTGATAGTCTACTGATGTACTATCATTTCCTCTTTTTTCACCACTAAATTCATTTTAGATTTTTTTTCAATGTTTTTGGCTTTTCATGGTTTTATCATGTTTTTGGGTTTTTCAAATTTTTCGAAATTTCTAATTTTTACTCCCCTTAAAATCAAAATATGTTTCAATTTTGATTTTCTGAGAAAATTTGAAAACAAACTGTACAATTAAAGTTAACAACTGAGTTTCAAGCTTCAATTCTCCATCCACTTGGCATAAACAATCAGAACTCCCCCTTACAACAAACTATTTTCCCATTATGATTTCAAAACACTTAAGTTTGTTTTAATCAAAATGATTTTTCCGGAGAATAAGTTTTGTTGATTTTACCACTTGTAAGATTGGGGATTCATTCATCACTTTGTTTTTCAAACACTTTTTATGAAAGTTAAATCAATTTCAACTTAATGACCTTGATTAACTACATGTAGGTGACAACCCACTTTTCTACCACTTGTAGATACACTCAAACAAACAAATTTAAGAATGATGCCGATTCCTGCTCCACGATTACCAACTTGGGAGCTCCGGCAAGTCAGGATTTTTAAGTAAAGAACACAGATACCCAAGCCTGACCAACTTTGGGTGTGACCTTTTCACCTTCACTTGGGGTTTGAACATTTCTTTTTTCTTCATAAAAATCTTTTACCCCTTTGGCCTTCCCATTGACCATTTTCCCAAAAATGTGTTTTACTTTACCACTGAATGCTTTCTCGACATCAAATTCTTTCTTCTCAGAATAGAATTGATTCGAGATTTCAACTTTTCCAACCTTTTGTTTGAAATTTTCAGTGCTCAATGGTGGAAAGTTCACATCATCCATTGGGGGAACTGAGTTTTCTTCTTTTGTAATAACTTGTGGCTCATCTGATTTTGTGGAATCAGATTCATCGCCAGATTTCACATTGTAGGTCCCCGGGGAGGATGAGGTTAAACCTTAACCTTGTTATATTAACACACTAGCAAGTGCGGAATCCAAGCTAGAGTGCAACCGAGTTGAGACAAGCATAAACACAAGACACACAAGGTTCACCGATTAACACCACTTGTATTAATGCGAATGAAAGGTTCCGGTTACAAGCACAAGGTTTACAAATCTGTTTTGTAAACTCTCTAACAGTGTGTGTGTGTTCTTGACAGAATGCTCTCACTATCTCTCGAGTGTATCTTTCTGTCTCTTGTGTCTATCTCCAGTGAACACACTGCATGGGTATATATATACCCAGCACAGGTTGCATGGTCGAAGGATCAAGTTGACTGATCGATAGATCATCTGTCGATCACAAAGTCATCGAAGGATCCATATACTTCGAAGGATGGCATATCCTTCGAAGTCCATCCATCGAATGATATCTTTCGAGCTCATCGAAGGATATTCACAATCCTTCGATGACTTATCCTTCGACACAAAACATTATACAACCATATACAAACTGTTTGTCCAAGTCAAACCGGAGGATGGTTGACTTGGTCAAACTTACATGACTAACAAGGACATCGTTTACATCGTGACCGAAAACAGACAAAGTACAGACACAAGTGCACCAACAAACTCCCCCTTGGCTGTAGCTTTGTCTCGATCTTGATCATCTTTGATCTTCGTGTCTTCAAGACTCTGATGTCCTTTCAAGTCTTCAATGTCGGAGGATCTTCAAAGTCTTCACGTCTTGAAAGCAAAAAGTGTATCAACAAACTACCCGTATCATGTGGGAAGTGTGTTGACAAACTCCCCCTTAACATAAGCTCCCCCTTGAGTTATGCTCGTGAATGACTTGATCTTTAATGCTTGAGATCCTTGTGGTGTTGATGATGGTCAGCGGCAACTTGATCATCTTCATCTTTTGAGTGCCTGCACGTCGTGTCTTCATTCCGAAGCTTATCATCGACCATGTTCTCCTAGCCTTTAGAATCTGCACATGCAAGAAATCTAAACGCGTAATGAGAAAAACTGCTTGGAATAGTTAGTATAAACAAATGACACACAAATGACCATGTCACAATCAAACACCGTCCGACAGTTTGAAAGTTTAATAAATTTCTCAATTTTAGATTTAACTTTCAAAGCTTGCAAATTTCGACCGTTTATGAAGATTTAGTCAATTCGGTTTTCGTTCAGGTTTTAGGTAACGAAGACTCGAGCTCCAACATCGTACGATCGAAAATAAAGTAGAAATAAAATCTTTTTGGCTTTTATAAAGTTTATATTAAAACACACCTAAAATCTTTTTGGTATTTTTTGAATAAATTAAAAACAACAATTTTAATATCCTTTGAGTGTTGTCAAACGACATCACCGCTAATGTCGTGCTGATATGCACCAAACGACGAAACTGTTAAAAAAAAATAAAACAATAAAAGTTAAGCAGTAAATAAATATATACAGACATTCTTTTTGCGAGTTTCGAGGGTAAGAGAATCATATCAGTGTACGGTCATGTCAAAACACTCTTGTTGTTCAGTTAGTTAACATTAAAATAAGCATCTTAAAATAAGCATCCTATAACAATTATCGGTATTGTTGTCCACTTAAGCTCAACTTATCAGATGTAATCATGGCGAGGGGATACGTTAAGGCATGATTTATACTTACCGACCGGTGTTCATCCACATCACGACACATTCCCGTATCAAGGTATGCACGAGAATTCATCTTACCGGTGAGTATACTGATTATCATCTGTTTGACCGTATAAGATGTGAGATACTCACTTATTTTGATTTGAAAACAAGCCCTATGTGATATAATCACTTATTAATGAGGAACTTGATTTTCATATGCATGAGGGCACAGGAGCAAGTCCGTGAACAGGTCAGTACTTCCGTACAGCAGAGAGACGAACTTGACTGCCGGATAAATGTGATATTTTATCACTTATTTAATATGGACATGTGATTGTTTATCACTTATTGAGGTCGTATGCAATATGTAATATGTACACGTATGTATAGTATCATGGAAGATCTAGACTTGCGTCCCCGTTATTTTTCGGTAAAAGATACAACCATGATACCCAGATGATAAGCAGCATAAAGACCGAATATCTCAGAACCTCGACAATCTATCAAACGAAATTTCGGTACTAAGACCATATGCCAATGAATGGTTCCCACCTGGTCTTCAGTCGATTTAAGTTTATATCACCCTGCACACTTTAAAATGATTGAGAGCCTACCGATACATCTTATATAGAGCTGCTTATCGTTTTTCATTTAAGGTTTAAAAAGGTTTGAATAGACCACTGATGTACTATCATTTTCTCTTTTGCTCGCCAGGAAACTCATTTTTGTTTTTCTATAGTTTTTGTGTTTTTAAAAATTTTCGATGTTTTTGGATTTTCCGATTTTGGATTTACTCCCCCTAAAATCAATAAACTAAGACAAATTTAAAACACAAAGGTATTTACAAAAATGATTTTCCGATGTTGGTTTACTCTTGCTTGACCTTAATGCCGTTTACCAATAATAAAAAGTCAAATCTTGATTTGTCAAATGCTTTGGTAAAAAGGTCGGCACGTTGGTCATCGGTGTGGACCTTAACAACATCGATTAGCCTTTTCTCAAAGCAATCACGTATGAAGTGATATTTGATTTCGATGTGTTTGGTCTTTGAGTGCTGCACAGGATTTCTAGTGATCTGTAAAGCAGCAGAATTATCAACGTAAATAGGAGTAGTTAGGAATTCAAAACCGTAGTCCCGCAATTGTTGTTGGATCCAAAGGACTTGGGAGCAACAACTTGAGGCAGCAATGTATTCAGCTTCGCATGTTGATGTAGCGACGCACGTCTGCTTCTTGCACTGCCATGTGACTAGGCGATTTCCTAAAAACTGACATCCAGCCGTTGTGGATTTGCCGTTGATTTTGCATCCGCCATGATCAGAATCACTGAATGCGATCAAGTCAAAGTTATTATCCCTAGGGTACCATAGACCGGTGTCAGGGTAACCCTTCAAATAACGAAAAATCCTTTTTACAGCTGCCAGATGTGAGGCCTTCGGGTTGACTTGATATCTGGCAAGCAGGCACGTTGGGTACATTATGTCTGGCCTTGATGCTGTGAGGTACATAAGAGATCCGATCATTGCGCGGTAATATGAGGGGCTAACAGCTTCACTCTTCAAGTCTGGAGTAATTCCGTGATTTTGTGGCAGTGGGGTACCAATGGGCGCTGCATCAGACATCTGGAACTGGCTCAAGATGTCACCAACATATTTAGTCTGATGGATGAATATCCCAGACTCAGTTTGTTGCACTTGTAGGCCCAAGAAAAAGGTCATTTCCCCCATAGCACTCATCTCGAATTTATCCTACATAATGCGCTCGAAATTCCTACACAAAACATCATTAGTAGAACCAAAAATAATATCATCAACGTATACCTGTACCAGAAGAAGATCTCCATCTTGTTCTTTGATAAAAAGAGTACAGTCGATAAGACCTCTTCGAAAACCGTTCTCCAGCAGATAGGTAGATAAGGTTGCATACCAAGCTCGCGGTGCTTGATGAAGACCATAGAGAGCTTTGTTGAGCAACCAAACCCGATCGGGATGGATAGGATCTTCAAAACCTGGAGGCTGTTCGACGTACACCTCTTCTTCAACCACACCATGTAAGAATGCGCTTTTGACGTCCATCTGGTAAACCTTGAATCCTTTGAATGAGGCATAAGCTAGAAAGATCCGAATTGCTTCCAGACGTGCAACAGGTGCATAGACTTCATTGTAGTCGATTCCTTCTATCTGACGAAAACCTTGAACGACTAAACGTGCTTTGTTCCGAATAACCACTCCACGATTGTCTTTCTTGCATTTGAAGACCCATCGAGTGCCAATTTTCTTGTAGTTCTCAGGTTTTTCAACAAGCTTCCAAACACCAAGCTTTTGAAATTGCTGCAATTCTTCCTGCATGGCTTCAACCCAAGCACTGTCTTTCAATGCTTCTTTCCACGATTTTGGTTCTTCTTGTGACACGTAACACGCGAAGGACCAGTCATTTTGAAGACCAGATTCTCTTATAGCTGAATACAAACCAGCATTCCGGTTGTTTCTCAGCTGATTACGCGTCTGCACACCGCGATGGACATCTCCTATAATATTCTGCTGGGGGTGGGTATCATGAATCCTCATTTCAGGATTTTCTGGCACACGTGCATTGATACCCAAATTGTTAAGATTAAGATCAACAACCAACTCCACACCAGGAATGTGTGTAGAAGTGGATGCATTCCCTTCAGCAGTGTCTACATTCTGCATATGAGGTGTATCAACAGAGGCACCTTGAACAGGAGCAACTGGAGCCGAAGATCCTTCAGCTGCATCATGATATTCATCATCTTCAGAAGATTCATTATAATCAGCAGCATCTTCATAAACCTCATTTTAAACCATATTATTGACAGACGAAGAAGCTTGAGGGTCAACAACAATAGGTCTAACCAAAGGCGAGACAGCAGCGTTGTCACTTTCCAACAACATCCTAGCCGCTGCTGACTCTTCGTCAAAGGTTAGCAGATTGAAGGAGTCAAATAGCCCATCATAATCGAACATCCACGGATCACCCGGAGCCCTAACAGGACTCGTGTACCTTTGAACCCTCACTTCACTCCATAGTTCAATCTTTTTGGTAGCCAGATTCCAAACACGAAAATTCGGAGTAGCATATCCAAGGAAGAAACCCTCGATAGCTTTCGCTCTAAACTTTCCATCCGGCTCAATCATAGTACATGGAGCACCAAACGGTTCTAGGTAAGAAAGATCCGGTTTCCTTTTCTGATGGAGTTCGAAGCAAGTTTTGCCATGTCTCTTTACTGTAAGAACTCTGTTTAACGTGTAGCAAGCAGCCGATACAGCCTCCCCCCAGAATTGAATAAGGAGTTCCGACTCTACTAACATTGTTCTTGCAGTTTCGATAATCGTCCGATTCTTCCTCTCCGCGACACCATTTTGTTGTGGAGTATAACGAGAACTGTACTCATGAAGAATGCCTTTAGAAGTACAAAACTCATCCATAACTTGATTCTTGAATTCGGTTCCATTGTCGCTTCGGATCCTCTTCACTTTCAACGAATAGAGATTCTCCAACATTGTAAGAAGATCCTTGAGGATGCCAGGAGTTTGACTCTTGTGTGCCATGAAAGATACCCAAGAAAATCTAGAATAATCATCAGTAACAACTAGACAATAAGCATCTCCGAATGTTGTCTTGTGTTTCATAGGTCCAAAAAGATCCACATGAAGACGTTCGAGAGGCATGCTGACAGTGTTGATTTTCTTCAAAGGGTGAGACTTCTTTGTTTGCTTCCCTTTTTGGCACGAGACACAGATATCTTGTAAATGAAAACTTCTCACAGGCACACCATTCACAAGATTATTTTTCACCAAATGGTTCATCTTTCTCAAGTGAATGTGTCCCATTCTTCTGTGCCAAGATATAGACTCCTTTTCCGTGGCTTTTGAGACAAAGCAGGTGACTTGTACAGATGTTGTAATCGCTTGGCTCATGTCGAGAATATAAAGATCATTAACTCTCGGAGCCGATAAGAGAATCCATTCTTGTGGAATTTTGAATCCAGGTTTCAGCACATAGCAGCCGGCATCATCAAAATGCACGGAGAATTTTTTATCGCAGATTTGCGACACACTGAGAAGATTATGATCAATTTGCTTAACATAATTGATCTTATCGAAGCACACAAAACCATTTGAGATACTTCCCTCTCCAGTGATGAATCCGCCTTTGTCTCCCGCAAAAGCAACATACCCTCCTCTAATGTTTCTCACGTCGTATAGGAGCCGTAAGTCGCCAGTCATGTGCCTGGATGCTCCACTATCAACAATCCAGTGACTATTAATAGTTCCTCCTAGAACACCCTGCACATGTCATTTAAAAACATCAGTTGAGAATGGGGACCCAAGCCTTAGTGGTCTTGGGTCGTCCCTGAGCATCACGAAACGTGATATCAATCTCTTGATGGTTTTCAAGAACAACTGCTCCCCCTGAATTGTCACCCGCCTTAGGTAACCAAGTTCGTTTTTGCCTACCAGTTTTTGAAGATTCTGGTTTTACAGGTTGTGACACACTTGGTTCCCTTTGAACTGTTTTAATTTCAGATTTTAAAGCTTTTTCAACAGTTTTCATGTTCTTACGTCGTTGTTTAGTTTCTTGTTCTTTTACAGTTCGTTTATCATGTTTAGGTGAAACTGACCGACGTTGAGGATGAACTGTTTCAGGTGGAGCTTTCTCAACAAATTTATTCTTTGGAGCATTTGGGCAGTTTTTGATGATGTGCCCAATTTCTCCACATTTAAAACATGTTCTCCTTTCAACAAACTTAGGAGAACTTGATTGACCACAAGATGTCGAACTCGTGGAACCTGAGGTACTAGCCTTTTCATCACACCCATTTGTATGTTGAGTGTAGTTGTTATCACTGTTACGTTTTAAGATTGTGACTTGTTTCACAAAATCTGTGTTAGATTTGTTCTCAAAAGTTTCAATCTTATCAGTACCCTTGGATGATACGAACTTGACATCTTTTGCTTTCTTTTGAAATCGAGCTCCTTTTGTTTCAGACTTCATCTGAGAGACTTTATGCTTTTGAGCTCGTTTGACTGGTTGTTTACCATTAGAAGCACTAGGTTGTTGAGTGGTTGAAGATTTTTGATTACCAAACTGTTTTCTAATCTCAGCCTTAGGAATTGGATCACATTGTGTTACAACAATTCCCGGAAGTGTTTTTCCCAAAAATTTGTTTGTGTTGTCTTCAAAGACTTTATCAATCAAAGATTGATTTACATTTTTATTTGGAAAAACGTGATCTGAGTAGATTTTATTATCTCCAACCAATGTATACAACACATTACTGCTTTTAACAGTAGACACACATGTCTTATCAACTTTGACAGGATCAATCACTTGCTTATTAACAGATGGGACATCAGGAGTATCGGGATCACAAAGAATGTGATTCTCTCGTGGAATAACTACTCCTTTCATCTTGTTAAGTGATTTATCCTGATCACCTACATCCAATTCTGATTCATCATCCGATGTCTCATAGTCCTCGATAACTGGAGGACTTTGCTTCATGGATGATGACGTTTCTTGTTGCTTAGAGGATGTGTTTGAAGAATTGTCCGGTTTGAACCCTAGACCAGTAGCAAATTCCTCAACATCAAGAGGCACACTGGGTTCATACCAAGGCATTTCCTCCTCATCAGGCATCTTGGTATAATTATTCATCAAAGGGGGCGGACATTTCTTATACCCTATGCCTTTCTGATTTCCCTTTGGTTGTTGAACATCGATGATGTGATCAAGCACAAATTGGGAGTTAGAATAACTCTCCAATTTTTGTTTGATCGCATCATGCTCGCATTGGGCAATGGCTAATTGCTTCTTAGTTTCTTCCACAATGTTAATGTATTCATTTATACTTACTTGCTTGTGGTAAACTACTTTGTTCACTTCGGACACATTTTTCTTTAATGTTTCTATTACTGATTTAAAATCTTTTTCATTCCGAGTTAAAGCCATATTTGCCTCTTTGCATTTGGAAAGTTCAATAACCAAATTTTGATTATGACTATGAAGCTTTTCTAGTTCAAGCTTCATTTCAGCACATGATTCACAAACACTAGGAGCAGGAGGTTCAGAATTTACCTGACTCGAAGAGGCTGACACATTTGTCATAAAAGCAGTTTGAAAAGAAAAAGATCCGTCTTCAGAAAAGAACTTTTCCATTTCTCTGGATGTAGTAGCAGCCTTCTTGATCAGAATTGATTTCTGACAAATAAGTTCATCAGCTTCATTTAATAAATCCTCAACACTAGAACCTGCTTCCTCCTTCACATCAGACTCTGATTGATTATCCCCAGAATCAGAGCCTTCTTCATCAGAACTTCCAGAATAACCAGAACTGTCATCACTTTCAGAGACCTCTTCTTTATGAACATGCTCGATGATCTTTACATAACAAGCTGTTCCACTTCCCTGATCACCTTCACCAAACTGCACAGACCAGTCACATCCCTCATCAGCTTGAACAGCCAAAGCCCGATTACGATTTGAAGTTCCAGACTGGCCCTGATTGTTATTAACTGCCACAATCCTCCTTTCACGGTTTTCTTGCTGGGCATTCACATTTGTAGTACTCGTCTGGTTTCTGAAAGGGTTGTGATTGCCTTGTTTTGTTGGTCGAGTGCACTCGCGTTTGAAGTGCCCTTTATTACCACAATTGAAGCATGTAACGGCGTTGATATCAAACCCATACTTCGTATCTTTCTTTCCTTCCAACGAAGTTCTTCCAGTTCGAGCCATGAAATCTTTTGCCCTTCTCACTGCACTAGCAAAAGCCCATTTGATATCCATCAACTCCATTTCTTCCTTGTCGATCTGTTGATAATCTTCATTGGTCATGTTGATGTTTCCAAGCTGACCTGCTACCAAACCACAGTAAGCACTGACCATTGTATTGATAATTTCCATATGCTCCTTAGCAACTTCAATGCTGAGGTGAGAAAGGTTTGAATTATCGACTCGGATTGTGTTAGGGTTTTGAGGTTGAGGATTGTTTGTATAATGAGCCTGCTGTTGTTGTTGTGGTGGTTGGACTTGTGGCTGTGATGGGACGGGAATGTAAGACCTTGGATCAAAAGCCGGAGCAGCAGTTGATTGAGGAAACGGAAGAGAACTTGTATTCGACACAAATGCAGTTTGCAGTTTAGGTTGCTGAGCTGCAGCGGATCTTGCCAAAGCATCGAAGCCTGGAAGGTACATTTCTGTATTCTGAGGAGCTGGAGCTCGCTTTGCTTTCCTGATTTCTTCATCATTTTTATGTTCCAGCTTCTGGATGAACTCATAGATGTTAACCGTGTCTAGAGTTCCAGTGTGCTTCAATAGCTCAATAAAAGAACTCCATTTTGGAGGTAAGGCGTCAGCAAACCTATTCACCATGTCTTGTTGAGTAGAGACAACCCCATAAGCACACATTTCACTAATCAGATGATAGAAACGTGTTGTCATATCATTTAGAGTTTCGTTTTCCAAAAATTGAAACGATTCAAACTCTTTCTTCAACAAATCATGACGAGACTTTCGAGTAGCTGCATTGCCTTCTCCTCTAGCAACTAAGGCATCCCACAATGTTTTCGTGGTCTTGCAGTAGGAGAATTGATGATAGATATCTTTGTTGAGTGCTTGTGTAAGTGTAGCAAAGGCCTTTTTCTCCAATTCATAAGCCTTCTTGTCATTTTCCAGCATGTTAGCATAACCTTCTGAAGTGGACGCCGCAACCTCAAGATTAGCATTGAATGCATTGATGAAACATGTCCAAAGATCGGTGCTTTGCCCTTGAACATACGTGTGAAAACGGTTTTTCCATGATGGAAAATCGTTCATATGGTTCAATTTTGGTGGACGGTTGTTGCTCCCCGTTTCGCTTTCACTAATCAAAAGATTTTGAATGCTTTGACTTTGATTGGATACCAAAGCCCATTGACTTGGACTGATTGATGGCGGTGGAAACATGCTTTTTGCCCAAGCTGCAGCAGAGGTTAGCTCTTGACTAGATTGTGAGTCAATACTCCAGTCCTAAGGACTTGTACAACTCATTTTGATGAGATCCTAATTGGAAACCTTCACAAACACAAACTGTTAAATTCAAACAGACAAGAATAGAAAGATCAAGACTTGTTCGAAGGATCAAGACTTGTTCGAAGGATCAACAGTGTTCGAAAGATCACTGTTGAGTTTCGAACAAAGACTTCGAAAGACTTTGAAAGATTCACAATCTGACAGATCCTTATCTTTCGAATAACTATTTCGAAAGATTCACAATTTGAAAGATCCTTATCTTTCGAGCAATTATTTCGAAAGATTCACAATTTGAAAGATCCTTATCTATCGAATAACTATCCTTCGAATAGATTCCCTGGATCGAAGGATAAGTCTCTGACTTCGAAGGATGGGTCGAAAGATGATTATCTATCGAGCCTTCCTTGATCGAAAGATGATCGTTCGATATCGAAAGATATCCTTCGATCGCTTCTGACACAACTGACAAAAAGGTGACAGGTTGGTGAGAAAGGTGATTGGTTGGTGAACCAACTTTCGGCAGAAAGGATGTTCTGACCTCAACTTTTCACCAACTTTGATTTTCAAATAAAATATGCCCAAAATGGCAAATCTTATCCAGAAAGTTCGGTCACCGGAACACACCGGAATTTGGCCGGAAATCACCAAATTTCGTAAAAACAAGTTGTAAGTTACCCAACCCGCTCTTGAACACACCCGGTTAGTTAAGAACACGTTTTTATGTTTAAAAATGCAAGAAAACCACCAAAAACGGGTACTAAACCAAGTGTCCAAACACACCAAGACTTGAACAAAACCCGGTTTTAACAAGGTAAAGAGCCACGGCTCTGATACCACTTGTAGGTCCCTCGCGGAGGATGAGGTTAAACCTTAACCTTGTTATATTAACACACTAGCAAGTGCGGAATCCAAGCTAGAGTGCAACCGAGTTGAGACAAGCATAAACACAAGACACACAAGGTTCACCGATTAACACCACTTGTATTAATGCGAATGAAAGGTTCCGGTTACAAGCACAAGGTTTACAAATCTGTTTTGTAAACTCTCTAACAGTGTGTGTGTGTTCTTGACAGAATGCTCTCACTATCTCTCGAGTGTATCTTTCTGTCTCTTGTGTCTATCTCCATTGAACACACTGCATGGGTATATATATACCCAGCACAGGTTGCATGGTCGAAGGATCAAGTTGACTGATCGATAGATCATCTGTCGATCACAAAGTCATCGAAGGATCCATATACTTCGAAGGATGGCATATCCTTCGAAGTCCATCCATCGAATGATATCTTTCGAGCTCATCGAAGGATATTCACGATCCTTCGATGACTTATCCTTCGACACAAAACATTATACAACCATATACAAACTGTTTGTCCAAGTCAAACCAGAGGATGGTTGACTTGGTCAAACTTACATGACTAACAAGGACATCGTTTACATCGTGACCGAAAACAGACAAAGTACAGACACAAGTGCACCAACACACATCAGATTTCTTAACAACCCACGTTTGGTTGTTAAGATTTCCCCTTCGTTTGTAAAATCTCTTTGAACATTCACCAACTTCATATGTTGAGTTTTTGAAAATTTTGAACTTTTCAGTTGGTGGTTTGGTTTAACAATTTTTCCTTTCAGTTTAGAAACAACTTCCTGTTTTGTATTGGTTGCCTTTGGACAGTTCCAGGCAATGTGACCAACTTCTTGACATCTATAACAGGTTCTTGTTTCTTTTCTTTGATAAGCTTCATTCTTCATTCCGACTTGCTTCATAGCAAGAAATTCTCTGTTTGATTGTTTCCAGAATGAGCTTTTTTCTTCTTCCTCAGAACTGGACCCTGAAACAAATACAGTTTTTGGTTTAAAATTTTTCATTTTTTTATGATTTTCTGCATCAAAACCCAATCCTTTCTTTTTAAAATTACCGTTATGGTTTGATTTCTTTTGAAAACCAGAACCAGAATTGTAACCTTTTTTCTTGTTTAATTTCTGTTGAACTCTTGAAGTGTATTTTTTAGGTTTTTCATGAATATTTAAATCTTGTATTTCAGAAATATTAATTTCTATTAATTTGAAAACCTTTTTGATCTTCATCGACATAGATAAGTAGGTAGGCGACGTCGCGACCATGATGATAAACAAACAAGGAGTTGTCGGATTTGCTTTGCTGAAACCCTTGTCGAGTAACAAAATCAGTGAACCGCTGATACCAGGCTCGTGGAGCCTGCTTGAGACCGTATAGAGATTTCCTGAGAAGGCATACATGATCAGGAAAGTCGCGGTGTCGAAAACCCATGGGTTGATGCATGTACACGGTTTCCTCCAGATTGCCGTGTAGGAACGCATTAGTAACATCCAACTGGTGAAACAACCAGGATTTAGACAATGCAAGAGAAAGCACCAGATGAATGGTGGCGGGCTTGACAACGGAACTAAATGTTTCGCCAAAGTCAATACCCGTTTGTTGCTTTCGACCATCACAAACCAACCGAGCTTTGTAACGTTCCAAACTGCCGTCAGACCTGTATTTATGTTTAAACAACCACATGCTGCGTATAATATCCATGTCAGGTGTCCTGGGTACAAGCTCCCAGGTCTTATTTTTAATAAGAGCACTAAATTCATTGGACATGGCATTATACCACTCTGGTGAGGACAAGGCAACCTGTGGATTTTTAGGAATAGGAGCAACAATGGAGGTATGAAGATTAAATAATTGTTTGGGTTTAACGATGCCGCTCATGGAGCGGGTTCGAATGGCCCGATTGGTGGGCGGTGGGGGAGGAGGTGGCGGAAATTCAAATTAGATTTTGATAACAGGAATTCTTTATTGTAAACCCTCTTAACCAGTGAACTCGGACTCTTCTCAGACGAACTAGAACTTTCTGACTTAGACTCCGACTTTGACTCTTCATCCATATCCAAAACCAGATCGACAACTCTCTTAACTTACTCAGACTCATGATCAGTGTCAGACACTGTGAATGTGACATCAATATTGTCTGGTAATTTATCAGTGATTTCAGACTTTAATTTGATGTTTAGAGCCTTGTCTACTCGTTCTTCATTTGGTTTTCTGGGGGAATAACTCTCAAAGATTGGAGGCGGACATCTGTTATACTTGACACTTGGTTTCTTACCAGTATCAGTATCTTCAGTCTTATCCTTCTTGAAAGCCTCAAGACCAACAACAGTAGGATAAACACGATCAATCAGATAATCACAAGTAGTATAACTAAACAGTAATCATTTAATCCTTTCACTTTCAATCTTCTCAATTTCTAGCTCCTTCTTCAGCTTAGCACAATCTTCAATATAATCATTTATTACGCTTTGCTTTGTCATCAAAGTTGCACTCGTTTTGTCGTTTGCTTTTTCAATTTCTGAATTCGTTCTTTTCAAACTATCAACTGTCCTGTTTAGTACATCATATGATTCCTTCACATACTTCACATCAGACAGTAAATCTTCCTTCATTTTCTCCAACTCAGCAATCTTTTTATCTTTTTCTTCACAAATTTTGCAAGATCCTAAACATTTTTCACAAGGCTTAGTGACTTCAACCACCTTTTCAACTATCTTTTCAACTTCGACAGTCTTTTCAACTTCAACAAGTTTCTCGACCTCAACAATCTTTTCGACTTCAACAATTTTTTCTATTTCAACAATCTTTTCAACAATTTTCTCAACTTCCACAAGTTTCTCAACTTCGACGATTTTCTCTACCACTTTCTCAACTTCAACAATCTTTTCTCTCACATTCTCAGTAACTGCTTCAACTTTTGTTTCCCCAGCTTCTGTCTTCGCCTTTTCATCAGCAAGTAACTTTGCTGCCTCTAGCTCTCTTTTCAAACGAGCAATTTTCTTCTGATTCAGCATCTCAACTTTATCTGCATAGAAAAAATTAAAACTGTCAGGATCAATGCTTTTTCTACATTTGTTAAGATATTCCCCCTCATCATCAGTATCAACATCACTTCCTAGATCTGGAAATATTGGAATTCTTTTCTGACAGTCTTCACTTTCACCCAAAATTCTGGTAACAAGAGCCACATCAGGTCTAGTCACACCAGGCATATACTTGTCCCAGCTAAATCCCTCTGCAACAAACTCATCGCTTTGATCTATTATACCATAATAAGCTTTCTTGTTTGCTTCTTCGATCATTTTCCCATGAGCAGTTTTCTGATCTTTTTGCTGAGGTTGTTGATCGATCTGATGAAAGATTGATTTCTGATAATAATTGCTCTCATCTTGACTCCCAGTTGATTCTTGGTTTTTACACTCCCGTTTAAAATGACCTTTTCCTTTACATCGGAAACAGGTAACCTTTGACTTGTCAAAGCCCAGTGGAGAGGTAGCCATTCCTCGAAACTCATATCTGCCAGTAATTTGTTGAAACTTTTCAGCTCTCCTGCATGCACTAGTTTCAATCTGAACACTTCTTATTGAAAATTCTTCATCAGAAAATAATTTGTCTGAATCAATTAAAGTATATGCCACTTAGATTGGTTCGTCATTCAAATTAGATTTTGATAACAAGAATTCTTTATTGTAAACTCGTTTAACCGATGATTTTGGACTTTCAACTGATGATGATCCCGAACTTTCAGACTCAGACTTTGACTCTGACTCCTCATCTTTATCCAACACCTGATCGACCACCTTTTTTATTAACTCAAACTCATGATCAGTGTCAGACGATGTGAACGTGACGTCAATGTTTTCTGGTAATTCATCAGTTGTTTCAGACTTCAATTTTATATTGATTGCCTTTTTGACTTGCTCCTCATTTGGTTTTCTGGGAGAATAACCTTCCCAGATCGGAGGCGGACACTTGTTATAACTGACACTCTGTTTCTTACCAGTATCCTTCTTTTTCGTTTTCTCATCTTGAAAAGCTTCAAGACCTACAACAGTTGGATTGTTGGTGCACTTGTGTCTGTACTTTGTCTGTATTCGGTCTATATGTAAACGATGTCCTAGTTAGTCTGTAAGTTGACCGAGTCAACCATCCTCCGGATTGACTTGGTCAAACAGTTAGTTATTGGTTGTCATTTGTCTGGATCGAAGGATACACATCGAAGGATAATACTGATCCTTCGATGAACTCGAAAGATGAACCTTCGAATGGATGATCGATAGACCATCCTTCGAGGTGAATACTGATCCTTCGAAAGCTTGGTAGTCGATAGATGATCCTTCGACCATCTATCGAATCCTTCGGACATGTCAACCTGGGCTGGGTATATATATACCCATGCATTGTATGTGAGAAGACAGATGCACACACACAAAAAGATAGAGAGTTTCCTTGAGAGCATTCTGTCCGAAAACACACACACATACTTGAGAGTTTGCAAGTTAGATTTGTAAACATTGTGCTTGTAACCGGAACCTTCATACGTATTAATACAGTGGTGTTAATCGGTGAACCTTGTGTGTTGTGTTTATACTTGTTTCATCCCGGTTTGCTTACTAGCTTGGATTCCGCACTCGCTAGTAGGTTTGTATAACAAGGTTTAGGTTCGTCATCCTCGAGAAGGGACCTACAAGTGGTATCAGAGCCGTGGCTCTTTACCTTGTTTAAAACCGGGTTTGTTCAAGTTCTTGGTGTGTTTGGACACTAGGTTTAGCACCCGTTTTGGTGGTTTTTCTTGCATCTTAAAACTGAAAAACGAGTTCTAAACCTTCGGGAGTGTTCTAGGTTGGGTTGGGTAACTTGAAAACTTGTTTTTAAGTGACTTTGAATTTTCCGGCCATAATTCCGGTTATCTCCGGTGACTGGACTTGTTGGATAAGATTTGCCTTTTTGGGAAATCTTGTTTGAAAGTCAAAAAGTTGGTGAAAAATCGTGTGCAGAACATCCCTTCTGCCGAAAGTTGGTACACCAACCTGTCACCTTTTTCACCAACCTGTCACCTTTTCAGTTGTGTCAGAAGGATTCGAAGGATATCTTTCGACATCGAAAGACCATCTTTCGATCAGGAAGGCTCGATAGATAATCATCTTTCGACCCATCCTTCGAAGTCAGAGATCTATCCTTCGAACCAGGGAATCTTTTCGAAAGATAGTTATTCGAAAGATAAGGATCTTTCAAATTGTGAATCTTTCGAAATAATTATTCGAAGGATAAGGATCTTTCAAGAGAGAATCTTTCGTGATAACTATTCGAAAGATAAGGATCTTTCATTGTGAATCTTTCGAAGTCTTTGTTCGAAACTCAACAGTGATCTTTCGAACACTGTTGATCCTTCGAACAAGTCTTGATCTTTCGAACAAGTTAGTAACTTTCAATTTGTGTCTGTTTGCATTTAACAGTTGTGTTTGTGTAGGTTTTTCTATTAATATTTCATCAAAATGAGTTGTACAAGTCCTTGGGATTGGAGTTTGAACTCACAATCTAGTCAAGAACTAACTTCTGCTGATGCTTGGGCAAAAAGTATGTTTCCACCGCCATCAATCAGTCCAAGTCAATGGGCTTTGGTATCCAATCAAAGTCAAAGCATTCAAAACCTTTTGATTAGTGAAAGCGAAACAGGAAGCAACAATCGTCCACCGAAGTTGAACCATATGAACGATTTTCCATCATGGAAAAACCGTTTTCACACGTATGTTCAAGGGCAAAGCACCGATCTTTGGACGTGTTTCATCAATGCGTTCAATACTAATCTTGAAACTGCTGCGTCCACTTCAGAAGGTTATGCCAACATGCTGGAAAATGACAAGAAGGCTTATGAATTGGAGAAAAAGGCCTTTGCTACACTTACACAAGCACTCAACAAAGATATCTATCATCAGTTCTCATATTGCAAAACCACGAAAACGTTGTGGGATGCCTTAGTAGCTAGAGGAGAAGGCAATGCAGCTGCTCGAAAGTCTCGTCATGATTTGTTGAAGAAAGAGTTTGAATCGTTTTAGTTTTTGGAAAACGAAACTCTAAATGATATGACAACCCGTTTCTATCATCTGATTAGTGAAATGTGTGCTTATGGGGTTGTTTCTACTCAACAAGACATGGTGAATAGGTTTGCTGACGCTTTGCCTCCAAAATGGAGTTCATTTATTGAGTTGTTGAAGCACACTGGAACTCTAGACACGGTTAACATCTACGAGTTCATTCAGAAGCTGGAACATAAAAATGATGAAGAAATCAGGAAAGCAAGGCGTGCTCCAGCTCCTCAGAATACAGAAATGTACCTTCCAGGCTTCGATGCTTTGGCAAGATCCGCTGCAGCTCAACAACAGCAACCTAAACTGCAAACTGCATTTGTGTCCAACACAAGTTCCTTTCCGTTTCCTCAGTCAACAGCTGCTCCACCACAACCTCAATTCGATCCGAGGTCTTACATTCCTGTTCCAACACAGCCACAAGTCCAACCTCAGCAACAACAACAAGCTCATTATACAAGCAATCCTCAACCTCAACCCCAAAATCCTAACACAATCCGAGTCGACAATTCAAATCTTTCACACCTTAGCATTGAAGTTGCTAAGGAGCATATGGAAATTATCAACACCATGGTCAGTGCTTACTGTGGTTTGGTAGCAGGTCAACTTGGAAACATCAACATGACCAATGAAGATTATCAACAGATCGACAAGGAAGAAATGGAGTTGATGGATATAAAATGGGCTTTTGCAAGTGCGGTTAGAAGGGCCAAAGACTTCATGGATCGTACTGGTAGAACTTCGTTGGAAGGAAAGAAGGATACGAAGTATGGGTTTGATATCAACGCCGTTACATGCTTCAACTGTGGTAATAAAGGGCACTTCAAACGTGAGTGCACTCTACCAACAAAACACGGCAATCACAACCCTTTCAGAAACCAGACGAGTACTACAAATGTGAATGCCCAACAAGAAAACCGTGAGAGGAGGATGGTGGCAGTGAATAACAATCAGGGCCAGCCTGGAACTTCAAATCCCAATCGGGCTTTGGCTGTTCAAGCTGATGAGGGATGTGACTGGTCAGTGCAATTTGGTGATGATGATCAGAGAAGTGGAACAGCTTGTTATGCAAAGATCATCGAGGATGTTCATAAAGAGGAGTCCTCTGGAAGTGATGACAGTTCTGGTTATTCTGGAAGTTCTGATGAAGAAGGCTCTGTTTCTGGGGATAATCACTCAGAGTCTGATGTGAAGGAGGAAGGAGGTGAAGATATTCAGGATCTTCTGAATGAAGCTGATGAGCTTAAATGTCAGAAATCGATTCTGATTAGGAAGGCGGATACTGCATCAAAGGAAATGGAGAAGTTGTTTTCTGAAGATGGAGCTTTTTCTTTTCAAACTGCCTTTATGACAAACGGTTCAGCCTCTTCTAGTCAGGTAAATTCTGAACCTCCTGCTCCTAGTGTTTGTAAATCATGTGCTGATATGAAGCTTGAATCAGAAAAGCTTCATAGTCATAATCAGAATTTGGTTATTGAACTGTCAAAATGCAAAGAGGCGAACATGGCTTTAACTCGGAATGAAAAAGAATTTAAATCTGTAATAGAAACATTAAAGAAAAATGTGTCCGAGGTTAACAAAGTAGTTTACCACAAGCAAGTAAGTATAAATGAATATATTAACATTGTGGAAGAAACTAAAAAGCAATTAGCCATTGCCCAATGCGAGCATGATGCGATCAAACAGAAATTGGATAGTTATTCTAACTCCCAATTTGTGCTTGATCACATCATCGATGTTCAACAACCGAAGGGAAATCAGAAAGGCATAGGGTACAAGAAATGTCCGCCCCCTTTGATGAACAATTATACCAAGATGCCTGATGAGGAGGAAATGCCTCGGTATGAACCCAGTGTGCCTCTAGATGTTGAGGAATTTGCAACTGGCCTTGGGTTCAAACCGGACAATTCTTCAACTACATCTTCTGAGCAACAAGAAACTTCATCATCCGTGAAGCAAAGTCCTCCAATTATCGAGGACTATGAGACATCGGATGATGAGTCAGAAGTGGAGGTAAGTGATCAGAATAAATCACTTAACAAGATGAAAGGAGTAGTTATTCCTCGCGAGAATCACATTCTTTGTGATCCTGATACTCCTGAGGTTTCATCTGTTAAGAAACAAGTGATTGATTCTGTCAAAGTTGATGAGACATGTGTGTCTACTGTTAAAAGCAGTAATGTGTTGTATACACTGGTTGGAGATAATAAAATCTACTCAGATCAAGTTTTTCCAATTAAAAATGTAAATCAATCTTTGATTGATAAAGTCTTTGAAGACAACACAAACAAGTTTTTGGGAAAAACACTTCCGGGAATTGTTGTAACACAATGTGATCCAATTCCTAAGGCTGAGATTAGAAAACAGTTTGGTAATCAAAAATCTCCAACCACTCAACAACCTACTGCTTCTAAGGGTAAACAACAACAACGAGCTCCAAAGCCAAAGGCTAAGGTTGAATCAAAAGGAGCTCGTTACAAGAAGAAAGCAAAAGATGTTAAATTTGTAGCATCAAAAGGTACAGATAAAATTGAGACTTTTGAAAACAAATCAAACACTGATTTTGTACAACAAGTCAAGATTTTGAAACGTAACAGTGATAACAATTACACCCAACACACAAACGGGTGTGATGAAAGAGCAAGTACCTCAGGTTCTACAGGTTCAACATCTGCTAGTCGATCAAGTTCTCCTAAGTTTGTTGAAAGGAGAACTTGTTTCAAATGTGGAGAAATTGGGCACATCATCAGAAACTGCCCAAATGCTCCAAAGAAGAAATTTGTTGAGAAAGCTCCACCTGAAACAGTTCATCCTCAACGTCGGTCAGTTTCACCTAAACATGATAAACGAACTGTAAAAGAACAAGAAACTAAACAACGACGTAAGAACATGAAAACTATTGAAAAAGCTTTAAAATCTGGAGTTAAAACAGTTCAAAAGGAACCAAGTGTGTCACAACCTGTAAAACCAGAATCTTCAAAAACTGGTAGGCAAAAACGAACTTGGTTACCTAAGTCGGGTGACAATTCAGGGGGAGCAATTGTTCTTAAAAACCATCAAGAGATTGATATCACGTTTCGTGATGCTCAGGGACAACCCAAGACCACTAAGGCTTGGGTCCCCATCCTCAACTGATGTTTTTATGACATGTGCAGGATGTTCTAGGAGGAACTATTAATAGTCATTGGATTGTTGATAGTGGAGCATCCAGGCACATGACTGGCGACTTACGACTCCTATACGACGTGAGAAATATTAGAGGAGGGTATGTTGCTTTTGCGGGTGACAAAGGCGGTTTTATCACTGGAGAGGGAAGTATCTCCAACGGCATCGTGTGCTTCGATAAGATCAATTATGGTAAGCAAATTGATCATAATCTTCTCAGTGTTTCGCAAATCTGTGATAAGAAATTCACTGTGCATTTTGATGATGCTGGCTGCTATGTGCTGAAACCTGGATTCAAAATTCCACAAGAATGGATTCTCTTATCGGCTCCGAGAGTTAATGATCTTTATATTCTCGACATGAGCCAAGCGATTACAACATCTGCACAAGTCACTTGCTTTGTCTCAAAAGCCACGGAAAAGGAGTCTATATCTTGGCACAGAAGAATGGGACACATTCACTTGAGAAAGATGAACCAATTGGTGAAAAATAATCTAGTGAATGGCGTGCCTGTGAGAAGTTTTCACTTACAAGATATCTGTGTCTCGTGCCAAAAAGGGAAGCAAACAAAGAAGTCTCACCCTTTGAAGAAAATCAACACTGTCAGCATGCCTCTCGAACGTCTTCATATGGATCTTTTTGGACCTATGAAGCACAAGACAACGTTCGGTGATGCCTATTGTTTAGTAGTTACTGATGACTACTCTAGATTTTCTTGGGTATCCTTCATGGCACACAAGAGTCAAACTCCTGGCATCCTCAAGGATCTTCTTACAATGTTGGAGAATCTCTATTCGTTGAAAGTGAAGAGGATCCGAAGCGACAATGGAACCGAATTCAAGAATCAAGTTATGGATGAGTTTTGTACTTCTAAAGGCATTCTTCATGAGTACAGTTCTCGTTATACTCCACAACAAAATGGTGTCGCGGAGAGGAAGAATCGAACGATTATAGAAACTGCAAGAACAATGTTAGTAGAGTCGGAACTCCCTATTCAATTCTGGGGGGAGGCTGTATCGGCTGCATGCTACACGTTAAACAGAGTTCTTACAGTAAAGAGACATGGCAAGACTTGCTTCGAACTCCTTCAGAAATGGAAACCGGATCTTTCTTACCTAGAACCGTTTGGTGCTCCATGTACTATGATTGAACCAGATGGAAAGTTTGGTGCAAGAGCTATCGAGGGTTTCTTCCTTGGATATGCTACTCCGAATTTTCGTGTTTGGAATCTAGCTACCAAAAAGATTGAGCTATGGAGTGAAGTAAGGGTTCAAAGGTACACGAGTCCTGTTAGGGCTCCGGGTGATCCGTGGATGTTCGATTATGATGGACTATTTGACTCCTTCAATCTGCCAACCTTTGACGAAGAATCAGCAGCGGCTAGGATGTTGTTGGAAAGTGACAACGCTGCTGTCTCGCCTTTGGTTAGACCTATTGTTGTTGACCCTCAAGCTTCTTCGTCAGTCAACAATATGGTTCAAAATGAGGTTTATGAAGATGCTGCTGATTATAATGATTCTTCTGAAGATGATGAATATCATGATGCAGCTGAAGGATCTTCAGCTCCAGCTGCTCCTGTTCAGGGTGCCTCTGGTGATACACCTCATATGCAGAATGTAGACACTGCTGAAGGGAATGCATCCACCTCTACCCACATTCCTGGTGTGGAGCTGGTTGTTGATCTTAATCTGAATAATTTGGGTATCAATGCTCGTGTGCCAGATAATCCTGAAATGAGGATTCACGATACCCATCCCCAGCAGAACATTATAGGAGATGTCCATCGCGGTGTGCAGACGCGTAATCAGCTGAGAAACAACCGGAATGCTGGTTTGTATTCAGCTATAAGAGAATCTGGCCAACAAAATGACTGGTCCTTCGCGTGTTACGTGTCACAAGAAGAACCAAAGTCGTGGAAAGAAGCGTTGAAAGATAGTGCTTGGGTTGAAGCCATGCAGGAAGAATTGCAGCAATTTCAAAAGCTTGGTGTTTGGAAGCTTGTTGAAAAACCTGAGAACTACAAGAAGATTGGCACTCGATGGGTCTTCAAATGCAAGAAAGACGACCGTGGAGTGGTTATTCGGAACAAAGCTCGTTTAGTCGTTCAAGGTTTTCGTCAGATTGAAGGGATCGACTACAACGAAGTGTATGCACCTGTTGCACGTCTCGAAGCAATTCGAATCTTTCTAGCCTATGCGTCTTTCAAAGGATTCAAGGTTTATCAGATGGACGTCAAAAGTGCATTTCTACATGGTGTGGTTGAAGAAGAGGTATATGTCGAACAGCCTCCAGGTTTTGAAGATCCTGTCCATCCCGATCGGGTTTGGTTGCTCAACAAAGCTCTCTATGGTCTTCATCAAGCGCCACGAGCTTGGTATGCAACCTTATCTACCTATCTGCTGGAGAATGGTTTTCGAAGAGGTCTTATCGATTGTACTCTCTTCATCAAAGAACAAGATGGAGATCTTCTTCTGGTACAGGTATATGTTGATGATATTATTTTTGGTTCTACTAATGATGCTTTGTGTAGGAATTTCGAGCGCATTATGCAGGATAAATTCGAGATGAGTGCTATGGGGGAATGACCTTTTTCTTGGGCCTACAAGTGCAACAAACTGAGTCTGGGATATTCATCCATCAGACTAAATATGTTGGTGACATCTTGAGCCGGTTCCAGATGTCTGATGCAACGCCCATTGGTACCCCATTGCCAACTAATCACGGAATTACTCCTGACTTGAAGGGTGAAGCTGTTAGTCCTTCATACTACCGCGCAATGATCGGATCCCTTATGTACCTCACAGCATCAAGGCCAGATATAATGTACCCAACGTGCCTGCTTGCCAGATATCAAGTTAACCCGAAGGCCTCACATCTTGCAGCTGTCAAAAGGATTTTTCGTTATTTGAAGGCGTACCCTGACACCGGTCTGTGGTACCCTAGGGATAATAACTTTGAATTGGTAGCTTTCAGTGATTCTGATTTTGGCGGATGCAAAATCGACGGTAAATCCACAACGGCTAGATGTCAGTTTTTAGGAAATCGCCTAGTCACATGGCAGTGCAAGAAGCAGACATGCGTCGCTACATCAACATGCGAAGCTGAATACATTGCTGCCTCAAGTTGCTGCTCCCAAGTTCTTTGGATCCAACAACAATTGCGGGACTACGGTTTTGAATTCCTAACTACTCCTATTTACGTTGATAATTCTGCTGCTTTAGATATCACTAGAAATCCTGTGCAGCATTCAAAGACCAAACACATCGAAATCAAATATCACTTCATACGTGATTGCTTTGAGAAAAGGCTAATCGATGTTGTTAAGGTCCACACCGATGACCAACGTGCCGACTTATTTACCAAAGCATTTGACAAATCAAGATTTGACTTTTTATTATTGGTAAACGGCATTAAGGTCAAGCAAGAGTAAACCAACATCGGAAAATCATTTTTGTAAATACCTTTGTGTTTTTAAATTTGTCTTAGTTTATTGATTTTAGGGGGAGTAAATCCAAAAATCGGAAAATCCAAAAACATCGAAAAATTTCAAAAACACAAAAACAATAGAAAAACAAAAATGAGTTTCCTGGCGAGCAAAAGAGAAAATGATAGTACATCAGTGGTCTATCCTAACCTCTTTAAACCTTAAATGAAAAACGATAAGCAGCTCTATATAAGATGTATCGGTAGGCTCACAATCATTTTAAAGTGTGCAGGGCGATATAAACTTAAATCGACTGAAGACCAGGTGGGAACCATTCATTGGCATATGGTCTTAGTACCGAAATTTCGTTTGAGAGATTGCCGAGGTTCTGAGATATTCGGTCTTTATGCTGCTTATCATCTGGGTATCATGGTTGTATCTTTTACCGAAAAATAACGGGGACGCAAGTCTAGATCTTCCATGATACTATACATACGTGTACATATTACATACTGCATTCGACCTCAATAAGTGATAAACAATCACATGTCCAATCAAATAAGTGATAAAATATCACATTTTTCCGGGAGTCAAGTTCGTCTCTCTGCTGTATGGAAGTACTGACCTGTTCACGGACTTGCTCCTGTGCCCTCATGCATATGAAAATCAAGTTCCTCATCAATAAGTGATTTTATCACATAGGGCTTGTTTTCAAATCAAAATAAGTGAGTATCTCACAGCTTATACGGTCAAACAGATGATAATCAGTATACTCACCGGTAAGATGAATTCTCGTGCATACCTTGATACGGGAATGTGTCGTGATGTGGATGAACACCGGTCGGTAAGTATAAATCATACCTTAACGTATCCCCTCGCCATGATTACATCTGATAAGTTGAGCTTAAGTGGACAACCATACCGATAATTGTTATAGGATGCTTATCTTAATGTTAACTAACTGAACAACAAGAGTGTTTTGGCATGACCGTACACTGATATGATTCTCTTACCCTCGAAACTCGCAAAAAGAATGTCTGTATATATTTATTTACTGCTTAACTTTTATTGTTTTCTTTTAAACAGTTTCGTCGTTTGGTGCATATCAGCACGACATTAGCGGTGATGTCGTTTGATAACACTCAAAGGATATTAAAATTGTTGCCTTTTTAATTTCAAAAATACCAAAAAGATTTTAGGTGAGTTTTAATATAAACTTTATAAAAGCCAAAAAGATTTTCTTTCTACTTTATTTTCGATCGTACGATGTTGGAGCTCAAGTCTTCGTTACCTGAAACCTGAACAAAAACCGAATTGACTAAATCTTCATAAACGGTCGAAATTTGCATGTTTTGAAAGTTAAAGACTAAAATTGACAAATTTATTAAACTTTCAAACTGTCGGACGGTGTTTGATTGTGACATGGTCATACGTGTGTCATTTGTTTATGTTTACTATATTCCAAGCAGTTGTTCTCATTACGCGTTTAGATTTCTTGCATGTGCAGATTCTAAAGGCTAGGAGAACATGGTCGATGACAAGCTTTGGAATGAAGACACGACGTGAAGGCGCTCAAAAGATGAAGATGATCGAGTAGCCGCTGGCCATCATCAACACCACAAGGATCTCACTTCATAAAGATCAAGTCATTCACTAGCATAACTCGAGGGGGAGCTTATGTTAAGGGAGAGTTTGTCAACACACTTCCTACACGATACGGGTAGTTTGTTGATACACTCTCTGCTTTTAAGACGTGAAGACTTTGAAGATCCTCCGACATTGAAGACTTGAAAGGACATCAGAGTTTTGAGAACTCGAAGACCAAAGACCATCGAAGTTCGAGACAAAGCTACAGCCAAGGGGGAGTTTGTTGGTGCACTTGTGTCTGTACTTTGTCTGTATTCGGTCTATATGTAAACGATGTCCTAGTTAGTCTGTAAGTTGACCGAGTCAACCATCCTCCGGATTGACTTGGTCAAACAGTTAGTTATTGGTTGTCATTTGTCTGGATCGAAGGATACACATCGAAGGATAATACTGATCCTTCGATGAACTCGAAAGATGAACCTTCGAATGGATGATCGATAGACCATCCTTCGAGGTGAATACTGATCCTTCGAAAGCTTGGTAGTCGATAGATGATCCTTCGACCATCTATCGAATCCTTCGGACATGTCAACCTGGGCTGGGTATATATATACCCATGCATTGTATGTGAGAAGACAGATGCACACACACAAAAAGATAGAGAGTTTCCTTGAGAGCATTCTGTCCGAAAACACACACACATACTTGAGAGTTTGCAAGTTAGATTTGTAAACATTGTGCTTGTAACCGGAACCTTCATACGTATTAATACAGTGGTGTTAATCGGTGAACCTTGTGTGTTTGTGTTTATACTTGTTTCATCCCGGTTTGCTTACTAGCTTGGATTCCGCACTCGCTAGTAGGTTTGTATAACAAGGTTTAGGTTCATCATCCTCGAGAAGGGACCTACATGGATAAATTTTGTCAATCAAATAATCAGAACTGGAATAACTTTGTAACAACCATCTGATTCTTTCATTTTCTATATTTTCTGTTTCCAACTCTTGCTTTCACTTTGCACATTCTTCGACGTAATAATTGATGTCTTTTTGCTTTGTCATCATCACAGCATTCATCATAGTCAACGCATCTTCTCTTTCAGAATTTGTCTTTTGTAAACCATTCACCGTTCTATTCAACACATCATATGATTCTTTCACGTAGTTGACATCAAACATTAATTTTTCTTTCATCTTTTCAAGCTCATTCAACTTCTCATCTTTCTCTTCACACTACTTGCAAGATTCCAAACACTTTAGACATGGTTTGATGACTTCAACAATCTTTTCTATATCAATAACCTTCTCAACTTCAACCACTTTCTCTGCTTCAACTGTCTTCTCAGCGACTTTAACTTCTTCACTTTGTTCAAACTTTTCATTTTGAGCAACACTCTCACATTTCATCTTCTTCTGTTCTTTTGCTGCACGTCTCTCCTTCAATTTCTCCAATCTATCTGCAAAATAAAATTGAAAACTTTCAGAAGATAATGACAATTTTCCAATGTTTATTTGAACTTCTTCTTCATCATCACTATCATCAGATGATGATTGATAAAAAACTTGAGTACTTTCTGAACTATCATCTGAAATAACAAAATCTCCATCTTGATTCTTCTCATCACCAGCAATTCCTTTCATCCATTCCTCCATCAAATCTGACTCTTGAATGATTTGTGCAGTGAGAGCTACTATTTTTAAATCAGGTGGAATGTATTTATCCCAACTAAAGCCTTCTACCACTTTTTCATCATCTTGATCAATTATACCAAAATAAGCTTTCTTATTTGCTTCTTCGATCATTTTAGCGTGTGCAATTTGTGGTTCTTTTTGTTGATACAGTTGATGAGCAACTTGTTGATATATGGCTTTTCGATAATAATCATTACCACCGAACGGATTCTTTGCTCCACTTGCTTCTCGATTGGTACATTCCCTCTTGAAATGACCTTTCTCCCTGCATTGAAAACAAGTAACTTTAGATTTATCAAAACCCAAAGTAGAAACATTAGCATCCCTGAAATCATCTCTTCCAGTAATCATCTTAAACTTTTCAGCTCTCCTCAAAACACTCGCTAAACACCATTTAATGTCCATAAGTTCCATTTCTTCTGCATCGATCTAATCATAATCCTCTTTCGTCAGCATCGGATTTCCGATCCTTCCAGCAACCAATCCTTCATATGATTCTAACACTGTAGCAAGTAACGACATATGACTTTTAGAGACCTCTTCAGAGAAATTTTGACTATTCTGAAGATGCAACACGATGTTGCAGTTTAAGATATGACCATTATTGCTGTTTGAGCTTTGAAACTGGTGACTTGAAATTGAACTTTTCGGATTAACACTTGGATATGAAGGAAATCCACTATTGCTGTTTGGACTTTGATTTACTGATCCAGATGAGTTCTCTGCACTGAAAGCAGTTTGGACCTTTGGACTTGTTTCAACCTCTTGAACACTTCCTTTGTGATACATTTTGATGTCTTGTTGACCACTCGGACTATTCATTCGAGCAATCTTTTGCTGCTCCAAGTGAGGAGTGGAGCCTTCAATCCATGTAATGGACTTCAATCGTCAATTATCAATCATATAAACTTACATAATTAATCAATCAATGTTAAACACATAGCCTCATTCAATCAATAATCATGTAATAACAATCAAGTACTTCGATAATTGATAGCATTTCTGGTAGCACGCATACCGGACCAAAATAGTAAAAAAAAGGACATCTAGAACTGACCTGGAAGTTAGCTTCTTTTATCGTTTAATCGTACAATCTAACTCTTGGACCCCCAATCAATTAGTCAAAGATTCATATGTAACTTGTCAGCATTATGCCCTCAATTACAACACAAAGTAAGGCTTTTCACAGGTGGGTAATTCCACGCACAATGTAGCAATTCGCTTGGGCGACATTACGTCTCATCATGGAACACATTGCGCTATACTAGTCATTACGTGTGGCTCACTTTGCGCTCTACACTGCTCGCGTAAAGTGGTACACTATACACTTTTAGCGATAAGACGCGTGAAGTGGAGCATAATCATACATGCTGAAAAGTCAAATTGTGCGAAGTGATGGTTGATCTCGAGTATGAACTTTTTTTTACATCAAGATCCTACATTTTTCATTAGAAACTCATTATAATTGATCCATACATCATTTCGTGCATCAAATATCATAAGCATGATAACTCTTACATGATTCTTACTTTTTAGCATGATCGAGCGAAGTGAACATAATCAATCACGTCAAAATGTCCCTTAAAAAGGGTTTTTTCTTCCTCATACTTGATAAAAAACGATGTAAAAATGTACTCACGTTGTTTCCCTTCAATCCTTTCTCAAGAATCTGGCTTCAATTAATCTATTCTTTACTTTCTTTCTCTAACTTTTTCTTCTAAATTGAGGGGATTTGCAAGTATGTAGAGGCTACATGCATTCTTTCCCTTTTAGAGTTTTTATCATCAAAATTACCACATTGCCCTCATGGGTTTTTCTTAATTGTTTCCTTCTGGACCTTTAGGCCCACGATCTTATTTATTTCATACCTCCCATAACGAGGTTTTTTTTAACAATATCCCTTTATTTAGCAACTTAAGTTTCATTCCATGTATATAACTAAAGCCCATGTTGTCATTGCCAACCATTAAAATACTACAATGTTACACTTTTTTGGTTCTAATTGCAATAAAATCATCCCATACAATCATTACCAAGCTTCAAACATAAAAAATACATGTGACTCTTAACATGACTTCGTACCTTTTTCACAGAGACCTTAAACTTGTACATGAAACCTTCGACGAACAGCTCCTTAGTAGGCTCAACACTCACTACGATTCTCGTATATGATAAGGAATGCTTCTGTGCAACCTAATTCCCACTTTCTCTCACTACAACTCTCTTTACCCTTAATGATGTAGTTGCAAATGAGGGGCTTGATAAAGGTTTCATCCCATATTAAGGTTTCACATAAAATTACCATTATACCCTTCATTGACCTTGCCATAATGTTTCCCAAATTTAGGCTTTTTCTCATGTCCATATAAAATGTTTTTTTAGAGAATTTGAGGTGTTACATAGTGAAAGCAACAACATAAATAATTTTAAACTTGATCCAAACATCTTCATACCTTAATGTGTAAATCATGTATAGGTTGCGAACAAAAACGTAATGTGTTCATAATTTTTTTTCCTGAATTCCAGGAAATACAAATAAAGTGTAAAGATCGACTCTTAACATACAAATAGATCTTAACATGAGAAGTGGATAAGCGAATTTTTCCCCATTTATTTAAAAATGATGTTTAGTTACAATTTTTTTTCTATTTACTCTATTAGAGCAATTATGTAGGGTAATTATAATTACTCTACTAGTGTAAATACACAAAATTATTATTATTATTATTATTAATTTTTTAGATTCTGAGACGAAAATATGTGTTTAACAAGATGAGAAAATATTTCAAAAAAAAAAAAAAAAAAGAAATATGTCCTTCACTTCTTACGTTAAACTTGTTTGTATGTTAAGACCATTTGTACCATAACCTAATCCCTACAAATAAATATCATGCATTTCTGTCATTTTTGATTTAAAAATTGGGAAATAAATAATTATTTTGTTTTTTCGAGTGCAGATATTATTAGTATTTTTCATGTATATATATCACACACATGTACAAGGGAAAGCTCATTCACATATATTCTTCTCTAGCACACTACACCATTTTGAATCTATATTGTAATTTACCATTTTGAAAGTCAAATGTACCAAAATCTTGCTACATGCGAAATACCCTTTCGCCAACTGCTTAACTAATACATAAAACCCATGTCGAAATGATACAACGAAAAAAGGAGGTCAGGTGTATCATTACACATTCGGCCTCTCCGAGATCTCTTGGCCTTAAGCAGATATTAGTGGAAATCTCTAAGGGCTGATTGCAAGCATTCCACTAGATATTTCGCTGTTATGACTGCGTCATCATTCATCTGCACAAAAGGAAGCAACATATTAATTGTTAGTATATCGTTTGATTAATTTATGTAACTTATCATATTCCATGTATTATATAATTTGAAATTTGCAAATCAATAGTCATAAACATATTAATTATAAAATAATTTTAAAAAATCAATTATAAAATAATAAAAAGTGTAAATGTATATAAAACTACAATTGTTAACACAGTTAATAATAGAAATTAATTTATTTTAAATTTGATAAAAAAATATAAACATAACACATATTTTATGGCATTTTTGTGTTTTAGTAAAAGAAAATGACCCACCAACTTTATCCTTCGAAAATTTCTTTAAAACGTTACCACATGTTTTAATCCAATAGAGGATACCCTATCATGTATTTGTCACCTTCATCTTGAACACTGCAGTGGAGGTGCCGTAATGTTGTTGCTTAAGGTGTCCATAAGTCCAAATATATATACGATATTCAAAGTACAGCTAGTTTTCCTAGTTAGTATTAGTATAGCTAGTTTTTCTGGTTAGTATTCAATTCAACTATATTCAAAGTATAGCTAGTTTTTTTAGTTAGTATTAGTATAGCTAGTTTTTCTACTTAGTATTCAAAGTTCCACAAACAACATGGTTTAAAAGACATTCGCCATAAAAAGAAATTTAAAGTGTTACGAGCTAGCTATAGTGTTAGTAATAATTAAGTCATTAGGTTTTACGAGTAATGAAATAGTAACTTCTCTACGACTCTTAGCTTAGTAGTAGTTTATATGGTAGTAAGCGTTAATTAGCACTTTGTAAAAAAGTAAATATATTTTCCAACTTTAAAATTGCCTATATTTAAAAAATCTACAACCTTCTATTTGGAATAAACTAAGAATCCAACTTTAAAATTGCCTATATTTAAAAAATCTACAACCTTCTATTTGGAATAAACTAAGAAAATTTGCAAAACTAAAACATATGCTTATCTAAATCTATCATTTATACTAGATGGGTAATGAACCACTGACTCACATACCTGAGCGGTGATGGCAATTAGATGAGCAGTGTTGAAAGGAACAACGTTGAAACAAGTAATTGTAATATTAAGGCTCTCCATCTCAGATAGGGTTTTCAATACTAACGAGGAACTTTTCATGCAGTAGATTCTCACTAGTATTTTGCTTCCTGAAATTCTTGCTTTGATCTCAGGACTGCAAGTGCTGCTACTTGTTAAATAGTTTGCGTCATCAGAAGAAGATGCGAAGTCTTCGTGACTGCCACAAAACTTAGATTTTCCAGCAAGAATAACAGCTGATTCTTGAATAATATCTTTTCCCTTGACACACGTGTCTTCTAGTTCCTTCACCCGGGTTTGAAGTTGTATAATGTAATTACATGCATCTTCTAACACAGTAGCCTTATCCATCTACAACAATAACAAAACAGCAAATGAACAAATTGAGAGGATCATTCTGAAGTTTATATAAAGCAATCTTTAACAATTAATACCCCTAAGCTAGATTATGCGATCATGTGTACACATGGTTTAAGTGGTTATGAGTTTAGCTTGAGGCACTATTAGGGGGTGTTCAGAAAAAACCGTAACCAAATAAAAACTGTAAACCGAACTGTAACCGAATAAATCGATCCGAACAACGAATTCAGTTTTTGGTTTGGTTTCTAACCGAAACCGATTGTGAATATGGTTTTTGGTTCGGTTTTTGGATCCACATTTTTTTTTAATTTGGTTTATTCGGTTTATTTGGATAACCGAATAAACCGTTAATTTAACTAGTTATTAAATAAAAATAATAATGTTTAATAAACTATATACAATTTATTAGCAAAAAATACTAATTCTAATATTTAAGTGTATGTATCCCCATGGTTTGAAGATTATTTATATTTTTGTGTCATTAGACTTGTTGACTATTTATAGTTTCTATGATCTATATTTTGAAGTTTTAACTTTGTGGTTGTGTGCATGACTATTTTATGGATATGTTGGTTTTATTTTGCGATTTCTTTTATTTATATATTGTTAGGTTTAGATTCGTTGTTGATTTGATGTTCGCAAGTTAGAACATAAACATAAATATAAATTAGGAAAAAAATTACTTAGGTACAATTTGGTTAAATTTGGTTTATTTGTTTTCTAATTGAAACCAAACCGAATTGAATTTGGTTTGGTTTGGTTCGGTTTGCATATTCTAATTTGGTTTGGGTATAAAATTTAGAAAACCGAATAAACCGAACCAAATAAACCATAAACTGAACCGATGAATACCCCTAGGCACTATTAAGTAAGGGCCCTACTAACTACGCCACCTTTGAACTCAGACGGCTATTCCACAAAAATCCCAAATGGCCATTCAAAAGTAGGGTGGCGCCGGGGGCGGGGGGTAACGAACAAGCCTTAACCTTCTGAAAACAGTGTGGGATTAGATTGTCAGTTGCGTGTGTACAACATACCCTTAAGTAATATTCACCTTTTGATTACTGTGGTTGGAGCTTAGGTTTTTTTTTTTTTTTCTTAAAAGTTTTGTGATTTTGGAATCTTAATATCAATCCCTAGGAATGTATAAAGTGCTTGTCATGAAAATGTTTAAAGGGAAATAGTATGTTAGTACCTTCTTAAGTCCTGGAAGGAGAGCAGACAAAGAAATGAAGCGTTCAGCCAACTTCTCCCTTCTCTTTCTCTCTGCCAAGACATGCTCTTGAGCTTGTCTATGATTTCTTCTTGTATTCCGAAACTTTGTGGCAATATCAAATGAACCAAGAAATTCATTAAGACTCGTCTCCTCTTTAGGCATCAGTACTGCATCTGGGTGCTTAAGGTCTGATTTTCCATAGAGTTGAAGTTGGTTGATTTCTTGTGGTGATGTAGGGTTTCCAAAAGATATAGTGAAAGTATTGGATGACGAAGCATGGTTTGGAGCAAAAGGGCTAGTCTTAGCTGCCTTATAATCCTGTTGCTTGTGTACATCACCATTAAGTGTTGTTAATTGAACAGACTGGTTTACTGTGACCATACTTGGATAACCTTTGAAGCTTTCAGAAGAAAACGAATCCATTGAGTTACTATAATGAGGATGTGCTTGTTGGTGTTTCAAAATGTGACTAGGCTCTTCCATTTCCTATATACATCATGTAAGTTGATCAAGTAGAGAACGTACATATTAAGTAAATTTAAAATGTATCAGTATATGTATAGGTTATGACTTATGACGAGCTGTTCCATTAACGTCTCACTCAGTTTGTTGCATAAATTTGGCTTGCTAATGATGATAACTTTTGTTAGTTTATGATGCCATAATTGAATTCAATGGAAATGATGACCATCAAGCAATTATATCTATTTTATGCTCGTGTAATAACCATATATGGTTCTCACGAGTTAAATTGTAAAACTTAATAATCTGAAATTTGGTATTCTGCTGAACTTTTTTCTTTTTCAGAAAATACTAATCAAATTGTGGTTTTCCTTTTCAAGGAAAGAAATTTTAATATTGATTTTCATCATCAGTTTATTGAAATAGAATAATAATCTTAAGCAGGGCCGGCCCGTTCGGCTTACCAATTTAGACACGGGCCTAGAGCCACCAAAAATCAATGGCCTCAAATTTTAGTAAAGTTTTATATATTGTATATGTATCAGGCTCAAAAAAAAAAAAAAAAAAAAAAAAAAAACTAAACCATGTTTTTTTTATAAAGTTACACAGATAAAAATTGTTTTAGAAAAAAGGCCCACATTCAAGACCCAGTTTCGAAATTAAACCACAGACATAACTGCAATCTGTAGCAACCATCTACCACTCGACCTCATCCGAATTCTGGGAATTAATGCCAAACATCCCTAAAATTGAGCCGCAGTCATCGTTCCTACCTCCTATCGCAACTTACTCTTTCGAATTTCTAAGTTATTGGCTATCACTAACGGTAATCACTCATGACGTCGGGTTTGTCAGGATTGGAGGAGAATTTATGGGCAAAAGTAGGGCTAATTACTAAACGTAGGTTAACTTTAACAGCTAATTTTTCGATTAATCTCTATATATTTTGCAAAAGAGCCCCCTCTTCGTAATCCGCTTAGGGTCTACAAAAACGTTGGAACGGCCCTGATCTTAAGCAACAGTCATAGTTTAACTGAAATGCTTCTACCATTTACTTGCAAAAAGCCTAATCAAATCAAAGACAAATGTATGAGGCTGACCAGGATATTTTATTTAAATACAAAGTAATTTTGCTTTGATAAAAGACATGCATGGGCCTAGTATTTTCTGTCAGTAGCATAAAATCAGTTATGTTGATGATATCCAAACAACTTTTACTTTTGATATGGCAGGTAAACAACTTCACATTTCCTTTCTTACCTTTGTGGGTAATTGTTTAATTATTTCCTTCTTTTTAATCACCCAACATAATCTTTGTTTTTGATCAAATGTAGTTTAGCAATCAGATTTTATTAGTTAAGGTTGTTATTTTTGTTTGAAGGATCTTTTGTGTATTTTATTAATGGAATATGCATATAAATTGTCTTTTTATACAACTGATTTTGATGACCATTTCATTGTTCATCTTATACTTCCAAAAGAATAAAACAACAGGAGGAATGCATCTTATCACTCATGATGCTATCTAATACTGTTGATTATAAGAAATTGTTAATTGCATGAAATTGTAATGGTGGATATATATATTTTTTTTGCATGGGTATTCTAATATGACATTAACTATATTCTATTTGCGTATCAGTTAATTATGATTTTCTACATCTCAATCTTAAGCTACATAGAGAGCCTTAACGACACAACTTTATCCCTTTGTAGAAATATTGCACACAAGTTTGGTCTCCTTAAGTGGCGAAGCTTGAGATTTCCGACCGAGGGGTCGAAAATGCATATACCAAAAATTTCTATAAAACTGAGGGGTCAAAAACATATATACCCAAAATTTCTATACAAAAACTACGTACTCTTGACTAACGAGCGAAAAATTCGGGGGATTAGCCGCCCCCCTCCCGCCCCCACAAAGCTACGCCATTGGTCTCCTAGCTATAGGTTTTTATTATTTCCAGTTGAAGAAAATTGATTTTATTTCTAATTTGCAATTGTTGACTTGTAACCCTAGTCTCACTAGTTTGTAATAGTTTATTATTATGGCCAGGTTGATCCCCTGGTGTTGATGTATTTGTTGATCTCTGTCTTATATTCTTGAACACATCCCTAGCTCCATGCTACTCATGCTATATATTATAATAAAATATCAACCTCTTTGCAGATTAAAATAAAGGCCTTATTTGTACTTGGTTTATAAGTGTGCTTAATTAATAAGCCAAAAAAAAAGGGATTGGTACGGTATAGGATGCCTAATTATGCAAGGAAATTATATCAAACTGCAAGTGCTTTGAAAAGGATATTTTACTGGTCAATTCATAATCAAGATCTAGCAATTCTTACCAGTTCTGGAAGCCATGCCATGGATCGGTTATCCATTAAAAGTGCATTTGACTTATCTTGCTCAATGTATATTACCTACGACAATGCTTAAGGGCCTGCAACATAGCAAAACTCTTCAGATAGATATCCAATAGCGATCTGTGCCTCTACTTTCTTACATTTTGATTCGAAGCAGATACAAATATAGTGTTGAAAGTTATGAAAAAAGTTTTATGACTTTATCCTTTTGCCAGAAACACACAATTCGCTTCCAAATTAAGTTCATATATTCTAACAAAACAAAAGATAAGAATCACTTACTCAATCCAACTTTAAACCATATATTTGATTTACATAAAGCTCAGGCATAGATGTTCTTAGTCTATTAAGATAGGAACTAATAAGTAATAATGAATTTTTGATGCAAACTTATATACAAAGTATTAAATTCAAAGCAAATATTTTGTTATAAAAATGAACTTTACATCTTCACTTCTCTTTGTTCAAACAAAAAGGAAGTAAGCTAGAAGATCTGTTTAACTACTTAATTATGATGCCAGCATAATTACAGCAAACACTCTATGAATAATGTTCGAAACATGGCAAAGCAATCCATAAATTTCATTAGACATATTTCCTTTTCAACAAAAATTTTCAGACTATTCAATTCAGTAAGTTAAAACTAATCGGATGGCTAAATGGTGCGGATTTTACAGATCTGATTAAAAAAAAATTTTGCAGCCCTAAACACTTCGTGAGTCTAAAGGTCATGAATTCAGCAAAAATAAAGCAAAAAATTAATAAAAAAAGATATTTATAAAAACACTCAGCTCGATAGAGATCTGAAAGAGTTGAAGGTGGATTCAGTTGGGTCTAATACCAATATGATTAAAGCTTATTTATAGAAATTAGGGTTTCTATTAAGAAACAAGTGAGAAACTTATTTTTAACCTATTCAGAGAAAGGATATTAATATGAGGCCTTACAGAGATTACTAGCAGAAGTCTTGGGATTTCAAAAGTGTATTAGGTTCATTATTTTGACAAAATCGATATGATAAGTTTTTTCATTAGAAAGCATGAATTTTCAGGAAGGAAGAACGATATAAAAGGAGATTAGATTATATACCTTAGCAAATAAAGACTCAAGATCTCTTCCTCTGCTCCGGATTGCTTCTCACGTATGCGGCTACTGTGATTCTGGTCACATGCATTTATAACTAACACAAAAGTATCCAAGCCAGAAGAACCGCGAGCCCCCTCAGGTTTTGTATCTATTATTCATAGTTTATTTAAAATACGATCATTATCTATCTCTATTATTCATAGTTTAAGTTTATTTAAAATACGATCATTATCTATCTGAGTAATATTTTGTGCCTAATTCAGAAGATTCTCGTGTGAATTAATTAACACCTTTTTCCCTGTACACCTTTTCTTTTCAGATTTCCATTTATCACAATCAATAATTAATCTTAATAAGTGAAAGAATTTTATTTTTTCCTCTTTTTATTATTTATAAAGAAATAGAACTCGATCAATGAATATTACATTAATTTACTAACAACCATGTTATAATGTTATAAATTAGGTGTGCTCCAACCTTTTCAAATCTTGTTTTGATGTCATTATTATTTTTTCGAAGGATTGACGCTTATGTTAACTTAAATTACGTTGTTTAGATCGCCTCTCATTTTTTTTGATAAACACCTCTTAAATTATTATTTATATAATGTTAATTTACAAGATTTTTATGTATCATGAGTTGTACATTACGCTTTGTTTGTTTTGTTAGCATTGTTGTGTTGTATATTGTAGGTGTCTTCCTGCTACTTGGACACGTGTCCTTTGGCCCCCATTTAACCTGTTACTTTACTCTTTTCCGCCTCATATGTTCTTGTTTTTCTCACAGGTTTTCACCGGCGATTTGTGTGATTGTAAATAATTAAAAGAACAAAAACTCACCTAAGTTAAGTCACTACTAAATAATTAAATGAGTATCACTGATAGACACTGTTATATTGTTAGGGGGGGCGAGGCGCCCCGTTATCATCCATCCACCACGCATGGATTACCGTGGAACACCGCCGTCGGTGGTTGTTTTCAAGTGTGAATCCAACAACGTGTGGCCACTATCACGCGTGAAGAAGTTGCATAATGTGTGAGGGAAATTGTTGGGTTGTGAGGGAAATTGTTGGGGGTGGTAAGTGATGGGCATTTCCACTAAAATCTATCACTAGTGATGGAATAATGTTTGATGACATGACAGAACTTGATTGGATGTTGTGAGTGATAAATGTGTGATGAACGATGGACGCCCCTATCCCCCTTAGATGAAAGTCCATTATATTGTTGGGTGATAGTCCTACAAACAAACAATAGAAATATACTAAAGGCTCAATATAACAACCCCTAAATTCAAAGCACCACAACTCCAAGTCTTGACCTCAGATAGCTGAATTGTTCCTTTTCGAGTGCCTTATTAAAGATACAAGCCCAATGATATATAGTTGGTGATTCCTGACGGATGGTTATGCTATAGCCACAAAGGATCTCAATATTTTTAAATATTACATATCCTACAAATGATGTACATTAGACCGTAAATTTCCAAATATGACAAATCTTACAAATAAATTATATTACAATTTAAAGAACACCATCGTATGGTTTTATGTAAGTGATGATTTTACTCGCACATGCATATCATAACCAAACTGAGCACTCTACAACTTGATATCATTACAATGAATAGTCAAAATTATACAAATTTCTCAAAAACACGCAAAATACGAAAAGTACGAATGTCAAGTCCACCCACCACGAGTAACTCCTTCCGCTAACCAAGGGTCCCACATCTACACCACATACCTTCAGTTAAGCAAACATACATGCGAAAGTCAACTACATTACACTGAGAGCTACACTGAGGAGCTCTATAGTATTAAGTTTTTAAACAACACATTAGTCCAAAACTATTAAACTAAATTCCGTTCCCATAAAAGAGTTTCACAAATCATCATTCAAAAACTTGGGAAAAGTACAGTGACTATATGCTCAGGTCACCCTTGACGCGACGTAAAATAATCTGCCGGCACCCGAAGGTAAGAACTACAAGGGCACTTAGATCGACGATTCACTTCTCGTGTAATCTGCCGCCACCTCGTAGGTAACGGCTATTAGGTCACGTCGACACCACCATTTGGATTTGACGGTTCCCTTCTTGCATAATATGCAGCCACCTCGAAGGTAATGCCACCACCACTTGGATCGACAGTTCCCATCCCGCATAATCAAAGCCCCCAAAAATGTAAAAGATCAACATACAACATAAGAAAGAAGACAGTTCTTTTAAATCTAAGCTATAGTACAAAACACGCGTATGCCTATTGATTTCGAAAACATTTAAGCACGTATCTCAACTAAAAACAATTAAAACGGTAAGGTTGGGCGACGTAACTCACAAGTCTTTGCACAAAAAAGTAATGCAACAAAAGTTAACCTCTATCAGTCATTACCTAGTTATCTATTAACCCCGACACTTCCCAAACACGACCCTATAACTCACCCACCACGTGTCTATCCGAGGCTAGATCCCCATGACTCTACAATACCTGCGTTACTCTTAAAAGAATACAAATTCCTCATTAAAACATGTGTGCTAGCCCAAAATATTGTAAAAGGGAATTAGAACTCACCTGATGTGAATGCTTTTGTTGGTGCACTTGTGTCTGTACTTTGTCTGTATTCGGTCTGTGTATAAACGATGTCCTAAGTTAGTCTGTAAGTTGACCAAGTCAACTATCCTCCTAGTTTGACTTGGCCAATATGTTGTAATGTAAAGTGTCTGAGTCGAAGGATAAGGGATCGAAGGATGATGTGGATCCTTCGATCCCCACGAAAGATATGCTTCGAATTATGGAACTCGAAAGATTACCTTTCGAGGTTCTTGCTGATCCTTCGATAGCTTTGTATTCGAAAGATGATCCTTCGGATCATCTATCGGATCCTTCGATCAGACCTGCTGTGTATGGGTATAAATACCCATGCAGTGTGTTGGTTTCTGTAGACACAAGGCAGACACTAAGAGAGAAACACTTAGAGAGCATTCTGCTGAAAACACACACACACACTTTGAGGGTTTGCAAACTGATTGTAAACATTGTGCTTGTAACCGGAAACTTTCTACGCATTAATACAAGTGGTGTTAATCGTTGAAGTCTTGTGTGTTCTTGTGTTTGTTCTTGCATCATCCCGGTTTGCTCGCTAGCTTGGATTCCGCACTCGCTAGTGAGTTTATATAACAAGGTTTAGGTTTGTTCTCGATCCTCCGAGAAAAGGGACCTACAAGTGGTATCAGAGCTTGGCTCTTTACCTTGTTTAAAACCGGGTTGTTCAAGTTCTTGGTGTGTTTGAACACTTGGTTTAGCACCCGTTTTTGGTGGTTTTTCTTGCTTTTCTTAACTGAAAAACGGTTTCTAAACCTTCGGGAGTGTTCAAGGTTGGTTTGGGTAACTTGAAAACTTGTTTTTAAGAGACTTTGATTTTTCCGGCCATTTTCCGATCATATTTCCGGCGACTGGTTGTGGATAAGGTGTTGTCCATTTTGGGAAAACTTTTCAAAGTTTGGTGAAAAGTTGGGTCTGCACATACCTTCGGCCGAAAGTTGTGCACCAACCCATCACCTTTCTTACCTACCCATCAACTTTTCACCAACCTGTCGTACTTTTGTCAGTGTGTCAGACCGTCGAAAGATAACTTTCGAGCTCGAAGGATCATCCTTCGATCAAGGAGATTCGAAAGATAACCATCCTTCGAACATCTTTCGAAGTCAGTGTGTTATCCTTCGAGTCAAGGAATCTTTTCGATAGATATATCCTTCGAGTTACTGTTCATTACGAAAGATAAGGATCCTTCGTGTTGGGTGAATCTTTCAAGGTTATCTTTCGAGGTTATTGTTCGAGCCATCAACAGTGATCCTTCGAACACTGTTGATTCTTCGAACAAGTGTCATCTTTCGAGACCTGTGATCGAAACATAAGGAGAATCTTTCGAAATCATTTTTCGAAAGATAAGGATCCTTCGTATAATCAATCTTTCGAAGTCAATCCTTCGAAGTCTTTGTTCGAAACTCAACAAGGATCTTTCGAACCTTGTTGATCATTCGAACAAGTATTGATCTTTCGAACAGGTTGCATCTTTCGATTCATATCTGTTTTTGCACTTAACAGTTCGTGGTGTGTAGGTTTGATACTTATATTTGATCAAAATGAGTTGTACTAGTCCGTGGGATTGGAGTTTGGACTCACGATCCAATCAAGAGCTAGTCACTGCTGCAGATTGGGCAAAGAGTATGATTCCACAGCCATCAATCAGTCCAAGTCAATGGGCTTTGGTATCCAATCAAAGTCAAAGTCTTCAGAACCTTCTGATTAGTGAAAGTGAAACTGGCAGCAACAATCGTCCACCTAAGTTGAACCATATGAACGATTTTCCATCATGGAAAAACCGCTTTCACACATATGTTCAAGGGCAAAGCACTGATCTTTGGACGTGTTTCATCAATGCGTTCAATACTAATCTTGAAACTGCTGCGTCAACTTCAGAGGGTTATGCCAATATGCTTGAGAATGACAAGAAGGCTTATGAATTGGAGAAAAAGGCCTTTGCCACACTTACTCAAGCACTCAACAAAGACATCTACCATCAGTTCTCATATTGCAAGACCACGAAAGCATTGTGGGATGCTTTAGTTGCTAGAGGAGAAGGCAATGCAGCTGCTCGAAAATCTCGGCATGATTTGTTGAAGAAAGAGTTTGAATCCTTTCAGTTTTTGGAAAACGAGACTCTGAATGATATGATCACACGTTTCTATCATTTGATTAGTGAAATGTGTGCTTATGGAGTTGTCTCTACTCAACAAGACATGGTGAGTAGATTTGCTGACGCCTTACCTCCAAAGTGGAGTTCTTTCATTGAGCTGCTGAAGCATACTGGAACTCTAGATCAAGTCAACATCTATGAGTTCATTCAAAAGCTGGAACATAAAAACGATGAAGAAATTAGGAAAGCAAGGCGTGCTCCAGCTCCTCAGAATACAGAAATGTATCTTCCAGGATTCGATGCTTTGGCAAGATCCGCTGCAGCTCAGCAACAGCAACCTAAGCTGCAGACTGCATTTGTGTCCAATACAAGTTCAAGTTCCTTTCCATTTCCTCAATCAACAGCTGCTCCACCACAACCTCAATTCGATCCGAGGTCTTACATTCCTGCTCCAACACAGCCACAACCACAACCTCAACAACAACAACAGCAAGCTCACTATACAAGCAATCCTCAACCTCAACCCCAAAGTCATCACACAATCCGAGTCGACAACTCAAATCTTTCACATCTTAGCATTGAAGTTGCTAAGGAACATATGGAGATTATCAACACCATGGTCAGTGCATACTGTGGTTTGGTAGCAGGTCAGCTTGGAAACATCAACATGACCAATGAAGATTATGATCAGATCGACAAGGAAGAAATGGAGTTGATGGATATTAAATGGGCTTTTGCTAGTGCGGTTAGAAGGGCAAAAGATTTCATGGCTCGAACTGGAAGAACTTCGTTGGAAGGAAAGAAAAACACGAAGTATGGGTTTGATATTAATGCCGTCACGTGCTTTAACTGTGGCGAGAAAGGGCACTTTAAACGTGAGTGTACTCGACCAACAAAACACGGCAATCACAACCCTTTCAGAAACCAGACGAATGCGAATGCCCAACAAGAAAACCGTGAACGGAGGATGGTGGCAGTGAACAACAATCAGGGACAGCCTGGAACTGCAAATCACAATCGGGCTTTGGCTGTTCAAGCTGATGAAGGCTGTGATTGGTCAGTGCAGTTTGGTGAAGGTGATCAGGGAAGTGGAACTGCTTTGTATGCTAAGGTTATCGAGCAGGTTCATAAAGAAGAATCTTCTGGGAGTGATGACAGTTCTGGTTATTCTGGAAGTTCGGATGAAGAAGGCTCTGTTTCTGGGGATAATCACTCAGAGCCTGATGAGAAGGTGGAAGAAGGAGACGATGATATTCAGGAGCTACTGAATGAAGCTGATGAGCTTAAATGTCAGAAATCAATTCTGATTAGGAAGGCTGCTGCTACATCAACGGAAATGGAAAAGCTATTTTCTGAAGATGGAGCTTTTTCTTTTCAAACTGCCTTTATGGCAAATGGTTCAGCCTCTACTAGTCAGGTAACTTCTGAACCTCCTGCTCCTAGTATTTGTAAATCATGTGAAGAGATGAAGCTTGAATCAGAAAAGCTTCATAGTCATAACCAGAATTTGGTTATTGAACTGTCGAAATGCAAAGAGGCAAACATGGCTTTAACTCGGAATGAAAAAGAATTTAAATCTGTAATAGAAACTTTAAAGAAAAATGTGTCCGAGGTTAACAAAGTAGTTTACCACAAGCAAGTGAGTATAAATGAATATATTAACATTGTGGAAGAAACTAAAAAGCAATTAGCCATTGCCCAATGCGAACATGATGCGATCAAACAGAAATTGGATAGTTATTCTAACTCCCAATTTGTGCTTGATCACATCATCGATGTTCAACAACTAAAGGGAAATCAGAAAGGCATAGGGTATAACAAATGTCCGCCCCCCTTGATGAACAACTATACCAAGATGCCTGATGAGGAGGAAATGCCTCGGTATGAACCCAGTGTGCCTCTTGATGTTGAGGAGTTCACTACTGGCCTTGGGTTCAAACCGGACAATTCTTCAAACACAGCCTCTAAGGAACAAGAAACTTCACCATCCATGAAGCAAAGTCCTCCAATTATCGAGGACTATGAGACATCAGATGATGAATCAGAAGTGGCTGTAAGTGATCAGGATAAATCACTTAGCAAGATGAAAGGAGTAGATATTCCACGAGAGAATCACATCCTTTGTGATCCTGATACTCCTGAGATTCCATCTGTTAAGAAGCAAGTGATTGATCCTGTCAAGGTTGATAAGACAGGTGTGTCTACTGTTAAAAGCAGTAATGTGTTGTACACTTTGGTTGGAGATAATCAAATCTACTCAGATCATGTTTTTCCAATTAAAAATGTAAATAAATCTTTGATTGACAAAGTCTTTGAAGACAATACAAACAAATTTTTGGGAAAAACACTTCCGGGAATTGTGGTAACACAATGTGATCCAATTCCTAAGGCTGAGATTAGAAAACAGTTTGGTAATCAAAAATCTCCAACCACTCAACAACTCACTGCTTCTAAGGGTAAACAACAACAACGAGCTCCAAAGCCAAAGGCTAAGGTTGAATCAAAAGGAGCTCGTTACACGAAGAAAGGAAAAGATGTTAAATTTGTAGCATCAAAAGGTACGGATAAAATTGAGACTTTTGAAAACAAATCAAACACTGATTTTGTACAACAAGTCAAGATTTTAAAACGTAACAGTGATAACAATTACACCCAACACACAAACGGGTGTGATGAAAGAGCAAGTACCTCAGGTTCTACAAGTTCAACATCTGGTAGTCGATCAAGTTCTCCTAAGTCTGTTGAAAGGAGAACTTGTTTCAAATGTGGAGAAATTGGGCACATTATCAGAAACTGCCCAAATGCTCCAAAGAAGAAATTGGTTGAAAAAGCTCCACCTGAAACAGTTCACCCTCAACGTCGGTCAGTTTCACCTAAACATGATAAACGAACTGTAAAAGAACAAGAAACTAAACAACGACGTAAGAACATGAAAACTGTTGAAAAAGCTTTAAAATCTGAAGTTAAAACAGTGCAAAAGGAACCAAGTGTGTCACAACCTGTAAAACCAGAATCTTCAAAAACTGGTAGGCACAGACAAACATGGTTACCTAAGTTGGGTGACAATTCAGGGGGAGCAGTTGTTCTTAAAAACCATCAAGAGATCGAGCTCACGTTTCGTGATGCCAAGGGACGACCCAAGACCACTAAGGCTTGGGTCCCCATTCTCAACTGATGTGTTTAATTGACATGTGCAGGATGTTCTAGGAGGAACTATTAATAGTCATTGGATTGTTGATAGTGGAGCATCCAGGCACATGACTGGCGACTTACGGCTCCTATACGACGTGAGAAATATTAGAGGAGGGTATGTTGCTTTTGCGGGTGATAAAGGTGGGTACATCACTGGAGAAGGAAGTATCTCCAATGGTATCGTGTGCTTTGATAAGATCAATTATGTGAAGCAAATTGATCACAATCTTCTGAATGTGTCGCAAATCTGCGATAAAAGGTTCTCAGTGATTTTTGATGACGCTGGCTGCTATGTGCTGAAACCTGGATTCAAAATTCCACAAGAATGGATTCTCTTATCGGCTCCGAGAGTTAATGATCTTTATATTCTCGATATGAGCCAGGCAATTACTACATCTGCACAAGTCACTTGCTTTGTCTCAAAAGCCACAGAAAAGGAGTCTATATCTTGGCACAGAAGAATGGGACACATTCACTTGAGAAAAATGAACCATTTGGTGAAAAATAATCTTGTGAATGGTGTGCCTGTAAGAAGTTTTCATCTACAAGATATCTGTGTCTCGTGCCAAAAGGGGGAGCAAACAAAGAAGTCTCACCCTTTGAAGAAAATCAACACTGTCAGCATGCCTCTCGAACGTCTTCATATGGACCTTTTTGGACCTATGAAGCACAAGACAACGTTTGGTGATGCTTATTGTTTAGTAGTTACTGATGACTACTCTAGATTTTCTTGGGTATCTTTTATGGCACACAAGAGTGAAACTCCTGGCATCCTCAAGGATCTTCTTACAATGTTGGAGAATCTCTATACGTTGAAAGTGAAAAGGATCCGAAGCGACAATGGAACTGAATTCAAGAATCATCAAGTTATGGATGAGTTTTGTACTTCTAAAGGCATTCTTCATGAGTACAGTTCTCGTTATACTCCACAACAAAATGGTGTCGCTGAGAGGAAGAATCGGACGATTATAGAAACTGCAAGAACAATGTTAGTAGAGTCGGAACTCCCTATTCAATTCTGGGGAGAGGCTGTATCGGCTGCTTGCTACACGTTGAACAGAGTTCTTACAGTTAAGAGACATGGCAAGACTTGCTTCGAACTCCTTCAGAAAAGGAAACCGGATCTTTCTTACCTTGAACCGTTTGGTGCTCCTTGTACTATGATTGAGCCGGATGGAAAGTTTGGTGCAAGAGCTATCGAGGGTTTCTTCCTTGGATATGCTACTCCGAATTTTCGTGTTTGGAATCTAGCTACCAAAAAGATTGAGCTATGGAGCGAAGTTAGGGTTCAAAGGTACACGAGTCCTGTTAGGGCTCCGGGTGATCCGTGGATGTTCGATTATGATGGGCTATTTGACTCCTTCAATCTGCCAACCTTTGACGAAGAATCAGCAGCGGCTCGAATGTTGTTGGAAAGTGACAACGCTGCTGTCTCGCCATTGGTTAGACCTATTGTTGTTGACCCTCAAGCTTCTTCGTCAGTCAACAATATGGTTCAAAATGAGGTTTATGAAGATGCTGCTGATTATAATGACTCTTCTGAAGATGATGAATATCATGATGAAGCCGAAGGATCTTCAGCTCCAGCTGCTCCTGTTCAAGGTGCCTCTGGTGATACACCTCATACGCAGAATGTAGACACTGCTGAAGGGAATGCATCCACCTCTAACCACATTCCTGGTGTGGAGTTGGTTGTTGATCTTAATCTTACCAATTTGGGTATCAATGCTCGTGTGCCAGATAATCCTGAAATGAGGATTCACGATACCCATCCCCAGCAGAACATAATAGGAGATGTCCATCGCGGTGTGCAGACGCGTAATCAGCTGAGAAACAACCGGAATGCTGGTTTGTATTCAGCTATAAGAGAATCTGGTCAACAAAATGACTGGTCCTTCGCGTGTTACGTGTCACAAGAAGAACCAAAGTCGTGGAAAGAAGCATTGAAAGATAGTGCTTGGGTTGAAGCCATGCAGGAAGAATTACAGCAATTTCACAAGCTTGGTGTTTGGAAGCTTGTTGAAAAACCCGAGAACTACAAGAAGATTGGCACTCGATGGGTCTTCAAATGCAAGAAAGACGACCGTGGAGTGGTTATTCGGAACAAAGCTCGTTTAGTCGTTCAAGGTTTTCGTCAGATAGAGGGGATCGACTATAACGAAGTCTATGCACCAGTTGCAAGTCTGGAAGCTATTCGGATCTTTCTGGCTTATGCCTCATTCAAAGGATTCAAGGTTTACCAGATGGACGTCAAAAGTGCATTCTTACATGGTGTGGTTGAAGAAGAGGTATATGTCGAACAGCCTCCAGGTTTTGAAGATCCTGTTCATCCCGATCGGGTTTGGTTGCTCAACAAAGCTCTCTATGGTCTTCATCAAGCGCCACGAGCTTGGTATGCAACCTTATCTACATATCTGCTGGAGAACGGTTTTCGAAGAGGTCTTATTGATTGTACTCTCTTCATCAAAGAACAAGATGGAGATCTTCTTCTGGTACAGGTATATGTTGATGACATTATTTTTGGTTCTACTAATGATGTTTTGTGTAGGAATTTCGAGCGCATCATGCAGGATAAGTTCGAGATGAGTGCTATGGGGGAAATGAATTTCTTTTTGGGCCTACAAGTGCAACAAACGGAGTCTGGGATATTCATCCATCAGACTAAATATGTTGGAGACATCTTGAGCCGGTTCCAGATGTCCGATGCAACGCCCATTGGTACCCCACTGCCAACTAATCACGGAATTACTCAAGACTTGAAGGGTGAACCTGTTAGCCCTTCATACTATCGCGCGATGATCGGATCCCTTATGTACCTCACAGCATCAAGGCCAGATATAATGTACCCAACGTGCCTACTTGCCAGATATCAAGTTAATCCGAAGGCCTCACATCTTACAGCTGTCAAAAGGATTTTTCGTTATTTGAAGGCTTACCCCGACACCGGTCTGTGGTATCCTAGGGATAATAACTTTGACTTAGTCGCATTCAGTGATTCTGATTTTGGCGGATGTAAAATCGACGGCAAATCCACAACGGCTGGATGTCAGTTCTTAGGAAATCGCCTAGTCACATGGCAGTGCAAGAAGCAGACGTGTGTCGCTACATCAACATGCGAAGCTGAATACATTGCTGCCTCAAGTTGTTGCTCACAAGTTCTTTGGATCCAACAACAATTGCGGGACTACGGTTTTGAATTCCTAACTACTCCTATTTACGTTGATAATTCTGCTGCTTTAGATATCACTAAAAATCCTGTGCAGCATTCAAAGACCAAACACATCGAAATCAAATATCACTTCATACGTGATTGCTTTGAAAAAAGGCTAATCGATGTTGTTAAGGTCCACACCGATGACCAACGTGCCGACTTATTTACCAAAGCTTTTGACAAATCTAGATTCGACTTCTTATTATTGGTAAACGGCATTAAGGTCAAGCAAGAGTAAACCAACATCGGAAAATCATTTTTGTAAATATCTTTGTGTGTTTTTAAATTTATCTTAGTTTGTTGAATTTAGGGGGAGTAAATCCAAAAATCTGAAAATCCAAAAACATCGAAAAATTTCAAAAACACAAAAACAATAGAAAAACAAAAATGAGTTTCCTGGCGAGCAAAAGAGAAAATGATAGTACATCAGTGGTCTATCCAAACCTCTTTAAACCTTAAATGCAAAACGATAAGCAGCTCTATATAAGATGTATCGGTAGGCTCACAATCATTTTAAAGTGTGCAGGGTGATATAAATCTTAATCGACTGAAGACCAGGTGGGAACCATTCATTGGCATATGGTCTTAGTACCGAAATTTCGTTTGATAGATTGCCGAGGTTCTGAGATATTCGGTCTTTATGCTGCTTATCATCTGGGTATCATGGTTGTATCTTTTACCGAAAAATAACGGGGACGCAAGTCTAGATCTTCCATGATACTATACATACGTGTACATACTGCATACTGCATTCGACCTCAATAAGTGATTAACAATCACATGTCCAAATCAAATAAGTGATAAAATATCACATTTTTCCGGGTGTCAAGTTCGTCTCTCTGCTGTACGGAAGTACTGACCTGTTCACGGACTTGCACCTGTGCCCTCATGCATACGAAAATCAAGTTCCTCATCAATAAGTGATTATATCACAAAGGGCTTGTTTTCAAATCAAAATAAGTGAGTATCTCACAATTTATACGGTCAAACAGATGATAATCAGTATACTCACCGGTAAGATGAACTCTCGTGCATACCTTGATACGGGAATGTGTCGTGATGTGGATGAACACCGGTCGGTAAGTATAAATCATACCTTAACGTATCCCCTCGCCATGATTACATCTGATAAGTTGAGCTTAAGTGGACAACAATACCGATAATTGTTATAGGATGCTTATCTTAATGTTAACTAACTGAACAACAAGAGTGTTTTGGCATGACCGTATACTGATATGATTCTCTTACCCTCGAAACTCGCAAAAAGATTGTCTGTATATATTTATTTATCGCTTAACTTTTATTGTTTTTCTTTTAAACAGTTTCGTCGTTTGGTGCATATCAGCCGACATTAGCGGTGATGTCGTTTGATAACACTCAAAGGATTCTAAAATTGTTGTCTTTTAATTTCAAAAACACGCCTAAAATCTGTGTTTTAATATAAACTTTATAAAAACCAAAAAGATTTTATTTCTTCTTTATTTTCGATCGTACGATGTTGGAGCTCGAGTCTTCGTTACCTGAAACCTGAACGAAAACCGAACTGACTAAATCTTCATAAACGGTCGAAATTTGCAAGTTTTGAAAGTTAAAGACTAAAATTGACAAATTTATTAAACTTTCAAACTGTCGGACGGTGGTTGATTATGACATGGTCATTCGTGTGTCAGTTGGTTATACTAACTATTCCAAGCAGTTGTTCTCATTACGCGTTTAGATTTCTTGCATGTGCAGATTCTAAAGGCTAGGAGAACATGGTCAATGACAAGCTTTGGAATGAAGACACGACGAGAAGGCACTCAAAAGATGAAGATGATCGAGTTGTCGCTGGCCATCATCAACACCACAAGGATCTCACTTCATAAAGATCAAGTCATTCACGAGCATAACTCAAGGGGGAGCTTATGTTAAGGGGGAGTTTGTTAACACACTTCCTACATGATACGGGTAGTTTGTTGATACACTCTCTGCTTTCAAGACGTGAAGACTTTGAAGATCCTCCGACAATGAAGACTTGAAAGGACATCAGAGTTTTGGGAACTCGAAGACCAAAGACCGTCAAAGTTCGAAGACGAGTCTACAACTATAGAAGATAAAGACAAAGCTACAGCCAAGGGGGAGTTTGTTGGTGCACTTGTGTCTGTACTTTGTCTGTATTCGGTCTGTGTATAAACGATGTCCTAAGTTAGTCTGTAAGTTGACCAAGTCAACTATCCTCCTAGTTTGACTTGGCCAATATGTTGTAATGTAAAGTGTCTGAGTCGAAGGATAAGGGATCGAAGGATGATGTGGATCCTTCGATCCCCACGAAAGATATGCTTCGAATTATGGAACTCGAAAGATTACCTTTCGAGGTTCTTGCTGATCCTTCGATAGCTTTGTATTCGAAAGATGATCCTTCGGATCATCTATCGGATCCTTCGATCAGACCTGCTGTGTATGGGTATAAATACCCATGCAGTGTGTTGGTTTCTGTAGACACAAGGCAGACACTAAGAGAGAAACACTTAGAGAGCATTCTGCTGAAAACACACACACACACTTTGAGGGTTTGCAAACTGATTGTAAACATTGTGCTTGTAACCGGAAACTTTCTACGCATTAATACAAGTGGTGTTAATCGTTGAAGTCTTGTGTGTTCTTGTGTTTGTTCTTGCATCATCCCGGTTTGCTCGCTAGCTTGGATTCCGCACTCGCTAGTGAGTTTGTATAACAAGGTTTAGGTTTGTTCTCGATCCTCCGAGAAAAGGGACCTACAGCTTTCCTCACTAAGCCTCACGTCCAGAGAAGGTATCCAAGCACCAACTTGTGGTCATGCAAACACGGTTACTAATACTCCAAGGCAAAACCGTCGTTCCAAACACAACACTTAAAAGCCCTAGTCTCCATGCCTAAGATTACTTGCACGCACACATGCATGAAACCATGCATGGTGACATCCATGACCACCCCAAATCGTAATGGTCACCTCATGTCACTGCTAACCCAATACTCGAACTCTCATATTCGAGTTTACGTCCAAAACCATCACCATCACAATCTAAACCCTTAAACGGGGCAACCCAGACCCCGTATGGAACCCGAACTCAAAACCGAAACCCATTTATGTGACCAAACTTCCCATGCAAAACCCTATTCACCATCGTGACCCTCACCATCCACCGGAACCACCATTGTGGTCCTTACCATCCACCGAAATAATCATTGTGGTCTGATTCCCACCACGAACCAGCCCTACCCGGGTTCTAAGTCCCAATCTAGGGGGACCTCCTCACTCTGTGACGACAATGGTCACCCAACGACGGCGTAGAACCAACGATACCGGCAGCTACCCTCCATGGGTTCATCTGGACCCTCGTCGGTCTCCCCTCTCCAAGACGAGACCACCGACCATTCAAACCGTCACCCCCATTTACTCCTAGTTAACCCTAGACCCAAGATTCAACGTAAAGCGCAATAAAATCCTACTTTAAATCACGATTGGACACCACGAACAAGTTGTCTCATCCCCTTTCTCTCCTCGCTGTTTTCGAACACCCCTCGGACCGATTATAGTCCAAGGTTTTCCTCTTTTTGTGATTTAAAACACAAAGTTCCACCCTGGTTCCTCTAGTTTAATTCCGCGTATCTTGTTTCCAAAGCTACTCAACTCTTTAAATGAATGGCAACCAGGTCCCAGAAGTCACTAAACTCGTCACTATGGTGTTAACCAACGCCTACCATCATGTAAGTTGTAATCCCACCAATTAAACTAGACTAGTTAAAGCATCTAAGCGATAAATAACAGTATGTTACATAAAAACACCCGGGACATTTATCTTTGTTTTCCATGATGACTTATCTTGCATTTACCGGTAAAATATATATGAAAACCAAGATTCCAAAACCATCGTGTAGGGTTTTGTTTATGGATCGACACACCAACCCTACTTTGTTAACAAACTAAATTGGCAATTCACCATAACGTATTAACATAAGAGAACTACCATCCATCAATGGTGTAAGCTCTAACAAACAAGGGGATTGCAAGCCCAAAGCTAGAGTTTTTAATTTTGAGCATACCAGTTCCAACATTTTGATCAAACATTGAGGGTATAGAATAAGGAGGTTTGTATAGGGGACGGAAAAGATAACAAAAACAAACGAACATTACTAGTTAAGATTTGAAAAGGCTTGGGTTGTTATTGAGGGTAGTAATATTCGTCGGTAATAGGCCAACCTCTACAATAATCTAAAAAGCATGGCCATGAATCTTATCAGAAATCTAAAACTCAATTGTTGACGGAATGTCCAGGAATTGCTAACGGAATACTGGTCGATACTGACAATCACAAGAAAAGAATAGGTAAGAATCTTACAGAAATCCATTCCCATATTACCGATGGACTACCTAGAAACCCCGCCTCAATATTTTAGATACATATAGATTTTATTCGAAATCCCTTGATCTTATTCTATCTCTCTCTCTTCCTTGATCCAAACTAAGAACAAATCATTTTATCTCTCTCATATGATTCTCTCTTTCATATGGTCTTCACCGGATTTTCAAACAATTAATCATCCAAAAACCCAAGCATCAGCTTCAACATGAGAACACGACAGAACATGTTTTCTAAAAAAAAAATTGTTTGATGATACGATATAAATGCCTTCAAAATCATGATTTACGGTGATTACTTAATAGGACACACATGGAGAACATGATAAGCATGAATAACAAGATGAACACAAAAACTTTCGTTAACTTGTCTGTTGATTAGAAGTTGTCTATTGATTAGTTCAATATTTTTGCATGTTTTGTTTCCACTGGTTCAATTGAACCGAAGATGCGGATGAAGTAGAGTTCTACACAGTCACTAAAAGCTTGATAATTCTTTGCTTAACACATGGTAGAGTCAATGAAAGAAGGGGAATCAAAATATACATGAGCTACATTCATGCAAACTTACTTAAACTACATATAGTGTTGGGTTCATTTCAGAACTCTAAATATTCACAGAACTTTCAAAACTACTAAGAAACAATTATTTTGTTTATATATTTTTAAATTTAACATTATTTAAGGATACTTGTATCATTTATCATATCTATTTTTATGATTGCATACATGAAAAACCAAATTATTTATGTGTAATAACTAAGTTACGTACGTGTAAAGGAACTAATTTTACATATGTGTAAAGGAACCAATTTTCATATGAAGAAACACTAGTTCAACAGATCGGAATCAATTGAACCAGGGGGTTTGAATCTGCATAAAATGGTTAGGTCCTCTCGTTTGATTCGGGGGTGACTAATCTGCTTCTTCGAATGATAACTGCAAAATGAACAGCCGTTAGACTCGCCACGGGGAGAATGGGGGTTCTCTCCGTGACCACCCTCCGGCGTGAGAATAAGTACGGGTTTCAATGAAGAAGAAGAAGTAATAGTAAAGTGAAGTGAATGTAACTTGAGAAATGACACCTGAATTGTCTTATTTATAACCGAATTTGGGCGGGAAAGTTTGTTGACGGGAGAGATGATGGAAAGTAATTTCCGTAAGCGGTTATCCCTTTACTGTTAATCGCTAACGTTATGTGTGTGCACATGGATCGTGGGCACGATCAACGGCTGGGGTGATGCCACGTGGAAAGTGGGCAAGTGTGAATCCTTCTCCAAGTTAGTGCCATCACCGTGATCTTGAGGGGTGCTCAGGATGAAGCCACGTGGCCATTCGGTTATAACCGAATGGTTTGTGCACGATGAGACTTTCTAGAAGGATTACAGCTGTAATCCTATGTGGCTCTTCCTTATGCTAATTTTGCTGTGACAGAAGAGTTATTTTCTGTCCAAGTCTGGGTGTTATCCACGCGGAGGTGTTGTTAAGACTTTATCCTATCTGTTGCATGGGAGCTTGCGCAAGGATACGCTATCTTTATCTTGGCGCGCGGATGTTGGAGACTGCTTTCTTTTAAGTTCTTTTCTTTAGAACTAGTGCGCTGCCGCGCAAGGTTCTTCGAAAGAGGTTCATGGTGGTGAAGTTGCGGTATGGTCCTGAACAACTGTGCAAGGTTTTTGGTACCTTAACCCCTTCAGTAATTATAAAAATTATATATGAAAAAATGATAAAACTACTCTTAACACACATGGAATCATAATGATTAAAAAAAATACTCTTAAACAATGTTAAATATAAAAATATACAAGTAAACTGATTGTTTATTAGAAGTTCTGCAATTATTTGGAGTTCTAAAATGATACTTACCACTACATATATATAGGGTTAGGGTAAAATGAAAACTTATACGAGTTGGAAAACTTAAAGAACTCAGCCTTACGAAAGGTTTTTTTTTCAATTTTTTTTACCAAAAATCTTAAAAAAAATCAACTTTTCCAAAATAAATATTTTTTTTTCATAGGCAGCCGTAAATGCTGTAAAAAGTAATGACCTGTTTTTTACGGCTACTGTAAGGTGTTGAAAAACATCACTTTGAATTTTTTTTATTTATTTTTATTTACAAAATTCTTTCCAAACATTTTAATCTAGGGGTGTGAAAAAAATGGGAGCAAAATTCGCACGGGAAGGCCGAATTCTCTAAGTTCTCACAACTAGGAGAGTTTTCACTTGATCTTGATCCTATATATATAGGGTTGGGTTCATCTGTGAATGACCCCCTTGATGGTGAATTGTGTGAACTAATCATAGCCTTTTATTATCGATACACAAGTGTAAATCAATGACCACGATTTGATGATGAAAATAAACTAGTGTATTTTACGATTTAATGATGTAAACCAATGACCAAAATTGTTCATTCAGTTCACAAATACATTATTTTTTCATAGTTTAACTTTAAAATATTATGTTCACTCGTATATTTCGTTTATAATCTTGAATGAAATGCACATAGATACGATAACCTTATTTCCTTACAAACTTACGAATACGGCAAAATTTGTTCATTAGGATGTTCGTGCTTGACATGAAAAACCATGTTCATATGTCCAGATATACTACTCCCAACCATTAATTTTTTTTTATAGGAGCCATGTTGGTAAAACAGATTCAAGTTTCCCTAACAAAAAAAATTCTCTTTGTATTCAACAACTTAACGTTTATGAAGCTGCAAGAGGTCTATTGTGACCAGTTACCGAAAAATGGAGTAGTCAGTAGTTAAAGAGTTATCACTTTTCAAGTTACGAAGACAAATCATATGGCACAAATATCCAAAATGATAAGGAAAATAGGTACTAGAACGATGCTAAAAGTGAGATAAAGAATAAAGGTAATGAAAAGCGCTCACTTTGTGCTTGTTCTGAAAGAAACAAGAGGCCAAGAACATGTGGTGAAATTCAGGGTTTATTATATTGCAAACATATTTTATATGCATTATATAAGTTGATTTAACTTAACTTTGCAGCAGCTTGCTTTACGGGGTTGTTTTTGCATCAATAGCATTTGAAAATTTGTCTGTAAAAAGTTATTCTTGAAAACTTTAAGGATAAGGCTGCCTTTTTTTTTGAAAGAATTAAAGAATAATAACAAGCAGAAGGCTAATAAATCAAAGCAGGTGGAATATAATGGAGGTTCATATATTAGAGTAGACAGTATTGGATATCACACTTCCTTTTCACCTTAATTAGATTTGTTTTCTGAAACTAGCTCACTACTTTTTTTACCTCTTTTTCACATCATCCTTTCTAGACATGGAATTTTAAAAGCTTTAGTATCAATACACATTATAAATTTGAACGCATGGTTAGGTACAAAATGCACAAATATATGAGTTCTTTTAGTTTCACAGACATTAAACTCATACAAAACCTTACCACTTTTTATTATTTTTTTGAGATCGCATTAGATCTTTAAACTTTTCCGTATCTTTTTAGGATAGAAGAACTAAAACCGAAACCTCTATTCGACATGAAGGGTGAGTTCCTGCTGAAAAAGAGAAAATCACCAAATTAAACATTGGATTTTGAAAATTAACAAAATAGACAAAAAAAATGAGAATAATAAAACATCGTTAGCTAATCCACTAAGAAATCTTAGTACTGCGTGCAAAGTTTAAGATAAGTTATGGGAACTAAAAAAAGGAATGTGTCAAATCGCCAAATGACATGTGGTAGAATAAGTTTTTCAGTATTAGAAAGTAGAAACTACAACTTTTGTACTCTTATTTTCTAGAAATAAATAAATATATAGTAAGTCGCTTTTCTACTTTGTGCTTTAACTATTTGAGAAACAAAAGTGGATAGCAAAAAAGTTTTAACTTCTAGAATTCCTCCGTGCAACGAGAATTCGGTTTGTACCATTTTAGTTTTATTCGGTACCAATACTTACAAGAGCAATCAGAAGAAAAAACTTGTAGGTCCTTCGGAGGATGAGGTCAAACCTTAACCTTGTTATGTGAAACACACTAGCAAGTGCGGAATCCAAGCTAGAGTGCAAACCGAGATGAAAAAGCACAAACACAAGACACACAATATTCACCGATTAACACCACTTGTATTAATACGTATGAAAGGTTCGGTTACAAGCTCAATGTCTACAAATCTGTTTTGTAAACTCTCTAAGTGTGTGTGTGTTCTCACAGAAGTGTCTCTCTAAGTGTCTATCTTTCTTGCTTGTCTAGCTTCTGTCTCTCTGTCTCTTAAATGAAATGAACACACTACATGGGTATATATACCCAACTCAGATCGTCTGGTCGAAGGATCAGATAGATTGATCGAAAGATCATCTATCGATCTGAAACCTGTCGAAAGATCTACGTATACCTCGAAGGATGATCTATCGAGGTCCATCAACATCCATCGAAGGTTCATCTTTCGAGCTCATCGAAGGATCTAAACTATCCTTCGATAAGTCATCCTTCGACATAGACATATGATTATCATGCACTAACTGTTTGGCCAAGTCAAACCAGGAGGATGGTTGACTTGGTCAAACTTACAAGACTAACAAAGGACATCGTTTTATATCGTACAGAATACAGACAAAGTACAGATACAAGTGCACCAACAAACTCCCCCTTGGCTGTAGCTTTGTCTCGATCTTTGTGTCTTCAAGTCTCTGACGTCCTTTCAATTCTTCAATGTCGGAGGATCTTCAAAGTCTTCACGTCTTGAAAGAAAAAAAAATGTATCAACAAACTACCCGTATCATGTAGGAAGTGTGTTGACAAACTCCCCCTTAACATAAGCTCCCCCTTGAGTTATGCTCACGAAAGACTTGATCTTCAATGCTTGAGATCCTTGTGGTGTTGATGATGGTCAGCGGCAACTCGATCATTTTCATCATTTGAGTGCCTTCACGTCATGTCTTCATTCCGAAGCTTGTCATCGACTATGTTCTCCTTGCCTTTAGGATCTGCACATGCAAGAAATCTAAACGCGTAATGAGAACAACTGCTTGGAATATAGTCAGTATAAACAAATGACACACGAATGACCATGTCACAAACAAACACCGTCCGACAGTTTGAAAGTTTAATAAATTTCTCAGTTTTAGATTTAACTTTCAAAAGCTTGCAAATTTCGACCGTTTATGAAGATTTAGTCAATTCAGTTTTCGTTCAGGTTTCAGGTAACGAAGACTCGAGATCCAACATCGTACGATCGAAAATAAAATAGAAATAAAATCTTTTTGGCTTTTAGAAAGTTTATATTAAAACAGATTTTAGGTGTGTTTTAATATTTTGAAATGTAAAGACTGAAAGCAGTAAATAAATATATACAAACATTCTTTTTGCGAGTTTCGAGGGTAAGAGAATCATATCAGTGTACGGTCATGCCAAAACACTCTTGTTGTTCAGTTAGTTAACATTAAGATAAGCATCCTATAACAATTATCGGTATTGTTGTCCACTTAAGCTCAACTTATCAGATGTAATCATGGCGAGGGGATACGTTAAGGTATGATTTATACTTACCGACCGGTGTTCATCCACATCACGACACATTCCCGTATCAAGGTATGCACGAGGGTTCATCTTACCGGTGAGTATACCGATTATCATCTGTTTGACCGTATATGATGTGAGATTCTCACTTATTTTGATTTGAAAACAAGCCCTATGTGATATAATCACTTATTGATGAGGAACTTGATTTTCATATGCATGAGGGCACAGGAGCAAGTCCGTGAACAGGTCAGTACTTTCGTACAGCAGAGAGACGAACTTGACTCCCGGATAAATGTGATATTTTATCACTTATTTTGTTTGGACATGTGATTGTTTATCACTTATTGAGGTCGAATGCAGTATGTACACGTATGTATAGTATCATGGAAGATCTAGACTTGCGTCCCCGTTATTTTTCAGTAAAAGATACAACCATGATACCCAGATGATAAGCAGCATAAAGACCGAATATCTCAGAACCTCAGCAATCTATCAAACGAAATTTCGGTACTAAGACCATATGCCAATGAGTGGTTCCCACCTGGTCTTCAGTCGATTTAAGATTTATATCACCCTGCACACTTTAAAATGATTGTGAGCCTACCGATACATCTTATATAGAGCTGCTTATCGTTTTTCATTTAAGGTTTAAAGAGGTTTGGATAGACCACTGATGTACTATCATTTTCTCTTTTGCTCGCCAGGAAACTCATTTTTGTTTTTCTATTGTTTTTGTGTTTTTGAAATTTTTCGATGTTTTTGGATTTTCAGATTTTGGATTTACTCCCCCTAAAATCAATAAACTAAGATAAAATTTAAAAACACAAAGGTATTTACAAAAATGATTTTCCGACGTTGGTTTACTCGTGTATTACCTCAATGCCGTTTACCAAAATTAAGTTTTTATTAGAAAAGATTTATCGAATTTTGGAAAATGAGTTGGCACGTCGGTAAGCGGTGCGGGCCATGACAACATTGACGAGTTTCATAGAGAAACAATCACGTTTGAGGTGATATTCGAGATCAACGTGTCAGGCCAAAGAGTGCTGTACGAGATGATATAATTCATAAAGCAGCTTAAATATCGACAAGCATAGGAGAGATTAGAAATTCAAAACCGTATCCTGCAACTGCTTCGTGCATTGCAAGGAATCTGAGCACTCTCCCAAACTAGATATCCACCCGTTGTGGACTTCAAGGCCGATTTTTGTAGCTACTGAAAAATCTCTTCACAGCAACACGATCAAAAACCTTTGGTTCCGACTTTCTCTTTCTCTTTCAGAAATGGTGTGCGGATATTCAATCCATGCCAAGGCTTCTGCACACATTTCATTGTATTCTTTCCTGAGGACCCGATCAAAAACCATAACAACCAAATTTTGGCACGTTCTTCATTTGGTCGAATTTTGCAACTTCATTCAAACACATTCTTTCATCAGACATTTTTGTCTTCTTTTCTTTTTCCCTCTCTCCACCAATGGCAACAACATTCTCCTAGTTTGTAACAATATTTCGGAGCCTTATGTCGCCAATCTTGTGTATGGACGCTCCACTATCAACAATCCTAAGACTATCAATAGTTCCTCCTGGAACATCCTGCACACTCATTCAGAGATTAGTTGGAGAGGGGGACCCAAGCCTTCACAGACTTGGGTCGTCCGTCATCATCGAGAATTGTAACATCCATTTCCCGATGATTCGGAATTGATGTAGCTCCCCCTGAAACAGTTACCGGTTTTGGTATCCAAATCTGTTTCTGTTTTTCATGTTTAACATCCGATTTAACAGATTTTGTATTTATGACCTCCGGTTTTAAAACCTTTTCAACTTCTTTTCTTTGTTTCTTTTTCTGTTTCTTTTCTCGTTGTTTAACAAGATGAGGGTCCTGTTTTGGTGAAACAGATCGTTTATGGTAATTGTTACCATGGGGGGCATCAACTTTTGACTTTCCCTTGGTGAGATATGGACAATTCTTAATGATGTGTCCATACTCACAGCATTCAAAGCATGATCTCCGCTCAACAAACCTCGGAGTATCATAACTGCAATAGCTGGATGATGAACTTCGTGATCTTGAGGTACTTGGTCCTACATCACAACCGTTTGTTTGTTGTGTATAGTTGTTTTGACTGTTTCTTTTCAAAATTTTACTTTGTTTAACAGAATCCTTGTTGGATTTGTTTTCGAAAGTATCAATTTTATTAGTCCCTCTTGATTTCACGAAGTTTATCTTCCGAACCTTTTTCTTGTTTTCGCCCTGTTTGCCTTTTCCATTCTCTTGGGCGGCATGATTTTGTTCACAGGGATCATCAACCTTTGCTTTCAACTTATGAAGATATGGACAATTCCGAATTATGTGTCCAATTGTACCACATTCAAAACATGATCTTCGTTCAACAATCCCCGAAGTATCATGTGATCGTCTTGCCGATGATGAACTTTGTGATCCCGAGGTACTAGGTTTTGAACAGTCTGGTTCATTTCTTTTCAACACTGTTGCTTGTTTAACAAAATCTAAGTTAGATTTGTTCTCAAAAGTTTCTATTTTGTCCGTTCCCTTGGATTTCACAAAGTTCACATTCTTGTTTTTCTTTTGGGTCTGTTTCTTCTGACCCTGAGTCGGTGATTTTCCTTTAGGTTTGGTATGATTTGGCTGCCTCTTCTCTGTTGGTAATTTCTGATTGCCATATTGTTTTCGAATTTCAGCCTTTGGAATAGGAGGACACTGTGTAACTGTAACACGTGGTCCTGTCTTTCCCAAAAACTTACTTGTCGAATTTTCAAAGACTTTACTTATTAAAGATTGATTAACATTCTTAATAGGAAAATCTTTGTCAGAGTAGATTTTATCATCACCAACAAGAGTGTACAGCAAGTTCACACCCTCCGACTCTTGTGCAGACGAGGACTCGATTGCAACAGTCTTAGCGGTTTTTGCAGGAGGATCACATAGAATGTAATTCTCGAGAGGTATGTCCCCATTTTTTACTACCGCATCAGACTTTGCTGGGACAACATCATCAGATTCATCATCAGAAGAATCAGCATCCTCAGTAATGACTGGAGGATCCTGATTCAGTTCAGCAGAAGACACACATGTATCTGCTGATACATCTGAATCGGATGATACATCTTTCCTATATCCGAGTCCTGTTGCAAACTCCTTTACATCTAGAGGAACAGATGGTTCAAAGAACACTCTATCCTCCTCGTCAGGCAATGCATCTTAATTGTGTCTCACTGGTGGTGGACATTTCTTGTAGCCTATGCATGTGACATCCCGTTTTTCTTTCTGAACGTCAATGATGTGATCCAACACATAGCTAGAGCTCAAATAACTGTCTAGCTTAAGCTGGATCGCTTCACTTTCAGTTTTGACACAAGCCATCTCCTTTTGCATTATCTCAAGGCGAGATATATACAAATTAATGTCAGTTTGTTTTCTGGAAACCATTTTAGTTAATTCGGTTTTATCTTTCTTCAAGTTCTCAATTACCGACTTAAACTCTTTTTCATGGTTCTCATAAAACATGTTGGCTTCAGTGCATTTTGAAAGATCCACGGTCAACTTCTGGTTGTGGATAAATGTCACATCATAATTCTCTTGCAAAGCTTCGTGTTTGCTTTGCAATTCACACCACTTGGCATTCAAAGAAACATGTTTGTCTTGCAAGTCAAACAAACTAGCTTGTAAAGCATCATGTTTGCCTTGCAACTCAGACATGTTTGCTTCTAAATCAGCACACTTAACTCTTAAGCTAGCACAATTATCACAATCTACAGCAGTGGGTTCATCGACACATACCTGACTGGAATCACTCTCAGATGTTGGCCTTTCTGCATCAGAATCAATAACCTCCCTTGATGATTCACATTCAGATCCATCCTCGCTTGAACTTGAAGTTGTATCACCCTCAACTGAAGTTGAAACATTTTCATCTGAACTACTGTTATGTTCAGAACTGTCATTACCTCCCGAGGATTCACCATTGCTGACATCTTTGACAACTTCAGCATACAACGCCGTTTTTGTCTGACTACTGTTCCTTGGATCAGGAGATGGTGGTGCTTCAGTAGAAAAATGACATTGTGATGTAACTGGTGGTAATGGATTTCCATACAAGTCTGTGGTGAAAGCTGGCTTAGGAACTTGTATCGGATTGCCATATAAATCTGTTGTCATTTTCGGTTCACTTTGCTTTTTATTAGTAACCGATGCCCATTGTTCTGCCGTAATTCGAGGTGGTGTGGGAGATTCGGCCCATGAGGGAGATAAACTTGTATTTGTATACTTTCCCCCATCCGGAGCAGGTGTACCCCACCATGAGGGGGTTGAACCCGTACTTGTATATTTTCCACTATCTGGAGCCGGAGTTCCCCACCAACTCGGATTCATGTTTGATAAGAAAAATGAAATCTATATGAATATCCCGAAAGATAACAGCCAGCCGAAGAATCCCTTGATCGAAAGACAAGACAACACAAACTTGTTAAATTTAAATAGACAAGAATCGAAAGATAATACTTGTTCGAAGGATCAACAGTGTTCGAAAGATCACTGTTGAATTTCGAACAACGACTTCGAAAGATTCTCCAAGACGAAGGATCCTTATCTTTCGAATAATAACTGTAGCTCGAACAATATATCCTTCGGAAAGATTCCTTGGCTCGAAAGATAAATCACAGACTTCGAAGGATGTTCGAAGGATCAATATCTGTCGAACCTCCTTTGATCGAAAAATGATCTTTCGACTTCGAAGGATATCTTTCGATGTCTACTGACACACCTGACACGAAAAGTGACAGGTTGGTGAAAAGGTGATGGGTTGGTAGAGATCTTTCGGCAGAAAGGTATGGTCAGACCATACTTTTTCTACCAAACCCGATTTGACCAATAAAATATTCTAAAAATGGAAAGATCTTATCCAGAAACCGGTCACCGGAGTAAGCCGGAATTTGGCCGGAAATCACCAAGTTCCTTAAAAACAAGTTTTTAAGTTACCGAACCCGTCTTTTAACACACCCGATTAGTTTAGAACACGTTTTTACGTCAAGAAATGCGAGAAAAACACTAAAAACGGGTGCTAAACCATGTGTCCAAACACTCCAAAGTCTTGTAAAAACTCGGTTTTAACAAGGAAAAGAGCCAAAGCTCTGATACCACTTGTAGGTCCCTCGGAGGATGAGGTCAAACCTTAACCTTGTTATGTGAAACACACTAGCAAGTGCGGAATCCAAGCTAGAGTGCAAACCGAGATGAAACAAGCACAAACACAAGACACACAATATTCACCGATTAACACCACTTGTATTAATACGTATGAAAGGTTCGGTTACAAGCTCAATGTCTACAAATCTGTTTTGTAAACTCTCTAAGTGTGTGTGTATTCTCACAGAAGTGTCTCTCTAAGTGTCTATCTTTCTTGCTTGTCTAGCTTCTGTCTCTCTGTCTCTTAAATGAAATGAACACACTACATGGGTATATATACCCAACTCAGATCGTCTGGTCGAAGGATCAGATAGATTGATCAAAAGATCATCTATCGATCTGAAACCTGTCGAAAGATCTACGTATACCTCGAAGGATGATCTATCGAGGTCCATCAACATCCATCGAAGGTTCATCTTTCGAGCTCATCGAAGGATCTAAACTATCCTTCGATAAGTCATCCTTCGACATAGACATATGATTATCATGCACTAACTGTTTGGCCAAGTCAAACCAGGAGGATGGTTGACTTGGTCAAACTTACAAGACTAACAAAGGACATCGTTTTATATCGTACATAATACAGACAAAGTACAGACACAAGTGCACCAACAAAACTTAAGACTAGAGTTTTTCTAGATAAAAAATAGTTTTTTTAACATGCTCATCTTAAGTAGCTTATGAACGGTTTGATTCGTTCACGATTACAACATAGAACATATTCAAAAGTTATATGCCATTTAATGGGTATTTACATGTATATTTGAAACGAAAGATTTTTTAGATTTGAAAAGTGATTTAAATATAAATGGAATGATTCAATGTGATACAACATAAAAAAAACAAGAATTCAAATGTTTACTCTCTTTAAACAAGCTGGGGAAGGGGGGGGGGTTTAAAACCCGAATCCCAAAACATATATTATTTTAGAAAACGACATAAATTAAAAAAATTAGCACTCCATGACCCATACACATGGACCAATGTGAGTGAAGTTACTAATTGTTTCTCCTTTATAGTATACATTGGCGAAGCCCCCTCCCCCCCCCAATTTTCCCAAACCGGGGCTGCGGCAACGTATATACCTATACAAAAGTACTATTCATAATACTACGCGGCAGGCGTCCCCCCGGACATACACTATCCTGCGCCACTAATAGTATATATATATATATATATATATATATATATAATAGTTATAGAAATAAAAACTTATCTAACAGTAACATTAAATTAAAATCACATACTATACGCTTTACATGAAACTTAAAATCATTGTTGTTTCGTACTACATAACTCTACCACATACAATGTGCATTTGTTACCCTAGGGTTTGCAGATGCAACCTATAGCTGGTACCCTAGTCGCTTGATCGGATGTTCAGGGTCCGGTCAAAGATAGAATTATAGTGTGTTCCTTAGAACCTTTAGCTATATAGATAGTGGTAAGAAGGGTATCGAACCCCAAAGAGTTTGTGATTAGTGTTTAGATATAGATTGATTAGACAGGTCAATTATAAAGCTTGCTTTTTATCTTTAAATTGTGTTTCAAATTGCGAACCAACAATATGATTCCAATTGGTTTGTAGAAAACAATTTAAGAGTAAAATGCACTAAACGTCCTTTATGTTTGCTCAAACTTACAGGTTTCAACCTTTACGTTTAAAACATGCAGAAAACAACCTTTACGTATTTATTTTTGTTGCAGGTTCAATCCTTTATGACTAACCAGGTTAATTTTCTTAGTTTAATCCCGTTACATGCCTAACATGTGAGGGTATATTTGTCAATTTCTTCCCCCTTCTTGTAAAACCCATAGTACCATTAACCCACAATCATCATCTCCAATTCATCATCACACAACAACAACGCCATCATCCCATACTCCACGCTATGCTGCTGCTTCAACCTCGAATTCCGCGGCCACAGAGGAAGATTCCTCACCGTCAATGAAATATTCTCATCCTCTTCGGAGGCGATCTGGTGCAGCAAGTTCTAGGATTATTATGAGTAGTTCGAGTGTGATTGGTGAATGAGAGGAACGAGAATTGAGATATGAGATTGAGATCGAATGTTCCGATTAAGCCTCTAGTGGTGATTGTATGTGATGACAGTGATGATTAGGTATATGATTAGTGATATAATTTATTTAGTGACCATTTTTGTTGGTGGAATTTAAATGTTTTGTGTATATATGTATTTGGTCAAAAAATTTGTGAGGGTTCGAATATGATTATAGTAACGAAGGTTTTGTTTACAAGGGAGTTGTGAAAGTGAAGACTAAAGAGTTGAACCGCTGTGTTGACAAAGTCACAGTTGGTTGTTTATTTACTTACTGGTGTGCAGATCTGTTATTAACGCAATGGATCTTGCTATGTTCTTATCATTGTGTGAGATGTTTATTGGTGTGCAACCGGTCAGATTTGCGCTGGCCAATAATCGGAAAAAACATAAACAAAATAGATCGATTAATTTGATGATGAATATGAAGATGATTTGATTCGTGGGGTTTCAATTGAAGGTGATGAAGAATCGTGGGTAGGCTTTTCAATTGAAGGTGAGGAAGAAATGTGGGTTTAATGTTAGTTTTGGGGGTTTTATAAGAAAAGGAAATAAAATGACAAATATACCCTCACATGTTATGTAACATTTCCATTTTTGTATATTAAAATAAAGTATATAAAAACTTATATTATTAAATGGGTAGATTACAGGTAAGTTGACTGTTAGAAATATGAGATATTTAGACGAACATAGGATCCATTTAATAATTAAATTATAAAAATACATTATAATTGATCTTACTCCGTTTTTAATGAAACATAGGTCAAAATGTAGATAAAAATATTGTGGTTCTAGTGACATATTCATCGTTCTATAACACGTCATATTTTAGAAGTTTTAAGCGATAAATGAGTGAAACAGCTGAATTAATTATAATAATAAAATAATAATAAAATTTAACTTACATTTGAATTGTGTACGTGTCGTCAATGATCAGATGGAATCTTTTCAATTTGAGCGTGAACTCCAAGTTTCATATTAGTATATATAGATGTAGTGATGAACATTCAAAAGTTGCTCACATCTTTCCCTTTCTGTCTTGCCCTCTCTACTCACTGATATATTAAATTTTGTTTAGTATTACACCCCTAAGCTCTACCCCGTTTTAAGTGTTTTAACCCCTGATCACTGGTTCAATACCTTGTCCGATTAATCTTGAACCCAGCAACTAATGCCAAAGCGCTGCCTGATAAAGGCTATGCTTTGTAAACTAGATTGATAAAGTTGAATCAGGTTATTACACTAAACACGAGTGCATTATATATTTTATTAAATAGCTCAGGAGTTATACCCAAGATTATACCAGGAGGCTTTTAGTTGAACCCTAAAGTTACAAAGTGAGTCATTCTCCTTTTTCTCACATTATTGTGTGACATTATTTAAAATGCTTTGCAAAACTCTAAATGTTTTCAGTTATAATTACAGTAATTAAGTCTTTATATTCTGAAATTACTGCCAGTATAAGTATATGGGAATGCTTTCAGAACCCTATTTCCTATACATTACTTGATATATATATATATATATATATATATATATATATTATAGGTACTTGTCACTAATACAATTGTCTATTTATATACTATTTTTCATAATAAAATTAAATGACATTATAGTGTATTTAATAAATGTATACTAAGATATACGTCGTGAGTTATTTAATATTTAAAATAGTATAATTATAACCTTAATATGTATAATATATAAACCTTAATGTATATCATAATAAAACGATATATGTCAATTATATATTTAATTTTTAATATACTAAGATATACATCATGAGATTTTAAATATTATATTTAATATTTTAAATAGTATATTATAAACCTTAATATGTATAATATATAAACCTTAATGTATATCATAATAAAATTATATGTCAATTAGATATTTAACTAAGATATACATCGGGAATACATTATTTCAAAACCCGATATGTGGGATTTGGTATACATTATTTGATAAGCGTCACTAGTTGAAAGAATGATCAACAATGATATGACCACAGTCACTGGTTGAAAGAATGATCAACAGTAATACGACCACAGTAACTAGTTGAAAGAATGATCAACAATATTATGACCACAGTCACTAGTTGAAAGAACGATCAACAGTGAAACGACTACAGTCACTAGTTGAAAGAACGATCAACAGTGACACGATCACAGTCACTAGTTGAAAGAATGATCAACAGTGATATGACCACCCTCACGGGAATCGCCTAGTGACAAATACCTTTGAATAATAGTAAGGTATGATATATATATATATATATATCTTTGAATAATAGTTAGGTTAACGTACAAGAGCCCTTATCCTACATTACGTACGTGATCATCTCAGCCGTCAGATCTTCATCCCACATTGAAATCGCATGTTGGTTTTTTGTAACAATTTCGCATGTTGGTTTCTTAACATGCGATTTCATCAAAATTACCACATGCGAAATTGTTGCAAATAACCAACATGCAATTTCATCAAAATTATCACATGCGAAATTCTTACAAAAAACCAACATGAGATTTCATCCATGCTATTTTATAACAAGCGATTTCACATCGCGTACGTAGCGTACGTTAAGTCATTTTGTACAATACACTTTTTCTATATATATATATACATATATATATATATAGAGTAGGAGTTGGGTGGAAAGTCTATTTTTCCTAGAAAGTCTAGGAAGGAATAAGAATTGGACATGTGTCATTGAGGGATTTTAAGTAGAAGGGCTATCATGTAATTTCACATTTTAATTTTATTTTTGGAATGTATCTTCATTAACTAAAATTCCATGATTTTTGGAATTTTTATTATTTTCGAATTCAAATCTGGAAGTCAATGTGTTCATTAACTAAAATTCCATGTCACATTACATCGCATATTCCATTGTTCAGAAGATTACTGGAATTTATCAGCATGTTCTTGGTGCTGTGTTTTAACAGTTTACAAGGCTAAACTCAATTTTTTTTATAGATCCCACAATATAAAGATGGTAAAACACAGGGTATGAATCTGATTGTTGTTAAAACACAATTGTATGAATCTGAATGCTAAAACACAAGTGTATGAATTTGCTTGCTGTTAAAACACAACTGTATGAATCTGTTTGCTGTTAAAACACAACTGTATGAATCTGAATGCTAAAACACAGCTGTATGAATCTGCTTGCTGTTAAAACACATCTGTATGAATCTGGATGTTAAAACACATCTGTATGAATCTGCTTGCTGTTAAAACACATCTATATGAATCTGGATGTTAAAACACATCTGTATGAATCTGCTTGCTGTTAAAACACAACTGTATGAATCTGCTTGTTGTTAAAACACATCTGTATGAATCTGGATGTTAAAACACATCTGTATGAATCTGCTTGCTGTTAAAACACATCTGTATGAATCTGCTTGCTGTTAAAACACATTTGTATGAATCTGTTTGCTGTTAAAACACATCTGTATGAATCTGAATGCTAAAACACAACTGTATGAATCTGCTTGCTGTTAAAACACATATGTATGAATCTGGATGCTAAACCACAACTGTATGAATCTGCTTGCTGCTAAAACACAACTGTATTAATTTGCTTGCTGTTAAAACACATCATCAAGAAAACGGAGATGATAAGAACAAAATTTGAATGGTGATGATGAACTCGGAGATGGTGGAGATAGAGAAGTGTTTTAATTTGATCCGGTGCTCTTCATCGTTTCTAAAGTTATCTTCTTCCATGATTGTAGTTATTTTTGGTAGGGATTGGGGTTTCCAAGATGGGTTTGGAGAGAGAGAGAGGGAAAATCGCTTGACTTTAGGAACTGGGCGGTTATCTAATTGATTTAAAACACGGCCATTGACAAAATTGCCCCTACTCATTAAAAACAATCAACTAATTAAACTCAAATATTACAAGATTGCCATTGATTTAATCTCAACCCTTAAACACACCAATCGGATGGACCGGATCACTTCCTAGACTTTCTAGGAAAAACACACTTTCCGCGCGAACCCTACTCTCTCTCTATATATATATATATATATATATATCTATATATATATATATTACTTGAAAACCTTCACTATTGGACGAAAGTTAGCCAATGAGTGATATGACCACCGTCACATTGGAACTACCACCATGTGACAAATACTGATTGGGTTTTTGGTATATATAAACTGTGATATCCCACATCGGTTGTGAAGGGGAACTAAGGCTTCCTTATAAGGGGCTGGATACCTTCACCATCATGACGCGTTTTAAAAACCGTGAGGGGCAGACCCTGAGGGCGTGCTGTCTGCCAAAGCGGACAATATCATGGTGCGGTTACGCTGGGCTGTGACAATTTGGTATCAGTGCCACTAGTTATAGTGAACTTGGTTTTAAAAATGTTTTTATAAAACCAGACTATAACCGAACAGTTCTGAATACGTGAATACGACCATGACACTCAGCTCCAGATTGCAAGGTTCGTCTCTTGTTTACTCATTGTACTGCATAATTAGTGAACACTTACATATGATATTGCATGTGATTGCACGTTTAGCACAACAGTATGGATTCATGTGTTACTTGCATGTGTTAAGTGGTTGATGGTGTGGCGTTACCCTAGACATTCGTGACTTATGACTTGTGATGTTCTTTGTTTGATATTCGAGTCTGAGGGACTATTTAACACGAGTTAGGAGGAGCTGAGATGAGCGTCCAAATCATGTTATTATTATGGGTGCACACGTAATAATAATGTGAGGTGCATGTGAGTCCCAACGAGGCCTAGCAAGTGTGAAAGGGGTTCCATTCCATTATTCGACCAAATGTGAAACACAACGATCCATAGGGGTCATAGCAATAATTGTCTCCTGTTTGAATGTGGTATTTTCATTTCCCTCTGAACCCTTACGAATCTCGATGCTATCGAGTGCTACCTGAATACTCGTCTGAACGCCTAGCGAACTATGTAGAATGTTAGGTGCTTGTGCGAGCGTCTCTGTGCTGGATGTCGCAGCGTCGAATGATTGGTCTATACCTTTCTCACCTTTCTTCATTTGCTGGAACTTAATGTACTGACGTCTTAGATCCCGAAGTGCGATCACTTCTGCAACACTCTGGAAACGTACCGTATATTACTCAGTCAACTTGCAAGAACAATGGACAAGAGAATGAGCGTAGTGCCTTACCAACCTCAGTATTAGAACGACCCTGACTACCAGCAACGAATTTCAGCAATTTAACTCCAATTGAATCTTTAACCCTAGTCAGCGACTTATGGGAGTCAACTCTTACGAGTTCATCGGGATATAAGCAATGACAATTGACTATAGTATGGTATGTGTAACTACCAGCACAGTGAGTAGCGCATTAGGACGTGGCGCCGGATGTGAAAAGATGGACTTTGACGGTGAAAAATCGTAGGACTCCGTTTCAAGCGACGACATTAAGGGGTAATAGTCACGGCAACATAAAGATACACGTAATTGTAGCCAACAGTATGGAAATGGAGGTGCCCACGACATGGATTGACCGTTGTTAAATCAAGGCGACAACAATCAAGGGAACGACGTCAGTAGTGGAAATCCTCGTAACGATAACACCACTGGTAGTGGTGCTCGTGGAATGACATTTAGGAATTGGCATGGGTGACGCCAGGATTATAGCAACATGGTGGCCTGCACGTTTTTGGTAACAAACCGTCTTGTCCTAGTTCTGTTCAACCCTGATACTTCTTGAAACTGAACTTGATGTGGAATTGACTGATGGCAAGACAATGGAAACCTCATATGTTCGTTAGGACGCAAGCTCGACCTTGTGGGACAAGTGTTCGACCTCAACCTTCCTTCTGATATCCTTGATAGCCTCGATGCAGTAGTTAGTGTGGATTGGTTATCCAGATATCGCGCAGATATACCCTGTGAGAAGAAAATTTTGCGTCGCTATATGCTTTAAAGTGTCAGAGTGGTGTAAAGGATAGCATCATTTCAGCAATGAAAGCCCAGAAGTGCCTACGGAGGGATTACCCCGCTATGTCAGCACTCGTTATTGATGTTAAGGCTAAGGAAAAGAGGATCGAGGATCCACCAATTGTTCGTGATTCCTTCGGTGTGCTACTCAAGGAACTATCAGGTTTACTTCCACAACTATTAGACAGACTCTCAGTTTGATCTCACGGGGCAGCCCTGATTCTTCGTACTTCTTACCGTCTTGCACTAGGAGGATTGCGAGAATTGTCAAATCAACTACAGGGACTGTTGGACAGGAGTTTTGTCGGACCTAGTTTTCGCTTTGGGGAGCCCCAGTTATATCCGGGAAGATAAGTTGTATCGTTGGACATGTGTACTGATTATCAAAAACTCAACAAGGTGACCATCAAGAACCGTTTGCCTCGACCATGTATTGATAACCTGTCGACCAGTTGCGAGGGTTAAGCTCCTATTCGAAGATTGATTAACGAACGAACTATCATCAGATGGAAGTCCAAGGGGAGAATTCTCTTAGAACGGCATATAGAACTCAATGTGGCCATTGCGACTTTGTACACCATGACCATTGAGTTAATCAGCACACCAACAGCTTTATGGACCACATGAATCAACCGTGTTTATTGACGATGTTTTGAATCATTACCAGGAGAAAGGAAAAACATGGGCGGCATATGTATCCTATTTTAGAGCTCCTGAGGGAGGAGCCACTCCGCGCGAAGTCTTGTTAGAGGTAACTTCTGGTTTCGAGAGGTACATTTTGGTCATATAAATAACGAAGTGGGGATACACGTGGATCTCACTAAGATCCATTTTGTTAGAAACTGATCGACACCAAAGATCCCTTCGAGGATACAGCAATTTCTTGGTCTCGCCAGATACTATCGCAGATTCATCGCAGGGTTTTCGAAGATCCCGCAGCTTTAATCCCTTTAGCACAGCAGGGTGCTGTGTTCGTGGAAGACAAAACATGAGGTCGTCTTTTCAGCTCTCGAATCCCAGCTCTGCAATGCACTGAACATCGTCTTTACCCGAGGGTGCGGGTGATTTAGTGATATATCATGATGGTTCGAATCAGAGTCCCGGTTACACGCCGATGCAACACAAGAAGGTGATGGCTTACATAATGGAATTATGAGAAGAGTTACACGAATCGCAACCTGCAATGGAAACCATGGTCTTTGGATTTAAGTTGGAGGCATTACTTAGACGGTACCAGATGCGCTACTTAGACCAATCACAAGGGCCTCCCGTGTACCGTTGTTTCGAAGGAGCTAAAACATGTAATGACATCGCTGGATGGAACCTTTGAATGATTTCAACTGTGAACCTAGACGTGTACGAGCCTTGCAACACACCATCGACTTTAATCTACCTGATCAGATTTTCCCTGCTCAAACCGAAGCATTAAAGGAAGAGGAATTTCAAGTTGGGTCCATGCGGGGCATGGAAGAGCAACTTTTAGGCAAGTTGAATGATATTCGCTACTTCATGGAACGAATGTGGACCTCACTATACAGCAATCCTAGGGAACTTATGTTGAGTGAAGCACACCAGCCTTGATATTCTAGTCGCTTGGATTTAGATAGGAGGTATCAGGATCTACAAACCTGGTACTGGTAATTGGGCATGAAGGCCCACATAACAAGGTATGTGAACGATGTTTGACTTGTGCGAAAGTCAAAGTGGAACAACAGAAACCCTCTGGTTTGTGTCGGCAACCAGAAACACCCATATGTAAATGGGAACAGAGTGCCATGGATTTTGTCACTAGTCTACTTACAACCCGAAACAGAGGCAATATCACCTGGGCGACCATTGATTGTCTCGCGTAACCAGCACACTTTCTTGCAATCAAGGAAACTAACGGGTCTTCACAGCTTGTGAACGTTCCTCTGAGAGAGACGGTTTTTAGGCACGAGGTGCCAACTCCCGTTACCTCTGATTTTGATCCATACTGAACCATTGCTTATCACCATAGGACAGACGGACAGAGTGAACGAACCATCCTGATACTCGAAGACATGCTGCGAGCACGTGTGTGATTGACTTTAGTAATATTTGAGGGATATTTACCTTTGGTTGAGTTCTACTGTAGCAGTTATCATTCTAGTATTCAGACAACTCTGTTTGGGGCATTGTATGGATGACAATGCCAATCTTTTTATTGGGCTAAGGTGAGTGACAACCTAATCACATGTCCAGGACTTATACTCGAAACTCTTGGGAAGATTGCTTAGATCGGAAATCGCGTGACGATAACGCGTAACCGCCAGGAAAACAAAAAAAAAACTGATAAGCTTAGGAAACACTGGGAGTTCGCTGCAGGCGAATGTGTCATGATTGAAAGTCTTACCCTTGGAGGGTGTGGTGCGCTTTGTGAAGCGTGGCAGGATGAATTTACATTACGTTGGGCCATTCAAAATTCTAGAGAGAATTCAGTGACATGGCCTATAAACTCGAGTTACCTGACGAATTGGGGCAACATTCGCGATGCCATTTATATCTTGAAACTAAAGAAGTGTTCGACCGATGAAACGCTTGTGATGCCCTCACTAGATTCTAAGATTAACGACAAGTTGCAGTTTGTCGAGGAATCCATCAAAATCATGGATCGGGAAGTTAAGGTCCGTAATCACAGTCGGATTCTAATCGTGAGAGTCCGTTGGAACTCAAGACATGGACCGGAGTTCACGTGGGAGCGCGAAGATCAGATGAAGCTCAAGTATCCTCAACTTTTCCCTACTGACCAATCTAATTCAGGTGCAACTGGTGAATTTCGGGACGAAATTCCATTTCAAGTTGGGGATAATGTGGCACCCACGGAAAATTTGCAGTCATCCTAATTTATCACTTCACTCCTCTGAGATTGCTTATCAAATTTCGGGACGAAATTTCTGTCACACCCCGAAATTATCAGAGCATTGGCATGACTGGACTGGTATCTTCATTGCACAGCGGAAGCAAATAAGCTAAGTCTTTCTAGAAACTGAACGCCCATTAAGTACTCGACTCTTCATGGTCCTCCTATTCCAACCGTGCCTTGTCTTAGAAATGCAACCTGAGAAAGAACATGCGAAAAAGTCAACATAAAGTTGAGCGAGTTCATAGTTTGTTTGTAAAAGATCTGAAATAAATCTTTTGAGTTGTGAAAGGTTTGAAATAAATCTTTGGTAACCGGTTTTTGAAATAGTATTGAGAAAATGAATTTAAAAATCATTTTCTTGCCAAGTTATATGGAAACGTTATGTTTGTAACACGTTATGTTCATAAAACCATGTATTTGTAAAGCCTTGTCTTTGTAATGTTCGCATAACCGTCAATGCCCACCCTGACTTTGACTTCATACCCCCATAATTCTTTGTATTTGTATAAAACATGGTAGTTAATTTGTATGAACAAGAAGTTTCCGTAAGTATAAAATCCCTGGTATGTAGCAGTGTAAGAGGACTTGTGATCACCAATGGTTTGCAAGGCCACTGACATATGTGAAGTGCAAATAGGGAGACTCAAACCTAGCAGATTTCGCCACGGCAAAGTATGTGGACAAAGTCACCCCACGGTCCGTTTCTAGTTTGGCCGGGGGCTGGGCTCGCTACACCCAGATAGATCTACCGCTCCTGTCCCTCGGTCCCTCCATGAGGACTAATGGCCCCATGTTGTTCCTATCCACTCACATGATCGTATAACACCTCCTTACGTTAACCATACCATGTAAAAAATTTTCGTAATTACTGTAACATATATCCCACCTCAGCCACCCTGGCTGAGCCTCCCCAGCCACCCTGACTGAGCTTTCCCAGCCACCCTGACTGAACTTTCCCAGCCACCCTGACTGAACCTTCCCAGCCACCCGGACTGACTCCTTAGTTATGAAAAATCATTCATATTTCGAAAATAAGCGTTTGTTTTGTAAAAACCGGTATGTTTAGTATAAACCTTTCGTAAATCATTTGAGTTCCTCAAAATCCATTCGTGATATGATTTAGAAATACGAGTTTTGCGTTTGTTCAAAACTTTGTATGTTTCTGAAAATTGTGCATGTCTTTCCACCCCGAAAACATTTACAAAAAGAATGTAAAACAGTAGTAAAAAAAAGTGGGGGTTATGAACTCGCCTGAATATTCCTGTGCAAAGCTAGCTAAATACGACTTTGTGATGTCGCTTCCAAGATGAGACTCGCTAGCGTGCATCCTACAATATTCCTAACACGGAATATCTAATAAGTTTCTAAGCAAAAACGGTAACTACGTGTTACCGAGCTCTACCGAATCGTTAACTGAACGATTTGACGTAAGTTGTTAACTTAATGAAAATGATTAAGTTATATTCGTTTAGCTTCATTTTATGAAGTCGTACGTTGATATCTAGGAATATTCGTATGAAAGTAATATATAATAGACTTGTATTATATATCGCGTTTTGAAAATTATCAATATATACATATGCCGTTAAGGCGTTTGACATGAATATAAAAGAGTTATACTCTCTACAAAAGAATCCTCGAGTTGTATTTGAAAATAAATATATAACTATATTTATTTTTATAAAAGAACTCGTTTTGTTTGTCGTATGTTATATGGAATAAATATAAGAACTATATTTATTTTATAAGGCGAAATCGTGTCGCGTGACATTTGAAATAAATATATATACTATATTTATTTATAAAGGATTCGAGTTTATTTGAAATAAATATAATAATAACTATATTTATTTTTGTTGTCAAAATAATTTCCGTATCGTTGTTCTCGTAAGTTGTAAGTTGTCGTAATAATTATGCATTCGTGTTTAAAGTTACTCGGCTACAATAAGTTGCGTCTTTTAATAAAACGCGTTAGTTTTAAAGGATTTTCTCGAAAAACGGGCAGAGTTTCCTCTGTTTTTGGACGCCCCCGACAATGAGTTGTCGTTATTTTCAAAATAAATTCAACAATATTCAAACATTTTATATATCAAGTTCGCCAAATATTTCGTAAACTATAATCACATCGGTTCGAGCTCGTTATCATACGAAAATAAAACTATAATTATAACGAAATGAACGCATCGTTTAATTTTACCAAATCTTCACGCCGAAATGTCGAGTAAGTGGACTGAGTTGACCGAGTCAGCCGAGTTGACTCGCTGGGTTGACCGGCTGACTTTGACCGAGTTGACTCGGTCCGACCGAGTCGACCCGAACCGCTCAAACATCTGGCCCGAACCAAAACTGTTGACCGTCCCGAACCTCTAGACCAGCCATGACTGTTTGACCAAGACCCGAACCGAATTAACTCGGTTCAACCGGGTTGATTCGAACCAACCCGAAACGAAGTCGTCACCAACCTGTTCTTGTGATAAAATCACCATCATCGTCATCAGATTCAACAGAAGAAAGAGTAGGAAGTAAACCGAGAAGGGGGGGGGGGTCTTACCGCTGAACCCGAAGGACCGAAGCAAGGACCACCGGTCCGAGGCAAGGACCGCTGGTTCGAGATGTGTCCGCCGTTCACCATCATCAATTCTATCTCTCTCCTCTCCGCTCACGCTCTCCCGTCTCCCCTGCTCATCACCGTTGCCGCACCACCACCGGACAAAAGAGCTGACCGGCGGTCCGAGTCTTCGACCGTCGGTCCTCCCTCTCTCTCTCACCTTCTCTTCTCTCTCACCTCGCCGCCTCTCTCTCTGTCTCCGCTGAAACCACGCCGCCGCACGGCGACGGCCCTCCGCCGTCGTTACATCATCAGGGGGGGGGGGGGTGTCTTCGCCTGAAAGGACCACCGGCAACCACCGGTTCCCTGTGGTTGTTCGCCGGACTGAGATCAGAGGGAGGGAGTGGAGGTGACCGAGAGGTGTTTGTCTTTGAGAAGAAGGAGGGTTGTGAGCTGAGAGTTGTATGTTGTGGGTTTGCCTGTGAGTGAGTATAACGGAGAGAGAGTGAGAGTAATATGAGTGTATTGTGAGATGTGTATGTAAGTTAAATGAGAGATGAGGGGAAACTGGGAAAGCAGGCGAATGGTTTTTGTGGTTTGTGTGCATTTGATCTCTACATATGGCCCCTTTTATATAGAGATTTTATGATCTTAGATCTTATGTGTATTTATATTACATTCAGGTCACATGCTATATCCATTAAAACAAAATCTTTTGAAGATTTTATGAATATTTTGTCAAGATTTTCAAGAGATTTGGCAAATCTTTTGTACAGATCTTATAAGATCTAATGTATTATGCAGGTTTAGGCTTGCGGTTTTGGGCTTGGGCCTAGGGCCCACAAGCCCATCTTATGTGTAAGTGGCTCGTAATTCCTACGAGACCTGATATCGCGACCCTTACTCCATAAGCATAAAAATATTCGTGTAACCTCCATGATTGTCGGTGTCATCAGTGTTTCGTATGGTTTCAGTTCGTTGTCGCGTAACATTTAGCAGATTCCTCTGTAACCACCATTCGCGCACTGTAAAGTCGTATGGATGTTCCTAGGCACTCCAAAGGCCTAATTTAAGTTTATTTGTGCTGTAAACACGATTTATTATTGCGTTAATCATTTGTTAATCACGTAATTAATGGCGTAAATTACCGGTTGTCACATTCTCCCCCTGTTACAGAAATTTCGTCCTCGAAATTTAGACTATGTTATCTCCTCGGAATTGTGTTATTCGCAGGTAAGTCCGAATAATGACAAAGTGAATGAACGCGTAATCGAAACAAGACTTATTCGAGTCATGTGAATTCAAGGACATTCCTTCACAATAGGAATCCCAACGGTTTAAAAGAAATGTGTCTCAGTAACTGATGTCAAAGGAAACGAGACGTATAGGTACAGTCACTAATGTGACTAAGTTAACAGGGATTCAACAATGAACAGGAACTTCGACCAATCGAATTCCATATGAACGTTTACAACGTGTAAATGAGTTCTAGAAGCAATAACATCCACTGGATGAACTTAAAATCAATAATCTCAAATATAATAGTTTGCATGAAACGCTCGATCGTGATCAGCACAAGCTGCAAGTTATACCGACGCCTCAAGGTGTCGCAATGAATGAAACAATTCAATAATATCGGTGATCGAACAAGTATCACCTGTGTTTTGCACAAAACGATCGATCATGATTAGCCCAAGCTACAAGTTTGCACCAACACCACAAGGTGTCGTAACGATTTAAACAATCTAATAATAGCGGTGATCAAACAAATTCACCGTGTTTGAGGTCAAATGAATGCGCAATAAGGGAATCTGAGAGTTTGTTTCAAATGACATCATAGAATTTTCAATTGAAAATGAAACATTAAAGAAATAATGTTCTCGATCGCAAAACATTCACTCGATGTTGAAAGGACCGTTAGGAGGTACACCGGAATACGAAACGAATTTTGTGTACCCTTGTCTTATCACACGATTGCGTTAAGACTGTTTTAATTATGATAAATCAAAGCGGATTTAAAGCAATCAATAAGTAATATTTAAATCCGTGCATGAGATGCCGAAATGAGTTTAGCGCAAGCTTTAGTTAAGTGAAAACACCACCACAAGGTGTCGAAATCAACAAACAATTTAATGGAGTCGAATGCCAAACAAGTTCACTTCGACTTGGAACAAATGAAACGTTTGTTAATACGAATTTGAATATGATGTTTTCAATACATCATATTGTATTTGGAATAAAATGGGTGTAATGGACAAGTTCAAGCAATTGAACTTGGTTTTAGCGCAATCCGACAATAAACATATGTATCAACAAGAAAACTTTCGGCATGGTCACAATGAAAAACCATGTATGTAACTTGTAAAGAAATGATCGTGATACAATGACCATTAAGAGGAGTAGAGATGCGAAAATCTACTCAGCGAGCGTGAAATTCGAAATTTCAATAATAGAAATTTGAGGACTTTACCTGGGGTTTCGTGTGACGACCAATTGTTAGGTGACATTACCGTCGTTAACCGAAATAGGGGGGATGTGGAGACATACGTCTTTTCCTTGGAGTGATTCGTGTCGTTGCAGGATCGCGTGACAAGTTGTCGTTTCCTGGCCGTTAGTTCTCCTGCTGACAAGAATCTAGCGTCGTCGTTGAGTTGCGCCATCGCGTCTTTTCAAAGGCCTCGCCTTGATAGTCGTATGTGTCGTACTTCAACCTCTGTTGATGTAAGATTAAGTTCCACGTATACCTGTGCACTAGCGTCGTGTGCCATGTAGAAGGTGATGTACCCCGACATCCGTGGACGTAAAAATTGAGTTCCATGTATTCCCGTGCGCTAGCGTTTTGTTATGCGTAGGCTGCCTGCTCGGGAAGTTAAAATATCATAGACAATGTGGATAATAGTGTGTACCCGAGTTAATATTCGCGGTTCCTACGTGATGTCCATGCACAAATAATCGATCATATACGCATGTTAGTCATCAATAAGCAATCAAGTAATTCCCCTAGTCCCACTAGTCTATCCTCCCAGCCTCTCAGACTGAATCCCCTAGTCCCACTAGACTATCCTTCCAGCCTCTCAGACTGAATCTCCTAGTCCCACTAGACTATCCTTCCAGCCTCCCAGACAGAATCTCCTAGTCCCACTAGACTATCCTCCCAGCCTCTCAGACTGAATCTTCTAGTCCCACTAGACTACCCTTCCAGCCTCTCAGACTGAATCTTCTAGTCCCACTAGACTACCCTTCCAGCCTCTCAGACTGAATCTTCTAGTCCCACTAGACTACCCTTCCAGCCTCCCAGACTGAATCTCCTAGTCCCACTAGACTATCCTTCCAGCCTCCCAGACTGAATCTCCTAGTCCCACTAGACTATCCTCCCAGCCTCTCAGACTGAATCTCCTAGTCCCACTAGACTATCCTTCCAGCCTCCCAGACTGAATCTCCTAGTCCCACTAGACTATCCTCCCAGCCTCTCAGACTGAATCTCCTAGTCCCACTAGACTATCCTTCCAGCCTCCCAGACTGAATCTCCTAGTCCCACTAGACTATCCTCCCAGCCTCTCAGACTGAATTCCCTTTTCCGAAGGTTTTAAATGCATGTTTCCTATACTCTCAGAGTGTTGTGTACTGTATGTAATCGTTTTATGCACCGTGTGTGAAACACCATAATAGCGTATGTTTGAAAACAAAATTTTGATTGTTTGTTTTGCGGCAACGGTTGGAGACCACATTCGAGTACTAGGCGTTCTGTATGTGTTCAATGTCTCAACGATCTAAGTCCCCAGGGGGAAAGGTGAGGTTAGAGCCTAGGTATCACAACAGAAACCTAATTCGCTGTAACCTATAGCTCTGATACCAATCTGTCACACCCCGAAATTATCAGAGCATTGGCGTGACTGGACTGGTATCTTCATTGCACAGCGGAAGCAAATAAGCTAAGTCTTTCTAGAAACTGAACGCCCATTAAGTACTCGACTCTTCATGGTCCTCCTATTCCAACCGTGCCTTGTCTTAGAAATGCAACCTGAGAAAGAACATGCGAAAAAGTCAACATAAAGTTGAGCGAGTTCATAGTTTGTTTGTAAAAGATCTGAAATAAATCTTTTGAGTTGTGAAAGGTTTGAAATAAATCTTTGGTAACCGGTTTTTGAAATAGTATTGAGAAAATGAATTTAAAAATCATTTTCTTGCCAAGTTATATGGAAACGTTATGTTTGTAACACGTTATGTTCATAAAACCATGTATTTGTAAAGCCTTGTCTTTGTAATGTTCGCATAACCGTCAATGCCCACCCTGACTTTGACTTCATACCCCCATAATTCTTTGTATTTGTATAAAACATGGTAGTTAATTTGTATGAACAAGAAGTTTCCGTAAGTATAAAATCCCTGGTATGTAGCAGTGTAAGAGGACTTGTGATCACCAATGGTTTGCAAGGCCACTGACATATGTGAAGTGCAAATAGGGAGACTCAAACCTAGCAGATTTCGCCACGGCAAAGTATGTGGACAAAGTCACCCCACGGTCCGTTTCTAGTTTGGCCGGGGGCTGGGCTCGCTACACCCAGATAGATCTACCGCTCCTGTCCCTCGGTCCCTCCATGAGGACTAATGGCCCCATGTTGTTCCTATCCACTCACATGATCGTATAACACCTCCTTACGTTAACCATACCATGTAAAAAAATTTCGTAATTACTGTAACATATATCCCACCTCAGCCACCCTGGCTGAGCCTCCCCAGCCACCCTGACTGAGCTTTCCCAGCCACCCTGACTGAACTTTCCCAGCCACCCTGACTGAACCTTCCCAGCCACCCGGACTGACTCCTTAGTTATGAAAAATCATTCATATTTCGAAAATAAGCATTTGTTTTGTAAAAACCGGTATGTTTAGTATAAACATTTCGTAAATCATTTGAGTTCCTCGAAATCCATTCGTGATATGATTTAGAAATACGAGTTTTGCGTTTGTTCAAAACTTTGTATGTTTCTGAAAATTGTGCATGTCTTTCCACCCCGAAAACATTTACAAAAAGAATGTAAAACAGTAGTAAAAAAAAGTGGGGGTTATGAACTCGCCTGAATATTCCTGTGCAAAGCTAGCTAAATACGACTTTGTGATGTCGCTTCCAAGATGAGACTCGCTAGCGTGCATCCTACAATATTCCTAACACGGAATATCTAATAAGTTTCTAAGCAAAAACGGTAACTACGTGTTACCGAGCTCTACCGAATCGTTAACTGAACGATTTGACGTAAGTTGTTAACTTAATGAAAATGATTAAGTTATATTCGTTTAGCTTCATTTTATGAAGTCGTACGTTGATATCTAGGAATATTCGTATGAAAGTAATATATAATAGACTTGTATTATATATCGCGTTTTGAAAATTATCAATATATACATATGCCGTTAAGGCGTTTGACATGAATATAAAAGAGTTATACTCTCTACAAAAGAATCCTCGAGTTGTATTTGAAAATAAATATATAACTATATTTATTTTTATAAAAGAACTCGTTTTGTTTGTCGTATGTTATATGGAATAAATATAAGAACTATATTTATTTTATAAGGCGAAATCGTGTCGCGTGACATTTGAAATAAATATATATACTATATTTATTTATAAAGGATTCGAGTTTATTTGAAATAAATATAATAATAACTATATTTATTTTTGTTGTCAAAATAATTTCCGTATCGTTGTTCTCGTAAGTTGTAAGTTGTCGTAATAATTATGCATTCGTGTTTAAAGTTACTCGGCTACAATAAGTTGCGTCTTTTAATAAAACGCGTTAGTTTTAAAGGATTTTCTCGAAAAACGGGCAGAGTTTCCTCTGTTTTTGGACGCCCCCGACAATGAGTTGTCGTTATTTTCAAAATAAATTCAACAATATTCAAACATTTTATATATCAAGTTCGCCAAATATTTCGTAAACTATAATCACATCGGTTCGAGCTCGTTATCATACGAAAATAAAACTATAATTATAACGAAATGAACGCATCGTTTAATTTTACCAAATCTTCACGCCGAAATGTCGAGTAAGTGGACTGAGTTGACCGAGTCAGCCGAGTTGACTCGCTGGGTTGACCGGCTGACTTTGACCGAGTTGACTCGGTCCGACCGAGTCGACCCGAACCGCTCAAACATCTGGCCCGAACCAAAACTGTTGACCGTCCCGAACCTCTAGACCAGCCATGACTGTTTGACCAAGACCCGAACCGAATTAACTCGGTTCAACCGGGTTGATTCGAACCAACCCGAAACGAAGTCGTCACCAACCTGTTCTTGTGATAAAATCACCATCATCGTCATCAGATTCAACAGAAGAAAGAGTAGGAATTAAACCGAGAAGGGGGGGGGGGTCTTACCGCTGAACCCGAAGGACCGAAGCAAGGACCACCGGTCCGAGGCAAGGACCGCTGGTTCGAGATGTGTCCGCCGTTCACCATCATCAATTCTATCTCTCTCCTCTCCGCTCACGCTCTCCCGTCTCCCCTGCTCATCACCGTTGCCGCACCACCACCGGACAAAAGAGCTGACCGGCGGTCCGAGTCTTCGACCGTCGGTCCTCCCTCTCTCTCTCACCTTCTCTTCTCTCTCACCTCGCCGCCTCTCTCTCTGTCTCCGCTGAAACCACGCCGCCGCACGGCGACGGCCCTCCGCCGTCGTTACATCATCAGGGGGGGGTGTCTTCGCCTGAAAGGACCACCGGCAACCACCGGTTCCCTGTGGTTGTTCGCCGGACTGAGATCAGAGGGAGGGAGTGGAGGTGACCGAGAGGTGTTTGTCTTTGAGAAGAAGGAGGGTTGTGAGCTGAGAGTTGTATGTTGTGGGTTTGCCTGTGAGTGAGTATAACCGAGAGAGAGTGAGAGTAATATGAGTGTATTGTGAGATGTGTATGTAAGTTAAATGAGAGATGAGGGGAAACTGGGAAAGCAGGCGAATGGTTTTTGTGGTTTGTGTGCATTTGATCTCTACATATGGCCCCTTTTATATAGAGATTTTATGATCTTAGATCTTATGTGTATTTATATTACATTCAGGTCACATGCTATATCCATTAAAACAAAATCTTTTGAAGATTTTATGAATATTTTGTCAAGATTTTCAAGAGATTTGGCAAATCTTTTGTACAGATCTTATAAGATCTAATGTATTATGCAGGTTTAGGCTTGCGGTTTTGGGCTTGGGCCTAGGGCCCACAAGCCCATCTTATGTGTAAGTGGCCCGTAATTCCTACGAGACCTGATATCGCGACCCTTACTCCATAAGCATAAAAATATTCGTGTAACCTCCATGATTGTCGGTGTCATCAGTGTTTCGTATGGTTTCAGTTCGTTGTCGCGTAACATTTAGCAGATTCCTCTGTAACCACCATTCGCGCACTGTAAAGTCGTATGGATGTTCCTAGGCACTCCAAAGGCCTAATTTAAGTTTATTTGTGCTGTAAACACGATTTATTATTGCGTTAATCATTTGTTAATCACGTAATTAATGGCGTAAATTACCGGTTGTCACAATTTCTTTCAAGTTGGGGATGATGTGACAACCCTAACTTTCAAGGTTAGCTTTGTTTAATCTCGTGACACTTGACTGGTATCGCTATTATCCATGTTCTACTATACGTCGTCATTATGTCTACGTTCCGTAAACCTGTTAAACTTGTTTAATTACACTTAATTATTATGACTAAATGGTTGTGTGTTGGTTACCTATTAAATGATAAGTGTTTGGATTACATGTATATATATTCAGTCGCATACTATGAATATATGTTTAGGTTATATGTTTAGTTAAATGTTATATATATATTCCTCATGCATTTGATCTAGCCCAAGTCACTTTCGAGCCCAAACTGAACCCAACCCACTCCTTCGTATACGCATAAGGGATGGTCATGCACACAGTTTCATTGGAAAAATATTTTAGAAACCCTAAACTCTCTCCAAACACACACTAGTCGGCTGCAACTTCTATTGTTCGATAAGTGTCACGGCCCCAGCCCCGGTTTGACCCGGTCAAGAGCCGCGGAATAGGAACCCCGTGGTATTTAGTTTAGGCGACAGCGAAAGACTTTAATACAAGATCTTTTAATACTTGAAATGCCCGTTTATTTCATAATTAGGGATAAACCCTGTAATTTACAATAAAGTGATTTCACTGGGAAATCTTTATTTTACAAAACATGTTTCTTTATTTATTTATATTGAGCCACTTCCTTAAGCTTGTAGTGCTTCACGGCACTTTTCCTGGATCACATCAGATCACCTGAAACATGTTTGAAAAAGGTTTTGTCAGCGGGGAAATACTGAGTGAATCATTCTTTTTGTCTAAAACGATGTATTGTTATAATTTACATTATTAAGAGCGATTACAATGTTTCTACATGTCAACCATATACCCACGGTATTTGTCACTCGACCACTCATTGGCTATCTCGTTGTCCAATAGTGTCTGTGACTATGGTCATGTCACCCCTTGGCTAACCCGTTGTCCAATGGTGACGGATAACTAGTAATGTATACAAAACCCCACATACCTGCTGTAATGAAGACTACAAAGACTGAATCCCTGTAATTATAACTTTGAAAACAAACATGATTTTGAAAGCAAGTTTGGTAAAAATAGAATGACTCACGTTGTAGATTTATGCGGGGGGAGTTTAGTCTACTGATTAGCCTGTTAACCTAATTTAACTAACAATGCACACGAACTAGGTTAGTAACTAATACAGCATTTACGACAATTCACGAGATTAAACCCTCACAACAAATGACAAAGTGCGATACTTAAACATCCATCGAATTAACGACGAATGACGAAGTATTAACCCTAATGTGAGCAGCACTTAAACATTCCTTGGATAGTTTCAATCGATCGGACGTTGAATCGTAATAGCGATCGAGTTATTACCCTCTTTATCGCGGTAGCGTTTAGTGATTTGTGTGTGTTTGTAGTATTTGGACTATATCTCAGCGCACAAATGGAATTTGATCGTCGAACGAACACCAGAATTCAAGTGCCTACCCCCTATTTATACTGAAATTTTGGTTCCCTCGCGTGGCGCGACAGGGAGACTTGTCTCCTTTGCGTGGCGCGACGGGTCTATTTCTAGCATAGGGTGGCCACGTTCATGAATAGCTCAGCTGAGTTGGTCATTCGACTAAATTCATTTCCTACAACAAACTGTTTAGATAATCGTCAGCTAGGGTTTACCCCCCCTGAGTTTTAGGGGCCCTGATCCTGATTCTGATTGTTCTGAAAATTTTAGGGTTTATGCAGGATTACTTGGGTTTCGCAATTAGGGTTTCTTTATTAGAAAATTAACATAATAAGTAATAATTTTAGTAAGAGTTGTTACATCCTCCCCACCTTAATAAAAATCTCGTCCTCGAGATTTACTGGAATAGATGAGGATATTTTCGCTTCATTTCTGATTCTAGCTCCCAAGTGTATTCTGGTCCTCTTTTTGAATCCTACTTGACTTTGACTAATATTAGTCGTTTATGCTTAAGAAACTTGACTTTTCTGTCCTCTATCTGTAGTGGTTTCTCTACAAATTTCAGTTTTTCATTTACCTCTATATCTTGAAGAGGTACTACCAGGGATTCGTCAGATAGACATTTCTTGAGGTTGGATACATGAAACACATCATGTACTCCAGCTAATTCTTCTGGTAGTTGTAAACGATAGTGTAACACCTCGAAAATTTACGTCCAATAATGCATTGACACGTGTCATAGGCTTTGCATATGCGAAAACATACTTTAGAGGGACTAAAGTTGACAAACAGTGAAAACTATGGAATATAAGGGTCCAAAGTGTCAGCAATGGATAAATAGACTCTACAATAACCCTACATAGTGTTTATAACCCTAAACGGATAAATCATGGATCATACGAAGCGGAAAATGCACGAAAGTGAGAAATTACAAACTACAGGGACTAAAAGTGTCAACATGTTGTATTTATACCTCTGAGCGATCCTTTAGCAGACCCGAAGCTTTGTAATGATAAAATATACTCACTAGATTATGTGGTAAAAATTTCATGAAGTTTCGTTATCGTATGAGAAAGTTATGGCCAAAACCGTACATGAAGGGTTAAAAGCGTCAACGTCGAATTTCATGACTTTTCGGGTGAGCGCAAAGTTAACCGAGGACTTTACCATGTTGGTAAATGTTCCAAGGTCCTTAAAAATCAGGTTTGAAAGTCTAATGAGCAAAATAGGTGGCAAAAAACCTCGTATCCAAAGACCAGGGACCAAACTGCAAAGTTTAAACAATTTTTGTGAGTCTGCAGACCCCAGGCGGCCCGCCTGGGCACCTGTACGCGGGCCGCGACCCAGTGCCAGCTCCACAATTTCGCGAACAGCAGCTGTTGGGTCTGTTTTGTGAGTTGATGACAGCTATTTTCACCTCCCAAACCCTCCAATCATCTTACATGCAATATGGGACACCTGTAGCCTTCTCACAACATCTGAAACACCATAAAATCAGATCAAAATCATCACAATTGGGGTCTTGAGTAGTAACCAAGAACACTTACAACTTTCAAGAATTCACAAGAGCTATTCTGGAGCTTTCTGGAGGACAAGGCTGCTTCATAGTGATCTCTAAGCTTCATTAGGACTCTTGTAAGCATTCATAACCTTCTCTAATTCGTTCTAGCTTAGATTATTAGCCGAAAGTCAATTCATCATAACTCTAGTTTGACTTTTTGATTAAACGAAAATGGCTCAGTCATTTCTCAAATTGAAAGTACCTACAAATTGGTATTTATGTGGGAAACAAACCCTCAAAAGGGTATTTTCTGATTCCCATTCTAAGCATGATTATTGTCGAGTCAAAGTTGTTCTTAAAAAGTCAACAGAATGGGTTTATGCAAAATTTATCATAAATGGTAATGTAGATTACATGCAATCAGTTTGATCATCAAAATAACTTTATAATGAATGTAAGAATATGTTTTATCACGATCAACTCGACAATTTTTAGTATAATCCCGGATTGGAACCGAAAGTCTTACAAAATGACTTTTTCTCTGACTCTCGATTCGGATCCGTGCATGCATGTTTGAGATCTGCATTAGAGCTTATTTTGGACCATTTTTATATATGTGTAACTCTCTGAGATTTAAGACTTGATTCAACTCTCGTCCGATTCATATGCATGTTACCGGTTTATGCTTAAATATGACTATTTTGCCCTTTTTGCCATAAAACGTGATTTTCAGAAAAGTGAAAGAGTAGAAATCTTTATTACTAATTTATAAACTTGCACCGAAAATTTGAGATCAGTTGGAGGTCCAGATTTAGAGTTATGTCCGATATCGTAAATCTAAAGCTTTATGTTGAATAAACGGCGTAATTAGCATATAACCTATTTAAGCCCACTTTTTGATATAAAACTTTTTACCAACTGATGTTATATAATATTTTGGGATTTTTGAAGACTTTTATTTAATTTTTGGCTGATCGTATCATAGGTCTCTAAGTTTAATTCGGTTAATACCGGTTTTGACCTTTTAAGCCATAAAATGAGTTTTATAAATCTTTTTGACCCCAAACCTTTTTCTACTGATTTTATTTGTTAAATAAAATATTTGAGCATTCTGGAAATATAAAAAATATCAGCTTTCCTTTGAAAACCCGGAAACGGCTCTAAATCGCCTTTTTAAGCGTTTTTAACGCCTAGTATGTACTATAACCATGTTAAGCGTATAAGGGTTATACCTACTGATGTATTTAGCATATTTTTATATAATAACAGTAAGCCCGAGTTTTTGAACTCAGGTTTCCAGTTTTGACATTTTTAGCCCTTGTGAAATTACCAAAATACCCCTAAGGAGCATAGTTTGGTTTTAAATGATAAGTTCCATATATGGGTCATACCCTACTGTTATAATATGTCAAATTAAGTATATTTACTGTATAAATCAGACCTGTAACTCAGATTTCCAATTTAACTCTTTTATAATCTTTTAAATGACCAAAATGCCCTTATAAGGCATAAATTGAGTTTAAATTCATTCGGGGCATAATAGAACATAACTTGCTGATATTATAACATATTTAAAGCATATTATCTCAGGGAACTTGCATATGACTCTTATGGTTACACGTAACGCTCTTTTAGCGTTCGGTTCGGTTTATGTAACTAGTTTGCATAAATTGACCGAAACGGGTCAAACATTATCATTTTTGTCTCAAAATCCAGAATGTATTTAGCATATCCAAATTATACAAGTATTCAAACTTGTCGGGTCTAAATCACATTCTATCCGGTCTTCGCTTAATCGTGCGCTTGAACCGTATCGTCCTTAAGACTAACCGGTCTAAGCTTAGGCTTAAATAAAGACCCGTTAGGAATCTAATAGGTTATTATTAACCTTTGTTCCAGAATAGGAGACTCAGTAAAAGCTACCTTCACTTGCTAATTGTGATTCATACTTACCAAGGTAAATACTTTTAACTTATTTTCCTTATACGGGCTTGGGGTACGGTATATAATATACCGCTTGGTCCGGCATTGAATTCTTTAATCGAATAGTGGTTAAATTCATTGAGATGCCCTATTTTGAAGGTGTCTTATTGCTTAAAGCCTTTGGGGGGGTTAATGACCATGTCCCGGATATCCTTGGCATCATCTTACGAGATGGCCACGACCTGAGCACGGGGTGTAGGCGTACACCCGTCAGTGTATAACTTTATATTGTGGTGTGTCTATTAATCTTTAACCCGGTCTACGGATCGGGCTACTGAACGCGGAGTAACATGTAAATCCCTTACAAGATTATATTGCATAATTATCCCAAGTTATAAAAATATTTTATGCCATGTGCATTTAAATCAATTTTTAATCATTTTCAAAATGAGTCAGTTAAATTGTATTTACCAGTGTAAACTGACGTATTTTTCCAAAAGGTTAAGTGCAGGTACTACACGTAATAGGCTGGCTGTCTTCTAGAGCGTCCACAATAAGTCTCGCAAGCTTGGACGACAATAAAACTGTTGAACAATATCTTATTTTATTTTGATCCGCATGTGGATCCGTTTCAACTATCAGTGGTATTTAATATTACATTTTATTAAAGTTGAAATGAATCTATCTTTGCTTCCGCTGTGCATTATTATATTGTGTTGTTTGTCTATGATGATGCCAACTACGTCACTATACTCCCCACCGGGCCCACCAGTGACACGTGGAAATTAGGGGTGTGACAGGTTGGTATCAGAGCCAACTCTGAGTGAATTAAACACTAGCCTTTTGTGTTTAATCTCAGTTACACAATTGCACATTCCTCGATTCTCGAGTCTAGACAAAGAACTTAGGAAATATCCAAAATTTATTTTATTTTCTAACTTTGTCTTATATATATTTTGTTGTGCCACTTGTTTGATTTTTGACAGGTTCAAGATGCCGCCACGTGTAAGAGGAAGAGGAAGGGGACAAGGAGCATTCGCAACCTCACATGATCATGAAGCCGGCCCTTCGCATAGGCGAACCCCTTCAGGATCCCTTAACGCAGATGCTCGAAACCTTTGGAGATCTTTCGCTGAACCCGCCAGGCACTCAGTTTCACTGAGTACCTCACCTTCTGTCCCACACTCCTTTGGGCCTCATTCAGAAAATGAGCCCCACAACTCCCATCAATCCTACATACCTCTCCAAAACCACCAATCACCTTTTGATTACCCAGCACCTGTCTTTCAGGGCCTGTTCAACCCTGATGATTACTTGGGAGAACCAATGGGTCATAACCCACTTGGACCGGAAGACCACTTTCCGGGTGGCAACGAGATGGATATCGATGAGGATACCGATCCTTCCATGCCACCGTCCGGAACACCGAACCACCCTATCGAGATTTCAGATGGGTCACCGTTTGTGGGATCACCTTACCATGGTCCCGACAGTTATGAGGAGAGATTCAAGCAGCATGACTGGGTATTTACCCCTAGTTACCACAACTCTCCCTTACACCAGTCCTACCATAACTCTCCCTCGCACTCCCAGCAGCAGCTTCAGCAGCAGCCTCAGCAGCAGCCTCAGCAGCAGCAGGACCCTTCTGAGGGTTTCTGGCGCGACGTGGTCACTCCGCCACCGCCACCACCTCCGGTTTTGCCTCCCCCGCCTCCAAGGCGAAGAGGAAGGAACGCTCGTATGTCCACACGAGGGGGAATACGCATCGGCACCCCTCCACATTCAGGTAGCAGCCGATACTCGCCACTGCATGAAGAACCAGAGATGGGAGAATCTTCACACCCCGTCTCAGAGGTAACATCTGCGCCAAATGCTTATACTAGCGCGGCAGCATATAATCCCTTCGAGCAGACTTTTCCCCCAGGTTATGACTTTACAGGGGATCCCTACTGGGTAGCTGCGAACTACAACTCTCTCAATCCGGAAGGTACTTTTGGAGGTCCCTGGACTACGGGACAATCGACCTATGGATACCCATCATATGGATATCAGCAGCTGCAGCCTCCTCAACCACCGCAATATCAGATACCACCGCCGGCACCGATGATGTCGCCACCACAAGTTCAAGAAATCCTTCAAGGGATAAATGATGTGCGACGCGAGATGCGGCATGAGTTGCGGGAAGAGCGTCGGCATAACCGTGGGATGTTTAAGAAGATGGTGGATTTAATCAAGGGAAAAGGCAAGAAGGACTACTAAATCCTTGTTTGCTAGTTATTTAATCATGTCCCTGCGAGGACATTTATTTCTGTACTCTGCCCCTGCGTGGGTATGTTTTTCCTTTCTGTTCTACCCCTGCGTGGGTATGTTGTTTCTGTTTAACCCCTGCGTGGGTTTGTTGGTTAGTTTAGCCCCTGCGTGGGTATGTTATTTGAGTAAAAGTCCCGTTTAGGGAAAACTTTTGTTAGTTAATTCTATTTGAAATGGTTAATTTAAGTTTTTCATTTTTGAATTATATGCATAAATATAATATATACGAATAAATGGAAAATAGCAATAATTATTTTAATTTACCATTTTAATAATAAAAATCTTAAAAAGGTAAAACCTAGCTTGAATGTCATATTAAAGAGACCTAGCCAATATGGTAAAACCTGTTTAAAAGAGATTCAACTCTCTGTTAACATCTGTAAACATGTTAACATTCTTGGCAAGCGTGATCCGCAAAATCACACATGTCACTCTTTTTAATAAGCTATCCAAATTTGTATTCTATATATATCTGATTGTGACCTGATGCCTACGGGGTATGACTAATGTTATATAAAACAAAAAGGGCAGCCGTGGTTTATAAACTCCCTGCCAAGCAAAGGATTTATTTGTTTTAATTATACAATCCTAATCCTATAAAAATCTGAATTCAAAATTTAGAAATTGTCCAAGTGACTAGGCCTATTGTGCCAATATATATATTTTATTCTAGGGTAATGTTGCTAATAAAAAAAAAGTCCTGAATGAAATTAATTAAATTAACTAATATGGCTCTTATTACCATGGTTAATAAATCGTCAAGAACGATAATACTGTTAGGTTTCTAAATAGACCTTGTCCTTACTTTTATGTAGCACCTAAAACCACATGGCTAAGTCTGAAGAAGTAAACAGTCACTCCGAGGAAGGACCAGATAACACTAGAATACATATAACTGGTGTGGAGCTACAAGCATTAGTAGAAAATGCTGTTGCCAAAGCAATTGAAAGGCAATATAGTGAACCAAGTAGGACCCGAAGTAGGGCCCGGTCTGCGCCACATTCCAAGACCAAGGATCATTCTGAGGCTCATACCAAACCACTCTCTAAGAAAGATGCATCCAAGAAAGATGAGCTCAAGAAGGATGATGAGCGACATTCATCCAACCAAAACAGTATCCCGTCGAGGAAGGTCGAGCATAAGTCAGAACCGCGTGATAAGTCATGTACCTACAAATACTTCGTCTCATGCAAACCCCGAGACTTTACTGGGGAGAAGGGAGTGGTTGACTGCATGACCTGGTTGGACGAAATGGATACAGTAGTAGATATCAGCGGGTGTGCTGATTGGGATGTAGTGAAGTACGTATCCCAATCGTTCAAAGGGGACGCACTAGCGTGGTGGAAATCCCTCTTACAAGCTGCCGGAAAGGCCACACTTTACAGTATGTCATGGGATCAGTTCGTAGCCCTTATTAAAGAGAATTTTTGCCCACAACATGAAGTTGAAAGGATCGAGTCAGACTTCGTATCTTTGGTGATGAAGAATCTAGACTGCCAGACATACCTCACCACTTTCAATACTCTTTCTCGATTGGTTCCATACTTGGTAACCCCAGAGCCGAAAAGGATTGCCCGTTTCATTGGGGGTTTGGCCCCTGAAATTAAGGCAAGTGTTAAGGCATCGAGGCCTACAACGTTCAGATCAGTAGCTGATCTATCTCTCTCTCTCACCCAGGACGTAGTCAGGTTGAGAGCACTTAGGAACTCGGAAGAGAATAAGAGGAAGCGTGAGGACGATACCTCACGGAGATCGGAGAAGAGACACCGAGGGAATAACGACCAAAGGAAATGGTCGGGATTTAAGAGAGATGGGCAACAATCAGGGGACAAGCCCAAATGCAAAACCTGCAAGAAGAATCATTTTGGGAAATGTCGCTTAGAGTCGAAATCGCAGTCCCACACGAGACCCTGTGGAATCTGCAAATCTACTGATCATACGACCTTGAAGTGTAAGGGTCTGAAGGATGCAACATGTAACGGTTGCAACGAGAAAGGGCACATAAAGTCTAATTGCCCAAAGAACGCTAAGAAAGCCGATGATGGAAAGAAGACCAATGCAAGAGTCTTCAAGATGGACGCTAAGGAAGCTGTTCAAGATGACAACGTGATTACAGGTACCTTTCTTGTAAACGATATTTTTGCTAGAGTATTGTTTGATTCTGGAGCGGATAAGTCTTTTGTAGATAATAAATTCTGTGAGTTGTTAAAATTACCTGAAAAAGCCTTAAGTGTGAAGTATGAGGTGGAATTAGCTGATGGGACCATAGAAACCGCCTCAACTGTTTTAGATGGATGTGTTATATCCATTAGGAATCACTCTTTTCCATTATCCTTACTTCCCTTTAAGCTAGCCGGTTTTGACGTAGTGATAGGTATGGATTGGTTGTCACATAACCAAGCCCAGATTGTGTGCAACAGAAAGCAAGTGGTAGTTAAAACTCCGTCCGGTGAGTCACTCACTATCCAAGGAGATACCCAGCATGGATTGCCTGAGCAAGTGTCCATGCTCAAGGCATCCAGATGTCTGCAGAAGGGTTGTGTCATTTACATGGCACAAGTTACTGTTGATGAGCCAAAGCCAAAGATTGAAGATATCCCTGTCATTTCGGAATACCCTGAAGTGTTTCCGGAAGAACTACCTGGCTTACCGCCGGATAGGCAAGTGGAGTTTCGAATTGACATCATTCCGGGTGCGGCGCCAGTAGCGAGAGCACCATATAGGTTGGCACCAACGGAGATGAAGGAGTTAAGGACGCAGTTAGATGATCTGTTAGCCAAAGGTTTTATTAGACCTAGCTCGTCTCCTAGGGGAGCGCCGATTTTGTTTGTCAAAAAGAAGGATGGATCGATGCGTCTGTGCATCGATTACCGCGAGCTTAATAAAGTCACTATCAAGAATAGGTATCCTTTGCCCAGGATCGACGACCTGTTCGATCAATTACAAGGGGCAAGCTACTTTTCAAAGATCGACTTGAGGTCAGGCTATCACCAGTTGAAGGTCAAGGATGAAGATGTACACAAGACAGCGTTTAGGACTCGTTATGGACATTACGAGTTCCTAGTGATGCCTTTTGGGCTCACTAACGCACCAGCCGCATTCATGGATCTCATGAATCGCGTCTGCAAGCCTTATCTGGATAAATTCGTCATCGTCTTTATTGACGACATCCTTATCTACTCAAAGAACCAGGCTGACCACGAGAAACACCTTCGTTGTATTCTCAAACTTCTACATCATGAGAAACTCTATGCCAAATTTTCAAAGTGCGAATTTTGGCTTCGAGAAGTCCAATTCCTTGGACACGTGGTAAGTGAGCGTGGTATCCAAGTAGATCCCGCTAAGGTAGAAGCAGTTATGAATTGGCAAGAGCCAAAGACACCTACCGAGATTCGCAGCTTTCTAGGATTAGCAGGATACTATAGGCGATTCATCGAAAATTTTTCAAGGATTGCTGCGCCCCTAACTTCGTTGACTCGTAAGAAGATTAAGTTTGATTGGGGCCCTAAGCAGCAGGAATCCTTTGACATTTTGAAGAAGAAGTTGAGCAATGCGCCAGTGTTAACATTGCCTGATGGTATAGAAGAATTCGTAGTGTATTGCGATGCGTCACACACTGGTATGGGCTGTGTACTCATGCAGAGAGGCAAGGTCATTACCTACGCTTCACGACAGCTAAAGGTGCACGAAAAGAACTACACCACCCACGACTTGGAACTGGGTGCCGTTGTATTTGCATTAAAACTGTGGAGACACTACTTGTACGGAACCAAGTGCGTGATCTATTCGGATCACAAGAGCCTTCAACACTTGTTCAATCAGAAGGAATTGAACATGCGACAAAGACGATGGATGGAAACTTTAAATGATTACGACTGTGAGATAAGATACCATCCAGGCAAGGCGAATGTAGTTGCCGACGCCTTGAGCAGAAAAGAAAGAGTAAAGCCGATAAGAATAAATGCCAAGCGCATAGAGATAAGGAATAATTTGAACGAAAGGGTGTTAGCTGCACAGAAGGAAGCTGTGTTGGAAGCTAACTATCCTGAAGAAAAGCTAGGAGTAACTGAGGAGCAGTTATCCTATGACAAGGATGGAATGATAAGACTGAATGGGCGAATATGGGTTCCAGTTTATGGAGGACTTCGGGATGTTATCCTCCAGGAAGCCCACAGCTCCAAATATTCCGTTCATCCTGGAGCTGATAAGATGTACCAGGATCTGAAGGAAAACTACTGGTGGAATGGTTTGAAAAAGTCCGTGGCAGAGCATGTAGCTAAATGTTTGACTTGTGCGCAAGTCAAAGCTGAGCACCAGAAGCCGTCAGGTTTGCTTCAACAACCTGAAATTCCCATGTGGAAATGGGAAATGGTGACAATGGATTTCATCACCAAGTTACCAAAGACGAGAAAGGGAAATGATACTATATGGGTCATAGTAGATAGACTGACGAAGTCAGCTCATTTTCTACCCATCAAGGAGACGTATAGCTCTGATATGTTAGCCCAATTATACGTTGATAAGATTGTAGCGTTGCATGGTATACCTGTATCTATTATCTCCGATAGAGATACTAGATATACGTCTCATTTCTGGAAGAGTTTCCAACAATCTTTGGGCACTCGTTTTAATTTTAGTACGGCTTATCATCCACAGACAGATGGTCAAAGCGAGCGTACTATTCAAACTTTGGAAGACATGCTACGTGCATGTGCGATCGACTTGGGTGGTAGTTGGGATAAGAACCTACCACTGATCGAATTCTCCTACAACAATAGCTACCACACCAGCATAAAAGCTGCTCCTTTTGAGGCCTTATACGATAGAAAGTGTAGATCGCCTATTTGTTGGGCGGAAGTTGGAGATGTCCAACTAACAGGACCAGAGATTATTTTTGAGACGACGGACAAGATTGTCCAAATTCGCGATCGTTTGAAAGCTGCCAGGGATAGGCAGAAAAGTTATGCGGATCCAAAGCGTAAGCCTTTTCACTTCGAAGTAGGTGACAAAGTATTGCTTAAGGTATCACCCTGGAAAGGAGTGATGCGATTTGGTAAGAAAGGTAAGCTGAGCCCGAGATACATAGGACCTTTTGAGGTTATCGAACGCGTCGGATCAGTTGCCTATAACCTAAACCTACCTGAAGAGCTTAGTAGCATACATAATGTGTTCCACATCTGTAATCTGAAGAAGTGTTTCGCTGACGAATCACTGGTTATACCGCATACAGATATACACATAGATGAAAGCTTGAAGTTTGTGGAAAAACCAGTGTCGATTGAGGATCGACAGGTGAAGAAGCTTCGAAGGAAGCATGTACCTATTGTTAAGGTCAAGTGGGATGCCCGTAGAGGTCCCGAATACACAAGGAAGTAGAATCTACGATGAAGGAAAAATACCCTCATTTGTTCCAGTAAATCTCGAGGTCGAGATTTCTTTTAAGGGGGTGAGGATGTAACACCTCGAAAATTTACGTCCAATAATGCATTGACACGTGTCATAGGCTTTGCATATGCGAAAACATACTTTAGAGGGACTAAAGTTGACAAACAGTGAAAACTATGGAATATAAGGGTCCAAAGTGTCAGCAATGGATAAATAGACTCTACAATAACCCTACATAGTGTTTATAACCCTAAACGGATAAATCATGGATCATACGAAGCGGAAAATGCACGAAAGTGAGAAATTACAAACTACAGGGACTAAAAGTGTCAACATGTTGAATTTATACCTCTGAGTGATCTTTTGGCAGACCCGAAGCTTTGTAATGATAAAATATACTCACTAGATTATGTGGTAAAAATTTCATGAAGTTTCGTTATCGTATGAGAAAGTTATGGCCAAAACCGTACATGAAGGGTTAAAAGCGTCAACGTCGAATTTCATGACTTTTCGGGTGAGCGCAAAGTTAACCGAGGACTTTACCATGTTGGTAAATGTTCCAAGGTCCTTAAAAATCAGGTTTGAAAGTCTAATGAGCAAAATAGGTGGCAAAAAACCTCGTATCCAAAGACCAGGGACCAAACTGCAAAGTTTAAACAATTTTTGTGAGTCTGCAGACCCCAGGCGGCCCGCCTGGGCACCTGTACGCGGGCCGCGACCCAGTGCCAGCTCCACAATTTCGCGAACAACAGCTGTTGGGTCTGTTTTGTGAGTTGATGACAGCTATTTTCACCTCCCAAACCCTCCAATCATCTTACATGCAATATGGGACACCTGTAGCCTTCTCACAACATCTGAAACACCATAAAATCAGATCAAAATCATCACAATTGGGGTCTTGAGTAGTAACCAAGAACACTAACAACTTTCAAGAATTCACAAGAGCTATTCTGGAGCTTTCTGGACGACAAGGCTGCTTCATAGTGATCTCTAAGCTTCATTAGGACTCTTGTAAGCATTCATAACCTTCTCTAATTCGTTCTAGCTTAGATTATTAGCCGAAAGTCAATTCATCGTAACTCTAGTTTGACTTTTTGATTAAACGAAAATGGCTCAGTCATTTCTCAAATTGAAAGTACCTACAAATTGGTATTTATGTGGGAAACAAACCCTCAAAAGGGTATTTTCTGATTCCCATTCTAAGCATGATTATTGTCGAGTCAAAGTTCTTAAAAAGTCAACAGAATGCGTTTATGCAAAATTTATCATAAATGGTAATGTAGATTACATGCAATCAGTTTGATCATCAAAATAACTTTATAATGAATGTAAGAATATGTTTTATCACGATCAACTCGACAATTTTTAGTATAATCCCGGATTGGAACCGAAAGTCTTACAAAATGACTTTTTCTTTGACTCTCGATTCGGATCCGTGCATGCATGTTTGAGATCTGCATTAGAGCTTATTTTGGACCATTTTTATATATGTGTAACTCTCTGAGATTTAAGACTTGATTCAACTCTCGTCCGATTCATATGCATGTTACCGGTTTATGCTTAAATATGACTATTTTGCCCTTTTTGCCATAAAACGTGATTTTCAGAAAAGTGAAAGAGTAGAAATCTTTATTACTAATTTATAAACTTGCACCGAAAATTTGAGATCAGTTGGAGGTCCAGATTTAGAGTTATGTCCGATATCGTAAATCTAAAGCTTTATGTTGAATAAACGGCGTAATTAGCATATAACCTATTTAAGCCCATTTGTTGATATAAAACTTTTTACCAACTGATGTTATATAATATTTTGGGATTTTTGAAGACTTTTATTTAATTTTTGGCTGATCGTATCATAGGTCTCTAAGTTTAATTCGGTTAATACCGGTTTTGACCTTTTAAGCCATAAAATGAGTTTTATAAATCTTTTTGACCCCAAACCTTTTTCTACTGATTTTATTTGTTAAATAAAATATTTTGAGCATTCTGGATATATAAAAAATATCAGCTTTCCTTTGAAAACCCGGAAACGGCTCTAAATCGCCTTTTTAAGCGTTTTTAACGCCTAGTATGTACTATAACCATGTTAAGCGTATAAGGGTTATACCTACTGATGTATTTAGCATATTTTTATATAATAACAGTAAGCACGAGTTTTTGAACTCAGGTTTCCAGTTTTGACATTTTTAGCCCTTGTGAAATTACCAAAATACCCCTAAGGAGCATAGTTTGGTTTTAAATGATAAGTTCCATATATGGGTCATACCCTACTGTTATAATATGTCAAATTAAGTATATTTACTGTATAAATCAGACCTGTAACTCAGATTTCCAATTTAACTCTTTTATAATCTTTTAAATGACCAAAATGCCCTTATAAGGCATAAATTGAGTTTAAATTCATTCGGGGCATAATAGAACATAACTTGCTGATATTATAACATATTTAAAGCATATTATCTCAGGGAACTTGCATATGACTCTTATGGTTACCCGTAACGCTCTTTTAGCGTTCGGTTCGGTTTATGTAACTAGTTTGCATAAATTGACCGAAACGGGTCAAACATTATCATTTTTGTCTCAAAATCCAGAATGTATTTAGCATATCCAAATTATACAAGTATTCAAACTTGTCGGGTCTAAATCACATTCTATCCGGTCTTCGCTTAATCGTGCGCTTGAACCGTATCGTCCTTAAGACTAACCGGTCTAAGCTTAGGCTTAAATAAAGACCCGTTAGGAATCTAATAGGTTATTATAAACCTTTGTTCCAGAATAGGAGACCCAGTAAAAGCTACCTTCACTTGCTAATTGTGATTCATACTTACCAAGGTAAATACTTTTAACTTATTTTCCTTATACGGGCTTGGGGTACGGTATATAATATACCGCTTGGTCCGGCATTGAATTCTTTAATCGAATAGTGGTTAAATTCATTGAGATGCCCTGTTTTGAAGGTGTCTTATTGCTTAAAGCCTTTGGGGGGTTAATGACCATGTCCCGGATATCCTTGGCATCATCTTACGAGATGGCCACGACCTGAGCACGGGGTGTAGGCGTACACTCGTCAGTGTATAACTCTATATTGTGGTGTGTCTATTAATCTTTAACCCGGTCTACGGATTGGGCTACTGAACGCGGAGTAACATGTAAATCCCTTACAAGATTATATTGCATAATTATACCAAGTTATAAAAATATTTTATGCCATGTGCATTTAAATCAATTTTCAATCATTTTCAAAATGAGTCAGTTAAATTGTATTTACCAGTGTAAACTGACGTATTTTCCCAAAAGGTTAAGTGCAGGTACTACACGTAATAGGCTGGCTGTCTTCTAGAGCGTCCACAATAAGTCTCGCAAGCTTGGACGACAATAAAACTGTTGAACAATATCTTATTTTATTTTGATCTGCCTGTGGATCCGTTTCAACTATCAGTGATATTTAATATTACATTTTATTAAAGTTGAAATGAATCTATCTTTGCTTCCGCTGTGCATTATTATATTGTGTTGTTTGTCTATGATGATGCCAACTACGTCACTATACTCCCCACCGGGCCCACCGGTGACACGTGGAAATTAGGGGTGTGACAGATAGGTAACTGGTCCTATTCGTTGAATTACTGGAAATGGTCCTACGTATCTTGGACTCAGCTTTCCTTTCTTACCGAATCGTACTACTCCTTTCCAAGGAGAAACTTTCAAAAGCACTTTGTCTCCGACTTGAAACTCTAGCGGCTTGCGGCGATTGTCTGCATAGCTTTTCTAACGATCCCGAGCCGTTTTCAGTCTTTCTTTGATTTAAGTTATCTTGTCAGTGGTTTGTTGCACAATTTTAGGACCTGATAATTGACTTTCTCCTATTTCTGCCCAACAAATTGGAGTTCTACATTTACGTCCATATAGTGCTTCGAATGGGGCAGCTTCAATGCTTGAATGATAATTATTGTTATAGGAGAATTCAATTAAGGGTAGGTGGTTATCCCAGTTACTACCAAAATCTATTACACATGCTCGGACTATGTCTTCCAGAGTTTGTATCGTCCTTTCACTTTGTCCGTCTGTTTGTGGATGATATGCAGTACTTAAATTTAGTCGAGTTCCCATTGCTTCCTGGAAACTAGTCCAAAAATGGGAAGTGAAACGACTATCCCTATCCGATACAATGGAGAGCGGAACTCCATGTAAGAATACAACTTCGTCTACGTACATCTTGGCTAACCTTTCCATGCTAAAGGTTTCTTTCATGGGTAGAAAATGAGCTGATTTGGTTAATTGATCCACAATTACCCAAATCGCGTCATTACCTTTTCTGGTTTTGGGTAACTTAGTAACAAAATCCATTGTTATGAGTTCCCATTTCCATACAGGCATCTCTAACGGTTGTAGTAGTCCCGAAGGTTTCTGATGTTCTGCTTTTACGTGCGAACAAGTAAGACATTTAGATACATATTTAGCTATGTCCTTTTTCATTCCTATCCACCAGAAATTATTTCTTAAATCTTGGTACATTTTATTGTTTTCTGGATGCATGGTATACCTAGATTTATGAGCTTCTTCTAAAATCTTATCTCTTAATTCTCCTTGCTTAGGTACCCAAATTCTTTTCTTGTGGAATCTCCAAATTCCATCATTTCCTTGCTCTAACTCTTTTATTCGTCCTTTCATTCCTTCAGCATCGTCTTCGATTGCTGTTTCTTGAACTCTCTTTAATTGTTCCATTAAATCAAATTGCAGATTTAATCTAAGAGCACGAATTTGCTTCTGCTTTTCATGATACTTACGACTTAAAGCATCAGCAACTATGTTTGCTTTTCCTTCGTGGTATTGGATATCACAGTCGTAATCACTCAGGATTTCCATCCATCTTCTTTGCCTCATATTCAACTCTTTCTGCCCAAATATGTACTTTAAACTCTTCTGATCCGTATAGACTGTAAATTTACTACCGTACAGATAGTATCTCCAGATCTTAAGGGAAAAAATTATTGATCCTAATTCTAAATCATGAGTCGTATAATTTTCCTCGTGCTTCTTCAATTGCCTGGAGGCATACGCAATTACCTTCTTGCGTTGCATTAGCACACATCCAAATCCTAATTTTGAAGCATCACAATATACTTCAAAATCTTCAGTTCCTTCTGGCAAGGCTAAAATTGGAGCATTTGTCAACCTTTGCTTTAAAATCTTAAAAGCTGCTTCTTGTCTAGGTCCCCATTCAAACTTAACTGCTTTACAGGTTAACTTAGTCAAGGGTACAGCTATCTTAGAAAAATCCTTAATAAATCGTCTGTAGTATCCAGCTAAGCCTAGAAAGCTTCTAATTTCCATAGCCGTTTGCGGAACCTTCCATTTGGTGATTGCTTCTATTTTAGAAGGATCTACGTGAATACCTTCGTGATTCACCATATGCCCTAAAAATTGCACTTCTTGCAGCCAGAATTCACACTTCGTGAACTTGGCGTAAAGCTTTTCCTTTCTTAACAAAGTTAGGAGTGTATGCAGGTGTTCACAATGTTCTTCTTGACTTTTGGAATAAATAAGTATATCGTCAATGAAGACAATTACGAATTTATCCAAGTATGGTTTACAAATCCGATTCATCATGTCCATGAATGCTGCAGGAGCATTTGTTAGTCCGAAAGGCATGACTGTAAACTCATAATGACCATACCTAGTTCTGCAAGCAATTTTAGGTATGTCTTCCTCTTGTACTTTCAGCTGATGATATCCGGAGCGTAAGTCTATCTTAGAAAAATACCTAGCTCCTTGGAGTTGATCAAAAAGATCGTCGATCCTAGGTAATGGGTATCGATTCTTAATTGTAACCTTATTTAATTCTCTATAATCAATACACATCCTCATTGACCCATCTTTCTTTTTCACTAACAACACTGGAGCTCCCCAAGGGGATGAACTAGGTTGTATAAATCCTTTGCTTAGTAATTCATCTAACTGCTTTTTCAATTCTAGCATTTCAGTGGGTGCTAGCCGATAAGGTGCTTTGGCTATTGGTGTAGTTCCAGGAATTAGATGAATCCTAAACTCTACTTCCCTATCGGGTGGTAACCCAGGTAATTCTTCTGGGAATACATCAGAGTATTCTAAGACTACTGGGATTTCCTTAAGTTCCTTACTTTTTGTGTTAGTGATTACTGAAATCATGTACACTACTTCTTGTTTTCTTGAATAACTAGCCAACTTCATTACTGAAATGAATTTCAGTGGCTTTCGAGGTTTATCTCCTGTGATTGAAATTACTTCTCCTGTAGGTGTATGGATTTCTACGGAATTTTTATCACAGAGAATTCCAGCATGGTTGGTTACTAACCAATCCATTCCTAACACTACATCGAATCCGGCTAACGTCATAGGTAACATGTTTGCAGAAAACTTATGGCCTAAGAGTTCTATTTTTCCTTCTTGCAAGACCTTATCTATTTTAACAGAATTTCCATCTACCGTTTCGACTGTAAAAATATGTCTAAGATTGGTCAATGGTAAATTAAGAGCTTGGCAGAATGAAGTATTTATAAAACTTTGGTTTGCACCAGAGTCAAATAATACTTTTGCAAACACGTTGTGAACAAGGAACGTACCAGCTATCACACCGGGAATGAGTTCTGCTTCTTGAGTGGTCAGCTGGAATGCTCTGGCATTCTTTTTAGTAGTTTCGTCGGTTGTCTTAGCTTTGTTGTCTGCTGGTTTGACCAGTTTGGGACATTCGGTTCTGAAATGTCCGGTTTCTCCACAGTTATAGCAGACCCTGGTCTTTTTCCTACAATCTTCCTCACGATGTCCTATAGCTTTGCAAAGGTTACAGGTTTCATTGCATTTTCCAAAATGTTTCTTTCTGCAATTCTTGCAGAAAGGCGGAGTGGAAGATTGCCCGATTCCCCTCCTCTTGAACCTGTTATTATTACCCATCCAAAATCCTTGGGTAATTTTCTGAGCCAATTCCTTCTTCCAATTTTCTTCTTTTGTACGTACCGGTTCGTCAGTTAGGGTGTTAGCTAATTCTACCGCATCGTCTATAGTACGAGGTCTCGCAGCTTTAACGATATTACGGATTTCGCCAATCAATCCCCAAATATAACGGGAAATAAGCACCGGTTCTGGCGAAGCCAGGGTTGGTACCACTCTCGCATACTCGAAGAATGTGGAAGTATATCCTCGACAGTCTACACCCACCATACGATGGCTCAGGAACTTATTTGCCATTTGTTCCTTTTCATACTCGGGACATAATTTTCTTTCCATTAGCTGCTTAAATTCTTCCCAATTCATGGCATAGGCCATATTCCTTCCTTTGGCTTGAAGTACCGTATTCCACCATTCTAGCGCCCCTTCTTTAAAAGGATGCGAAGCATACATAACCTTGTCTTCTTTAGCACATTTACTTATCATAATTACTTCTTCGGTTTTCTCTAACCAACGCAGTGTCGCAGTCGCCCCTTCATTGCCTGCAAATTCAGCTGGTTTACAAGCAAGAAATTCTTTGTAAGTGCAACCAGGCGTTGCAGCTTTTATTTTCTTAGGAAGTGGGGCCTGTCGTGGATCGTTATCGTGGTTAGTATGGTTGCCTCCTCCGTTTATGCTATTACTGCAGTTATCTTCTTGAGTACGTTTACTAGGAATAATTTGTTGAGGTTCAACAGGTTTCTGGGCAGCAGCCAGGATTGCTGGAATAGCATTGGCTATCCCTTGAGCAACGACATTCTCGATATCTTGCCTGGTCATAAATTGATTTTCCTGATTTTGCTCAGATTGATTCACTTCATTAACTGGTTCATTACCAGCGTTTTCCATCTGGTAATTATTATATGTGTAAATTATTAGTGTCAAACAATCAATAATCAAATATACAAATCAATTGCACATAATCACACAAACCTTTACAACACACGTATATCCAAAATTGTCGATTTCTCGACTTCCATTTTTATAGATTATATTAGGCATCCGTACACACTGTTATTTTACAGAAGATTTATTTTTAAGCTATTTTACAGAGTTTATATTTCTTTATTACTACTACTATTATACAAACACAACCTCCCAACCCCACTATTCCTTTGTCAGCTGGCATTTTTAGTAGCGACGTTCCCTCTCGCCGTATTTCTAGGAAATTTGTTCGCCCATCTCCCGGATCCTATTCCCTGTACCTATCAGCTCCTCGCCGAAATGGCGGAGTTCGGCTAAGTTTTCATTACTCATCGGTGGGTTAGGTATAGGTTCTGGGTCGAACTGAGGGAAAAAGGTATAAGGGTTATTAAGAAGGTTTTGAAACTGCCAGTCGTTAATCCACCACTCATCCATTTCTCCTAAAGGTTGGGTATGGATCAGAGGGTCTGGAATAGCTGGTTCCAGATTTATTGGAAGTTGAGTTTCAGCAGGATAAGGGTAGAGGTTCTTGGTGATAGGTGTAATGATATCACAGCTTGCCAGTAGATAATCTAATTCCTCCTGAAATGGAAATTCCTCAGTTTGATTAGAACTTTCCTCGATTTCTATTCTTGTTTGCCTAACATTTTCCCCGATTTCTATCTCTACTGGCCTAGAACTCTCTCCGATCTCGATCCCTTTTCCTTTATCCATAGGATTCTCTATTTTGGGAATTTTCCTAGTTGCTGGTTTCCTCCTGCGCACTTTCCTCCATCCTACATATCTTCTTCTTTTCTTAGGCTTTGCTTTCTCCGGAGGTGGAGCTTGAAATTCCATAGGTTCCTCCAAATCAGCAATGTAACCAGTGAAGTCGTCGGAAACTTCTATTGGTACAGGCTAGAGATTGAGATTCTGAAGGGCTTCAGATAACTCATTCATGCTGTTTAGCATATATGCAAAATGCATACAAAATGCTAAGTTAAAATTTTATAACGAAATTTCATAAATAAACATTTAAGTATTATTACGTACCGTGTGATTATTTTAATACAAAGGAGAACTGAGAATTAAAACATACTAGGGTTTATTGTAACTTATTTATTTACTGGGTAACTTTTCTTTAGAGCTTCTGGCTTGTAGATAATATAGGTGCTAATACTGGTTCAGGGTACTTGATAGTTTTCTAAAGTTTGGTATTTACTGCTACCATAGCTAACATATAAAGATCTGTCCATTTTTCATCTAATTTATCTTCCTATGGTGGATTATTGCCTATTTCCTGGGTTTCCGGGTTAAACCTCACTTCCTTTGGTTGTGATTTCTTTCATTTCTCCTGACTTTTCCTAATAATCAAACTTCTTTTATTGGGAGAAAGTGGCTTCTCAAACTGTGCTTTACGGACAAATATTCCTTCATCCATATCTGCTGGGTATTTTGAGGAAGTTCCTTTTTCTTTAGGTGAAGTATCTAATTTATGATAGAAAGCCGAACGTCTTTGTTTACCCATACTTTAACTAACAAGTAGTCAGTTAATAAAACACATAATCACATAATGGCAATCAGTAAAATTAAGTATTTTGCTGAATACTTAATTAGCTTAAATCAGTGGCTCTGATACCACCTTTTCCTGTCATGGCCCCAGCCCCGGTTTGACCCGGTCAAGAGCCGCGAAACAGGAACCCCGTGGTATTTAGTTTAGGCGACAGCGGAAGACTTTAATACAGGATCTTTTAATACTTCAAATGCCCGTTTATTTCATAATTAGGGATAAACCCTGTAATTTACAATAAAGTGATTTCACTGGGAAATATTTATTTTACAAAACATGTTTTTTTATTTGTTTATATTAAGCCACTTCCTTAAGCTTGTAGTGCTTCACGGCACTTTTCCTGGATCACATCAGATCACCTGAAACATGTTTGAAAAAGGTTTTGTCAGCGGGGAAATACTGAGTGAATCATTCTTTTTGTCTAAAACGATGTATTGTTATAATTTATAGTATTAAGAGCGATTACAATGTTTCTACATGTCAACCATATACCCACGGTATTTGTCACTCGACCACTCATTGGCTATCTCGTTGTCCAATAGTGTCTGTGACTATGGTCATGTCACCCCTTGGCTAACCCGTTGTCCAATGGTGACGGATAACAAGTAATGTATACAAAACCCCACATACCGGCTGTAATGAAGACTACAAAGACTTAATCCCTGAATTATAACTTTGAAAACAAACATGATTTTGAAAGCAAGTTTGGTAAAAAGAGAATGACTCACATTGCAGATTTATGCGGGCGGAGTTTAGTCTACTGATTAGCCTGTTAACCTAATTTAAATAACAATGCACACGAACTAGGTTAGTAATTAATACAACATTTACGACAATTCACGAGATTAAACCCTCACAACAAATGACAGAGTGTGATACTTAAACATCCATCGATTTAACGACGAATGACAAAGTATTAACCCTAATGTGAGCAGCACTTAAACATTCGTTGGATAGTTTCAATCGATCGGACGTTGAACCGTAATAGCGATCGAGTTATTACCCTATTTATCGCGGCAGCGTTTAGTGATTTGTGTGTGTTTGTAGTATTTGGACTATATCTCAGCGCACAAATGGAATTTGATCGTCGAACGAACACCAGAATTCAAGTGCCAACCCCCCTATTTATACTGAAATTTTGTTTCCCTCGAGTGGCGCGACAGGGAGACTTGTCTCCTTCGTGTGGCGCGACGGGTCTATTTCTAGCATAGGGTGGCCACGTTCATGAATAGCTCAGCTGAGTTGGTCGTTCGACTAAATTCATTTCCTACAGCAAACTGTGTAGATAATCGTCAGCTAGGGTTTACCCCCCCCCCCTGAGTTTTAGGGGCCCTGATCCTGATTCTGATTGTTCTGAAAATTTTAGGGTTTATGCAGGATTACTTGGGTTTCTCAATTAGGGTTTCTTTATTAGAAAATTAACATAATAAGTAATGATTTTAGTGAGAGTTGTTACAATAAGCCTCCTCCGAAGCTTTTCTTTTCCTTCCTCTAAGTATATCCTCTACGATTCTTGGTTAATATATCCATCTTTGTTTGCTTTCACTCTTTAGTGGTTAAGTTAAGAATATATGTGTTGTTTGATATCTCGATCCCACTGATTGTGCTTGGTCAAATTAAAGTGGTCCATTGAATTCACAAAATTCAAATAACCAAGTTGATATATCAGTAGCCTTTATCGGTCCAATAGGATTGAAGGTATATGGCCTAATAAAGTGGTTAACCTTGAATTAAAAGTGGCGGCCCATGTGTGATCTAATCAAACAATATAGATATTTTAATAAGTGTTGTTAGTAAGGATATTATGTGTATTAAATGATGAGATGATGTTTTGTTTGTGAAATCGAAAACGGTGTACATGTAGAATGGGTATAAGGTTTGATGATGTTTTGTTTTGTTTGAATAAAAAGTGGCGGCCCAATTCTTGAATAGTATGCATGATATAATCATAGGGCACAAAACGGTTTGATGATGATGATGATTAGGGTTACATGACCTAATGGAAAGTTGTTATGATTAAATGATTCTGAATTATGGCATGTGTAAATGACTGCACACCCTCTTGGTCGCACACTTCACGATTGGGCCAGCAGCACCTCGGCCACGTATTTTGTGACAACCCGAACTTTCAAGGTTTGTGTCGATTCTAAAATCCTCATCATTTTCCTTCATTGTGCATTACTTGAACTAGACACGTTAAATGTTTTGTGTTAACCTTGAACGTAAGTGATTACTGATTGTGTTGTGGGCCACGAGTAGTTTGGGCCACATTCTTCCTAGTTACATCTTATCTTAGGCCCAAATCCACACAAGTCCAATCAAAGCCATTGTGGGCCGATTAGTTGGATTCTGTTACTTAAACACATGGGCCGGGTGGTTGAATTTTATAAATATCCACACAATAGTGATTGGGCCGGGTGGAGCCCAAGTGAATAATTGTTTTGTTTAGGGGCCGATTACTATAGGTTATATACACACACAAAAAATTACGTAACTTGTTAGCAAATACATATTCAAACCCTACCTATTCCTAGTTGGTGTGCGGCAGGAGACCCCCCCACCTTTGTCGAGGTCTCTACCTCTTAGCAATCAACATTCGTGTCTAACATATATCAATCTTCTGGTTAGTTCCGTTATGTTTATTCAATTCTTGATATATTGTGTCTATTTTATGTGGATAAACATATAGTTACTCAATTCTTGATTCACTGTTAATTCTTGATAAACAAATGGTTATTGTATGATTGATGTTGGTTGGTTAATGCTACTAGGTTGTTTCTGATTACGTTCAATATATGGCTAATTGGCATAACAATAAATGACATGCTTAATGTTAAATAATGATCATGACGTTCCATGAACACATGTTGCTTGTCACTATAGAATAGAACTGGCATGCGAGATAGGGTTCATGTGCATGAAAGTGATCCGATATGAATGTGTTGAGTTGCTAAATCACTGTTTTTGAGATCCATGCTAGTAAATGTTGTTGTTGTTATTGGTTTCAAGGGGGTAGTATGTTAAGTAATTGTGGTTATAATTAGTATGGATTATTAGTGTTAATGATGGTATCACATGATAACCCATAAACTATATAAATTGATAATTGGGCTTTACATGAAAACGGACCACTCTAGCCCAACATCTTATTCACGCAACCGATTTGGGCCGAGGGAATGGGAACGGGTTGGGGATGCGCACGAAGCTGAGTAATCCCCAACTGGTTATACAGGCTGGGCCGGAGCTAACGACAGGTGGGCTTCGCCCAGTTGAACCACATCGTTCTTGGGCCCTTCGGTGCTGGGCCACACCAGATACTGGGCTCGGACACAGACGGCCACGAGCGGTTTCGTTTAGTGATACGGGATTTTATGTGGCCCAAAGGGTTAGTGTGTGGAAGCATGAGATCATGAAGTGCACCTACCTATGAATCAGATACATGCTTAGTAGCTACTTACAGATATTGAATGGATAGATCGACTGTTATGATGTGGACTTTATGTGTGTGATAAATGTACAATAATTGTATGATTATGTGAACAAGGGATATGCTAATTAGTTGTACATGAGGTAGATAGTTATCGTACACACAAACTGATCATTATTGGGAACAATTCTAGGACGTATTTGAACCGTCGATAAGTGAGTACATAATCTTACCGAGCAAACCGAAGGTGAGTTCATCTCTTGAGCATGCGTCCCGGTGGTTGGGACAGTCTTTGGGTATCCCTGAGAGGGATGGGTTTTCTGGGTAAATAACTGGGTATTCCTGAGAGGAACACAACTCTTGGTTAAAACGTGGATGTTAGATAATACACCTTTCTTATCATTTTAAGTCCCATCTCATACCGAATAGTTACCGGGGAGGTAACGGGGTGTTAGTTGATAACGCTATTAGGCTTGGCAACCTCACACCGTACCTGCGAGGACGGGCGTGAACTAATGACCTTAAATCATGACCATTGCTTAGATAGGGGGCAATGGGGACGGGCAAAACAATCTGGTAGCCATCTTGTACGGTACTCGGGTTATTATCTACATTACATGCAATGAACTGAACTAAATACTTGGTAACTAACGTTTTCACAAAACTATGAACTCACCAGCCTTGTCTGATACACTTGTTGCATGCTCGCAGGTCCTTAGATGTCTTGGATTTTGGAACTTGCTGTCTGGAGTAACTGGAGTGGTCATGGGTCGACTGAAGGGATTCATGTGATTGATTTCTTGATACTGTACATTGGTTTTGAAACTGTTTAACTTTGGTTTATCATTTGCTTCCGCTGAACATGTTGGTTTTCATTTAAACTTGTTGATGGTATTTTCATTAATAATTGAGGATTTTATTTATAAACTTGTATGGGTTTAATGTAATTAGTGGCTCGTTATTGGTACGTCACACGCCTAACAGGGACATTCCCTAAGTGGTATTTTGGGGGTGTGACATATTACACGGGTGGGATTGGGTGAACCAATGGGCCGCACGGTGATGAACACAAATGTGAATTGGACCGCACACAAACAGGGTAGCTGCACACTCCTTTCAGGTTGCGCACACACTTGGGCAGGGGCAGTTAACTGGGCTTTGTGTGGATAATTGGGTTGCACATAGTCAGTGGGTCACAAACTTAAAACAAAACGCACAACCTGGTAGTCGTACACTAAAGGATAGGCCGCACACTCGAGGTGGGTCGTCCTCTAACGGGCCACACACTTGAATATTGATGGCCTGGATTATTAAACTGTTTCATGTTGAGAACTTGCATGATTACTTGAATGAGAACCGAACTGTTGATATGTGCCATTTTGAAATATGAGCTAGTAAGGTGAATGTACATATGACCGAATATTTGTAATAGCTTGTGTGATAATATGTGCTATACTTGTTCGCTACTTGGATAATGTGTGAAAGGAATACGAGATTTATGTGTACACAAAGTGACTGTTTTTGGTAACCACGGTAGGGTTTGGTTGACCAACTGGGAGTGGGTAACATGACATACCGAGCAATCTAAGGTGAGTTCACTGCTCTTTTTCCAAGCATGCGTTCCGAGGAGGAATGCCGGGTAATGGGTTTGACTGGAATGATAAACCTGGGTTTTTGGTTAATACACATATATCTATCCCTCAAGTCCCTCCTACCGATTGTTGCCAGGAAGGCAACGGGGTATTAGTTAATAGCGCTATTTAGGTTTAGCACCCTCATACCGCACCGAGGAGGTCGGGAGTGAACTAATGACCCCCATCTTGACCATTGCTTTGATAGAGGCATTGGGGTTTAGGGCAAATAATCTGGAGCCATCAGCGGTAAGCGTGTGATTAACAACATCGAATCTGTGAAACGTTTTAATCTGGTAACTGGTAACTAAACACGTTAACAAACTTTGAACTCACCAGCGTCGTCTGACACACTTGTCTACATGCTTGCAGGTCTATGGGATTATATCGTTGGAACTTGCTGTCTAGGAGGTTAGAGTGGTCATGGGTCGAGATACATGGAATCGCAAGACGATATTAATGGTTTACGTACATGTGATTTACGAAACACTTAACAAATGATTTATGCTTCCGTTGTATACAATGAACTACATTTAACGATTTGTAACGCTTATGTTAATAAATGAAAGTTTTATTTGAAATGTTATTATGAGTTCAATGTGATTGGTGGCTAGATCCTGGTACGTCACACGCCTCGTGGGGGTTCCCGTGTGTGTGGTATTTTGGGGGTGTGACAGTTTGGTATCAGAGCCAGGGCCGGACCGATGGTGCCAGGTCCCGCGAGGACGCTGGACCCCTTAAGGGGGTGGACTATGATATCCCACATCAATTGTGAAGGGGAACTAAGGCTTCCTTATAAGGGGCTGGATACCTTCACCATCATGACGCGTTTTTAAAACCGTGAGGGGCAGACGCTGAGGGCATGCTGGCTGCCAAAGCGGACAATATCATGGTCGGTTACGCTGGGATGTTACATAAACAATGTAACCTCCCTTAATACTGTAAAGTATAAAAATATATTTTTATAAAAATGGAATAAACTCGACAGTATTTCTTGCTGATAAAATGTTTTCAAAACGCGTTTCAGGTAATTTGCTGTAAAGATAATAGAAGCCAGCTATGGAGCATTGAAGGCTTAAATAAAGTGGCTATAAATACCTGAATAAAAGAAGAAATTTATGGTTTATTTATTAGGGTTTATCCCTATAAAAACAATTGAATTGAATATGGGTTTTAGCCCATTTGTTTAATATTAAAAGTTTGGTATTTTACAAACTCTGAAATTATTTCCTAACTATGATCCTGATGAAATTTTTTTCCGCTACGTATTTAATAAACACTGGTACCACTTGACTGATTCACGGCTCCTGCTCCTAGGGTGGGGTCGGGGGCTGTGACATGTTAGGCATGTGAGGGGATTAAACAGAGAAAATTAACCTAGTTAGTCATAAAGGATTGAATCTGCAACAAAAATAAACGTAAAGGTTGTTTTCAGCAAGTTTTAAACATAAACAATGAAACCTACAAGTTTGAGCAAAATAAAGGACATTTTGTGCAATTTACTCAATGATGTTATTTGGAATGACGAATATCAAAACGATAATTAAAATGGATTTGTAAACAATATTTGGAAAGGAATCACACCCGGGTTTCGGATTAACAAGTACCTAGAGCTATCCAACACAAATGGTTTGATTATGTTATGAACACCAATGATTTCTTGAGTTTGTTAAATTGAAATCCTAATCTTAGACATCAACAATTGTCTATCATACGCAACTGGTGCGAGATAACCATCACAATATGAGATAATAGTATGTTTTATTAATCAAGAACGAAAACCAAACCTTAGCATAAATCACAACTTAATGGTAGCAATCATTTCTCATTGTCAATGTTGCAAGAAAACTTAACTATTTTAATTTCAAAGCAATACCAAAAATGATTAACAAATGTTTGTATCAAACCAAAACATGAAAAACAAACCCCAGAAAACTTACATTCTTTCACCTGGGGACGATTTGGGGAAATTAGCCTTGCATCGCGATTAAAATCTTCCTCAAATCTTCAACCTTCGATTGTGTTTCTTGGAATAGGTGTTAGTGAATGATTAGAGATTAAGTAGGATAAAAGAGAATAATGGAGAGTGAGTTCTTAGTCAATGTAATTTGAATTAGGCATGTAACTCCTCCAATGACTCGCCACTCTAATAATAAAAGCACTCCTATATCACGTTTTAACAAACCATGGGGTGTCAGTGATGCCCTCCAGAAACTGCAGTTTTCTGATTTCTTTGTTTGACTCGTTTGGCTTCCCCGGTTGTCCCGTCTTCAATCCTAATGCTCCAAAAGCCTCCTAAACGTGCCTTAAACTTGTCAAAGCCCACGACATGCAAACCATATCAAAGTAGTGCCATTCAAGAGTGTATTTCACACAATTCAATAATATTAAATTGATTAACACTTGGATTTTTACAAACCCATCATCGCTGCATACAACACGATGCCATAATCATCATCATTTATATATAATAACAGCCTGGTGGTTTAGGGAAGACAAAATCCTAATTTTTGTGAATTGGTGATGATTTTGCATGAGATGGAGTTCTCACGTCAGGAGAAAACCTAGGGACCTTTTTTTAAGCGGTCGTCGTTGGTGAAACTATTTGAGCAATTGCCGCTGGTGGGTCTAAGCAACATGTAAAAGCTAATTTGGTATGGGGGTTGGATTTAAATTACGTGGCGGTGAACAAAAGGAGTAAAGGTCCAATCGCCATCGACACAACAAAGAGAATAACTAACCTGTAATTAGTCAAATATTTTAATGGAGGCTATTAACAGAAATGAAAGGGAAGAATTGGCGAGGTAGAGGTTAGCGATGATTAAATCATTAGTTTTTGCATGGGCTTAGGCTTGATTGCATGAATTAAACAAATCGACTGCTTGGACCAATATCTTTTAATGACAATTCATAATGGTCCAACAAAGAAATATATAGTTTTTTTACGGAATATTAAACCAAGATATACTTAGTGGTAGTATATGGTAGATTATGTAGTAGGGGAAGGTTCATTTGAAAAGAAATTTAATGTGAGAAGAAAAAGAAGAAAGGGCATAATGGTAAAACATTAAATAGTTTATAACTTCTCCCATTAATTATTTTATCTCTTATTCTCTGATTAATAAAGCAAAAAACATTTTATCCTACACATTTCAAAATTTGTCCTACATATATCTTACACTTACCGAAATTTACCCTACGCATATCTAAATTTATCATACACATTTAAGAATTTATCCTACACATACTAAAATTTATCCTACACATGTCGGAAATTGTCCTTCACCCTAAATTATTTTATCTTGAAAGAGTATATTTAAAAGTGAGTTACAAATTTAATTAGTTAGCTAATTAATTACAATTAGAAATTTACCTATATGCCCTTATTAATAACATTAAATACAAATATTAAATGAAGTAAAATGGAGCATTTCTATTGGTTTAAAACTTATTCTTTTTATTCTTACAAAATTTTTATTCTCATTTGAACCCTCCACTTATGTGGTATGTGTCCATATATAACAATACCACCATTATAACCCTAATAATATCACAAATCAATACAAATAACTTATTCTTGTTTTATTTATTAGTACTTGTATTCTAATAAGGGTACCTTTAATGATTAATTACTAATGAGTAAAATGTAAAGTAAATTAGCAAATGACCAAAAACATCGTTGGTACCCCTTATTTTAGTTCAAAAAGGTAGGGGAAGTTTACATGAAGTTAAAGTTACACCATATAGAAGGCTCAGTCTATTTGGACATCCTGTCATCTATTTGAACACCCTTGGACTTCTATACGGGTCGTAGAGACACAAACGTCAACAGCTAAATCTACAGATGCCAGTTCTTGTTTGGCGGCTGGACCTATATGGTCGTATAGGTCTATACTGGTTGTATAGACACCTTGTATAGATCCCCCGTATAGGCCTATACTAGTCGTATTAACTGTTTTTTTTACATTTATATATAATAATCTATAATTTTAACAAAGTTTAATAAGAAATTATTTATTTTTAAAATTAAAAACATTCTTAAAAATTTATCGTGTAGTATAGGTCTGGTATATGTATCTTATAGTATATATATTATAGTATAGCATAGCATAGTATAGCATAGCATAGCACAATATAGTATCGTATGGTATTAGTATATATATCGTATCATATCGCATTTTATAGTATAGTATAGAATAGTTTAGTATAGTACAATATAGTACAGTATAGTATAGTATATGTATCGTATAGCGTAGCGTAGCGTAGCATAACATAGCATAGTGTAGTATAATATAGTATACGACATGTAATGACAAAATATGTCAAAATACGCCACGTATACATCATTAAAAGCCAAAACCTAATTTAAAGAAAAAATGATTTTACCCCTATATGACTCGTATAGGTTAAAACTCAATCGTATAAGGGTTTTATACAACTCGTATAGATCCATACAAGTTGTATTAGGCCTCGTATATGGGATAAACTGATGCGTATTGGCTTAATACGAAGGACCTTATACGCCTCGTACAGATTTATATGACTCGTATACGACACAATTTTGATCTATTTAAGTCGTATAGTGGTAAAATCGATTTTTCTTTAAATTAGGTTTTTTTTCTTTCATGACGTATACGTGTCGTGTATTGATGTATTTTGTCATTACATGTATTGTGGCGTATATTGTTTATGCGTGTTGTGTCGGTATCGCTCAGTTACGTGTGTTATCGTATTCTATGACTGTATGTCATTTTGTATTGAATTATATCATTACATGTGTATATAGGATACTATACTATGCCTATACTACATCTATACCACAATACACTATTATAGACTTTATGAAACTATACGCTATTAAACACCAGATACATACTATATGATACAACAAGATACAATATTAATTATATGATACGATACTATTTGATACGATATTATATGATACAATACTAAACTTATGCTATAATATATCATACTATACTACACTACAAATATGATATATTTTACGATACATATATTACATCTATACAATAGTACACCTATACTATACTAAACCTAAAAGCTATATGACTAGACAAGATCTTTGACACTTCCATTTTTATTGGAAATTGAAAAAGCTATACGATATGACCGGTATAGAGGGTGTCATAATAAGAAAAGGGTGTCTAAATAATATGACCCATCTAGAAAAGTAAATTGTCATTTAAGTTCGTGAGGTTTTGCCCAAAATATCACTTTACTTCAAAAAGTTCTTTTTCCGGGTCCATGACTTTTTTGATTTTTTGCCATTTTCATCATCTGGCCTAACTCCATCCAAAATACCCAGTTAAGTCATTTTCATCATTTGGTACTTGCCATTTTCATCCAAAACCCTTTTTATCCCTTTTATAGATTTAAATAATATATATAACGATATTTAATAAATGATATGCACACACATATTTAAAAAAATATACTAATAATATATGTAATCCACTCTTTTTATATATTTATTTTCTTTCAATCATTCATAAAAATATATTAAGGTGTGTATATAAGGGGAATCATAGAGAGAAAACTCACTTGAGTTAAAAGAACTCAAGAAAACCTTATGTAACGAACTTTTTTTTTCTAAAAAAAATTAGGGAATGTAAGTTAGATGTTATCAAACGTTTTGTAACATAAAAAAGCGCTGATTGGTTTTATATATATATATATATTTTGCAAATTCAATGTTTATATATATATATGCTAAAAAACTGAATTTTTAAAATTTTTTATAAAATAATCCCCTCTGCGCTTTGAGTTTTTTTTTATTACAAAACGTTCGATAACATGTCACTTTCATTCCCTATTTTTTTTCAGAAAACAAAAGGTTTGTTACATAAGGTTTTCTTGAGTTTTCTTTCTATCCCTCCCCTATTTATATATAGGGACAGGATTTAGGGAAAACCCTTGAAAGTGTGAAAACGGTGAGAACGTCCCTCATCTGTTGGAACAAAACAATCTATAGATTAGATTGTCGCGGTGACGTTTTCGTAAATAACATCAACTTTGTTACTTAGAACGTGCTTCGTTAAGGGTAAAAGGGTCTTTTACTGCTCTAATTCAAAACGCTAAACTAATGAGCCAGCGCCATTCAAAACGACTAAAACGCCATTAATACAAAACGCCAAACCTTAATGATAAAACGCGCCAAAAACATCATTATATAAATGACGTTAGCATCACTTCCATTGATCATACTAAAAAGGACATCTTTACCAAAACACCAAATTTTAAAAAGGGTAAATTACACTTTTCGTCCTTTATGTTTGTACTGGATTGCAATGGATAACCTTTAACTTCAATAATTACAGCCACGGTCCTTTATTTGGAAAACTCACTACACCTTACGTCCTTTAGCAGTAACAAGGTTAAATTTTTTAGTTGAGTCTAGTCATGTGACTTACATATGAGGGCAGATTGGTAATTTTACTCATTTATTAAAAAAAAATTATACATGTATGCACATAAATCTTCTGCTCACCTTCTTCCTCTCTTCAACCCCCCTCTTTCTCTTGATCTCTTCAACCAACCTCCACCACCACCACCACCGTATCCCAGCCACCGCCACCGAATCGAGCCCCACGACCACCATCGACGTATACCAGAAATTTAACATACACTTTCTCTCTTTCTAAACCCCTTCTTCCCTAACCAAATCCAAATCCAAATCCAAATCCCCTATCTTAACACACAATTAGGGTCTCCCATCGAAGGCATCAGTAAAATAAAACATGAAACCTATAGATTTCAAACCACAAATACCACCAACAACCAGCACCACAATCTCTAAATCTGAAAACCTCATCCTCCACTATCACGCACCATCGTCAAGTCTTCGGTTAAATCCACACCCACCACCACCAGAAATCTCCACCATATTTAGAAGCTACCCACCATCACCAAACAACGAATCTGTGGTGTTTAGAGAGGGAGAGAGAAAAAGCAATAAAGATTTTCTATTTCTAAAAACAAAATCTCTCTCTCCAAACACACACATATGATTTTCTTCACACAAATGGCCAGAGAAAAGATAATTAGATTGTACCTGCGTCTCCATCTTTCTCTCAGTACATCACCGTCGTAGCCACTTCGCCACCCACCACCAGATTCCGGAGTCGCACCTTCATCTCTCCATCTACCTAGATCCGGCTAATCGATTGCAGATCTGCTAAAACATATTCGAGATGGGGCGATGGAGTTGCACATATAGTGGAGATTTCTGGGTGTTTAAGGAATGAGGGAGTGTTTAGAGTGAGTGATGGTTGGAGTGGTTGTGACGAGGCTTTTGGTGGCGGTTGACGGCAGGACTGGTGGTGGTGAGAACTGAGAAGCTTAGATTACAGTTTTGTAGAGAGAGTGAGAGAGTTGAGAGTGTGAATTTTGTTTTATAAATATAAATAAGTATATTTTCTTGTTTTTTCATTTTTTTAATATATTTTTTTTATTAAATAGGTAAAATTACAAAACTAACCTCGTGTTAATAGAGTTAACATAAAATTTTAACCTTGTTAGTGATAAAGGACGTAGGGTGTAACGTGTTTTCCAAATAAAGGACAGTGACTGTAATTATTAAAGTTAAAGGCTATCCATTGCAATCCGGTACAAACATAAAGGACGAAAAATGTAATTTACCCTTTAAAAAAACCCTGAAAGGAAGAAAAATGGCAACCATTGTTTCATGGAGATACACTCTCAGAATCAGAAGATTTGTGATCCGTTTTGACAATAGAAGAAGAGTGTGTGTGAAAACAATTAAAGCCATATTGAACATTGAAGAAGAAGTACATAGGGGGATCCTAGCACTTGGCGTCCCTCTTGATAACCACTGTGATAAAACACATACGGTTATAAGGAGATTAACTAGAAAATTTGGACCGAAAAAGGCAAATGCAAAAATGGACCCAGTCATCGAATCATGGCGTTTTGATGAAGAAACTGACCTGGTGACTGTTGTATGTGATAATGGGCAGCAGGAAGACTACATGCTTGAAAACATCATGACCAAGCAGGGTCTTAGGTTCGTGGAGGAGTTAGACAACACAACATGTTTTAACACAGACATGAACATAAAAGTGGCGTTGTTGCAGGACATGTTCAAATGGAGGCTTCAAAAGCTTCAAGAACAAGTGGACAATAAAAGTGAAAGTGATGACTTGGATGAGAAACTGGAAGAAGAATCCGAAGAAGAAGATGAGGGGAGTGATGGATACTTTTCAGACAAAGTCCCTTCTGACGAGGAGTTTTAATTTTTGTTCTTTTTTGTAATTTTTTCTGTGTTTATTATGTACTTTCAAATAATAAAATACTATATTTCTCTCATTAGTTATAAAACGCCAAAATGCCACAAACGCCAGACACCAAAAGTTAAATAGTGTATATTATCATGTTTATCAATAGAAACGCCATTGAATACAAAACATCAAACTTGAAAGATGGGACGTGTTACAGCCTTAACAGATAAAGCTGAACAAATAGTAACTACAAACAGTAACTGAAACGACGGATTATTTATTACTAACATTTATTATAATAAAATCCCGCCTAAACTACACGCCAAAAACATCTTATATAAACAAATGTCTTAGGACCTTCCATTGATCACACCCAAAAACAAACGCCATGTTTCCTAAATACCACTCACTTTAAAACGCCAAAAAAGTTAACACAACCACATATGGCAAACGTCGTTTCTTGCATATTCAGTATTGTTCTGCATGAAGTTTCACTGAATGGATTCTTAGCTAAGGGGGGTAACTCAATAAGATTTTGCTGAATGAGATGTACAAATCTTCAAGAAAAAGAGACTGATGACAGTGATATGTCATTTGTGTGCTTTATTCTTGAAGAAGGTTTGGATGAGAAGAAGAGACCGATACCAGTGTAAACGCTATTTTGGACTCCATTATTAAATAATGAAAAGTGAGATGATAATGAGGATGACGGCCAAAGATCAACCAAGTGAAAAACCCAATTACAATCACACCAAGAAAATAGCATCCACACATATGACATCGATATATGTCTCCAACCATCCACAATCAACCATAATAGATCAAACCAAAAACCAAAACACCATATTTTACTGACTGATAAGCTTCGTCTAGAGGCGGGCGTTTCAGCTGTGTAGGGAAATCGGCATCTATCTAAGGTATTTCAAAGGTTCAACGCACAAAAACTTCAAGAAGAAGAGACTGATGATAGTGAAGATTTGGATGAGAAATTGGATTAGCATTTTTTATTTTTTTTTCTTTTCTATTTTTTGTGTCATTTTCTATGGGTTGTTACCTAATATTCCGCTAATAAAATACATTATTCTTTGTAATTGTTATAAAACGCCAAGATGCCACAAACGTCAAACGGCAAAACTATAATAAAATATCTTTAAACAAGTATTATTAAAAAACTCCAAAAATTTACAGAAATGTCTAAAACAATTGCAAGAGAACAGAACAAAAGGGTGTCTTAAAAAGTTTTATTTTGCCATTTTTATCTAAACGCCATTAAATACAAAAATCCAAAACCTAAAAGATGGGACGTGTTACAGCCTTAATAGATAAAGTGAACAAACAGTAACTACAAACAGTAACTGAAACGATGAAAACTTTATTACTAACATTTATTATATTAAAAACCATGTCATGCCTATTGAATTTTTTTTATATTTTCAAAACGCCATAACTAATAATTACCTGTCACATTATAGGTCTGCATGCTACATGGCACGACAAAAGATAAAAAAAATACACATCAAAAAAATATAATTACTAATGTTTTTTTAACGCCAAAAACATATATCTACCTCGCGTAAAAAAAGGTCATTATATAATTAGAACATGTAAAAAAACTTAACACTCCACACATTCTTTAAACACGCCACAAATTCTTTAAACACGCCACACATTATCTAAAATGCCATAAAAATTAAAAAAAATGGCTCAGGTTATTGCATATTGCATGGAGGTTTGAGATGTCGGAGAGACGTTTTGTCATAAAGTTCTCTGACAGGAGAAGGGTGAAAGTCAAGACAATCAAGGCCATACTTAGTATGGATGAAGCCGTTCAGAGGGATATTCTGGCCCTAGGGGTTCCAAGGGCCGACAATTGTGAAAAGACTCAAACAGTAATAAGAAGATTGAAGAGAAAATTTCCAGCAGATGATGATGATGTTGACGATACTGATCTACCAACAGTTACTAGTGGGAGTTTGGATGAACAATCAAGAATGGTGAAAGTGACTTATCAACACGAGGTGGATTATTCGTTGACGATGGACGAAATGCTGAACACAGATAGACTACACCTTCTTGAACAACTCTGTGATTTAGCACCTTCGAACGGTGCAGCATCCAGAGTTGTGATGATATTTAAATATAGGATGCAACAAAGACGAAACGAGGTTATGGCGTTATACGCCAATGAACAAGATGATGATGAGTCTGAAGAAAGTGATAACCAAAGCGATGGGTACATCTCTGATGTAATACCATCCACAGAAGACTATCACTACTACAAAACAGAGCTTTAGACGGGGTGATATGGGTTTTAAGACGGTGTTTTCAACACCGTCTTAAACTGCACTGGTTTAAAATCATGTCTTATTAGACGGTGTTCAATTTGAACACCGGCTTAAACTTGCTGAACACCGTCTTTTAATATCAAAATATTTCCAAATATTTATTAAAACAAATATTTTTTAACACCGTCTTATAAACATTTGCTGAAAAAAATATATTTATAATAAAAAAAGTTTTCTAGAAATACATCAAGCTTATATACACCAATGAAACATTTTCAAATCAAACCAAAACAATACACATTCAATTCCGAAATAAACATGTAGACATCCAATTCGGGAATAAACCCGTCAAATTACAACCATTTGTTGAATGCATAACAAACTACGTTAAATTGTATAAAAAAAACTACATAAGCTAATCTAACGAAACACCTAACTCTCTAAAAAACTTCGGAAATAAACCCGTCAAATTACAATCATCCGTAGCCTCTCTTGTGTCGTGCCACATCTAAATGAAATACCTTAAAATCAGCTGGAAGCCGTGGATATTGTTCATATATAGTGGATATCGATCACAGCCCTAACTTGTGAATCAAAAGAAAACAAAAAAGACCTTATATAAAAAGGCCATGCCTAAAGGTGCATCACAGGAATACATTCAAGTGAAGGAAAAACAAGTAAGACATAACTACTATTAAAATAGTCAATTAACTTACTTCTGGATAGAACCCAAAAGCATTACTGCACCAACCACACCAACAGGCTGCAGATTACAATAATCATTAGCCAATGTGTAACACCCCGTGTTTTCCAAAAGTCAAAGTCAAAGTCAAGTGTTGACTGTTATTGGAATTAAAGATTAATTTCATTTTAGTTTCATTTTGATTTTCGTATTATTTGGAGTAAGTGTTGTATAATCAAACTAATCGACCGATAATCGAACTGTGAATCAACGACCGACTGTGAATGATAGGAAGTAACAACGCAATAAAGCTAGTCAATCAATAATCAAGCTAATCAAATCAATCATCAAACTCAAGTGTGGGGATTTTAGTACTTTTTATACGTGTGTGTGTGCCTTATGTGTTACTTGTGCATGTTTACTTTTATGTTAAAGTGTGTGGTGAATCAATCAAATCAATCAAGACTCAACGGTGAATCAAACTCAATGGAAATCGAACCCGAAATGGTTGTAAGGATGCTTGTATGTTAGATATAATAGTTGAGACTAAAAGTAATTTGATTAGGAATTCTATCATTCTCAAATCATCGTTCATCGAACTCGAAATATCGAAAATCGTCGCGAGACACTCTAAACCAGGCAAGCCGATCGAACAGGGCAACCTGATCGAACAAGCAAGCCGATCGAACAGGGCAACCTGATCGAACAGACTAGCCGATCGAACAGGCTGTTCGATCGGACAGCTGCTCGATCAGGGATGCTGTTCGATCAGCAGACCCTTTCCTCTTTTGGAAGCCTATAAATAGGGCTGTCTTTGTCAAGCTTTCCACTTTTGGAAAAGCTCTGACCGACCAGCCTCTTCTTCTCACTAAATCTCAGATTTCTCTCAAACCGGTAAGTATTTCGCTCTAATCCTTGTACGATTTTGTTCATTAATCGATTCTCCATCTTTCTATCTTTCAAAATCTGAATTTCATCCATGAAATCACCAAGATCTAGGTGTTCTTGAGTGATGTCATCATGGTGTTCTTGGTGTTCATCAAGAACTTCATGTTCTTGACTTCATTCAACCATGAATAAGCTAGATCTAACCGATTTCCACATAAATAACCTAAAATCTTCCAAAGATCTTAACATTTCACGGTGGAAAAGGATTGGAAGATGGGTTTTCATCTATCTTTCAACTCTTTTACACTCAAAAAGGTGAAAACGAAGCTTGAACCGATTTACAAATCAATCTAAACAAACACATGGTTCAAGATTCGGGTTCTACCTAGAGATATACCGATTCCGGGTTAAACGTTAAACTTGGGTTCCAAACCGTCTCTGACCGAGCTTGGGTGATTCCTGCTCGAGTCAGTTGACTAAGTAGGGACTTCAGTCTTGTGGTTCAACTCGTAGTCAAACTGTCTCTAAAACATCAACAAACAACGGGAATAACCAGGTGTTAAGTGATAGGTTAACCGAATCGAGAAGCTGGCCGAACGGCTAGGCTGTTCGATCGAACAGCCCAACCGAACGACTATGCCAGCCGATCGGCTAGGCTAACCGATCGACTAGCACTTAGTCCCCCAAACTCATGAAGTGTAGTATTGACGAGGTACTGTTCGATCGACTACGCCACTCGATTGTAATCATTACTGCTCGAATCATGAGATACTATACTTCAAAACACTTAGACTTTTCGAAACATTGGGATGTCACCCGATCGAGTATGCCAGCCGATCGAGTGACATATTTGAAAACAATGAAGTACTAGCCGATCGGTTGGGCTAACCGATCGAACAGCTGTTCGATCGGCCAACTTGAAAGGTAGTACAAACCATCATACACAAACACATCCTTCACAACAAAGGAAGAAACAATCCACTTGAAGGAACCAGCCGATCGAGCCAGCCGGCCGATCGAATGGATGTTCGAACGGACTTCCAAACCAATCGAACAGCCCACTCGATCGAACTGCTGTCCGATCGAATGGCCTACTCGATCCAAGTACAATGTTCGCTTTTTCCGCATTACTCATCGTTGTGTTATCGAACTATTCAGGCTAACCTATTCTCAGTGCTCCCTTCAATCCACGATCAACCACTGTGAGTATACTCGATCCCTTTTTGCTTTCAGCACTTTTGGGTGTTACATACGTAATCTATCAAAATCACAAACAACACAAACTATTTGAACGCTAACCTACTTGCATGTATTACTTGTCTAAATGATTGCTGTTTATTATGTTTACACGTGGAGTGCTATCTGCCTGCTTTAGCAACGTAGTACTATAGTTTGGACTCAGCACCCGTTCACACGGGGGTTGCTAAGGACAATTACTTGCATGGATTACGGTGGTAATCATGTATTGCGAACTGTCTCGGACAGTCAACTCGAAGTCATTGGTATCGATGGTCCCATGTTGATAATTTACATGCATCGTTTGCCCTTGTGTACGTGCTTGGTTATGCGTAAACTATTCGAACTCTATATGCTATATCAAACTTGTGTACTCACCTTTACATTATATGTATTGACTTTTATTTTAACGTATGTGACAGGTGTTTAAGCTACTAGCGTGCTAGGGAAGCGAGGCAATGACCTTAGGACAGTGTCCACGTACCTGCCCCAGGGCCATAATTATCTGTAGATCTTGTACTGGCACCTGTAGTCAGTAAGATTTACTGATAGCCGTCTAGAGGTCTTAAAACAATATTTACTTTCGGTCTGTAATAATTAAGATTTGAGTTGTCGGAACAGTTCCCATATTGTTTAGTTGATTTCTATGATAACTTGTTATTATTTGGGACACGGTATGGGACGTGTTATATAACTGAATTGTATGATAGTTGTTGTGGAAACTTCTGAACAATCTGTTTCGCTCAGTGCCGCGCCCCGATGATTCCGCCATCGGTTGGGGTGTGACAGGTTGGTATCAGAGCCATAACTATAGGGAATTAGGTTAGACACGATCTAGTCCGGATCGCTGTCTTAGAGACCTAGACTAAAGTTAGGAACCAAGAGACCAAGTTTATGTGCTTATTTTACGTTGTTTCCTTCTATTCTATCATTACATCCGGACTCCGAGCCAAATTTTGTAATTTGGACGGGATTAGGAGTGAAACTCGCAAATTCCTGCCTAAATTACAAATCTTTGCCGATTATTTTGTGCGAATTTCTATCAACAAACGGGGGAGAATTATACCAAATTAGGGCTGAAACCCGTAATTTGATGAAAACTTTCCCCTAAATCTTCTTAAAACAAGGAAGAAATTGCTGAGCTAGGGGTGAAACCCTAACCTTGGCAGTTATTCCAACTTTAATTTTTTTCTCGCCAAGGCAATTGACGGACTCCAACGACCTGAACTCACGAGTATGACCTAGAATGCGCATGCATAATGCCCAAGAATCGAGGCAGAAACATGTTCCCTAGAGTCGAAAGTGACGACAAGTCAACTGTGAATAGTTAAATTGCCATGGTTAGTCAAAGTCTAGTAGCCGCAGACAATCCATTTTCCGATTTTGAGTGTTGTTTTGTTGAATTTATATGATTTACCTGTTTACGTGTTTTAAGATTTGTTGGTTACTCCATTTGTTATCAATCTGCGTGACTTTTGTTGCTATCCTATCTCGATTCGAACCCCTGTTGATGTGATCTAAACGAAACCAGTATGCTACACTACGCCATACTAAGCTACTCGATGTGTTGTATGTGACCGCTATATTCAAAACTTAGAGGTAGTCAGGAAACTAAGTGCGCTACTAAGTACTGTTAGGAGGAATTACGTGACATTAACTACCTCTGTGATAAAATTGCGTACGTGTTAGGAAATTAAGTGCCCTATTTGCTTAATTGCTTATGTGCCCTAATTGCTTCTGTGCTTATGTGCCTCTATGATTATGTGCTTATGTGATTATATGTGTTACGTGACGAGAGATGCGACGTGATTCTAAGCTTTAGAGATCTAAGAACGTGTGAGACTCGAATTCGTTGTGTTGAGCCTGTGACGATGTCTATTGCAGACCATGTCGTCATCTGGACAACCTAGATCACACTCGCGTCTTACCCGCCAGGAGAAAAGAGATCGACGTCTGGCTGCTATCATCTCTAAGACCGTGGCAAAAGCCGTCAGTGATGTGTTCGAGAACGCAAGCAAGTCATCTGAGGAATCCCGAACCCTCACGCCCAAAGACCCCAACAAAGCTACTTTTAGCTTCAAACAATTCAAGGCATGTGGGCCAAAAGAGTTTACCGGTGAAGATGGCCCTACGGCTCTGTTTCATTGGTTTGACTCGGTAGAAGTCACCCTTCGTCAAAGCGGATGCCCAGATCACCTCCGTACTCTCAATGCTACCGGTGTCTTCCAGTCGCGAGCTTTGGACTGGTGGACCGCAGAAAGGAACAAGCGCGGGAACGACGCTGCATACGAGCTGACGTGGAAGGAATTGAAAGCGATCATGATGGACGAGTTCTGTCCTCCCCACGAACGCCAAAAGTTGGAGGATGAGTTCTGGAGTATCAAGCAAAAGGAGGGAGACAATGCTGGTCTCACCGCCCGTTTCAAGCAATTGAGTATCATATGTCCCGACCAGGTCAAGACTTCTGACATGACCATCAAGAAATACATCCGTGCTCTTCCGGATTGTGTCGCAGATTTTGTTCACGCCGCCAAACCCGCATCAATCGAGGAAACCTACCTACTCGCTGCCGAGATTAACGACAAGCGAGTTAAGGCTGGTGTCTGGGATAAGCCATCCAAATCGTTGCATCAAGTTACTGCCGCATCAACCGACAACACCACCACTCAAGCCTCCAAGTCTTCGAGAAGAAGAAAGAAGAGCAAAAGTTGCGCTGCCGCAACCACTGCTGCTCCACTACAGTCTGTACCAGCCCAGCAGCAACAGCCACAGCGTTCAGCGCCAGTGATCAATGCGCCGCCAGCGAAGCGTGCGTACACCGGCCCCCACCCACTCTGTGCTACATGTTCTTATCATCATCCGGTGGGTGTGGCCTGCCGATTCTGTGCCCACTGCAACGTTTACGGGCATTTCACTGCGAGTTGCCGCTATGGTCCCCGTCAAGCTCAAGCCCAAGTCACTGCCAACCAAGCTCTACTCCCAGCTCCTCAAGCTCCTCAAGTTGCACAGGCCCCGGCAAACAATGTTCGGACCTGCTTTGCATGTGGTGACCCTAACCACTTCGCAAACCGGTGCCCGAACAGGGTGGTGAAACAAGAAGCTCAACAACCCCAGCAACAACAACAACAGCCTCAACAACAAGCCGCTCACGCCAGAACTTTCAACATCAACGCACGCCAGGCTCAAGCTGACAACAACGTGGTCAATGGTACGTTCCTTGTGAATGGTATATATGCATCATGTTTGTTTGATACTGGAGCCGATAACTGCTTTGTGTCATTTGAATTTGAGAAGCTTCTTAGACGTAAGCGCTCTTATCTTTCGACACCCTTCGAAGTAGAAATCGCTACCGGAAGAACCATTGCTGTCAATTCTGTGCTCCGTGATTGTACTCTCGAGCTCAACAATCATATATTCCCGATTAATCTCATTCCGATGCAGCTCGGAAGTTTCGATGTCATAGTAGGCATGGACTTTCTTCGTGAAAACCGTGCTGAAGTTGTGTGTTCCGATAAGATGATTCGTTTTGTGCTAGCTAGTGGTGATATTCTATGTGTTTATGGTGAAACTACTGCAAAAGATCTCAAGCTCATGTCCTGTCTTCAAGCTCGCAAATATCTCCGCAAGGAATATCGAGCCTTCTTGGCCAACATTGTTGTAGCAGAGACGGACAAGAAAAAGAAAGTTGAAGTCAAGGATGTCCCCGTTGTCCGAGAATTTCCTCAGGTGTTCCCTGATGATCTTCCTGGATTACCTCCAAGTCGTGATATCGACTTTCGAATCGACCTTATTCCAGGAGCCAACCCAGTGGCCAAAGCTCCGTATCGACTCGCTCCATCTGAGATGCGAGAACTCTCAAACCAACTCCAAGAGTTACTTGAAAAAGGCTTCATTCGCCCGAGCACTTCTCCATGGGGCGCACCAGTCCTTTTCGTCAAAAAGAAGGACGGGTCGTTCCGAATGTGCATCGATTACCGGGAATTGAACAAGCTGACCATCAAGAACCGATACCCCTTACCAAGAATCGATGATCTGTTTGACCAGCTACAAGGTGCTCAGTGTTTCTCCAAGATCGATCTACGTTCAGGCTACCATCAGTTGCGGATTCAAGAGGAAGACATACCCAAAACCGCTTTTCGAACCCGATATGGCCACTACGAATTTGTTGTCATGCCTTTTGGTCTGACCAACGCACCCGCGGTCTTTATGGATCTGATGAATCGCGTGTGTAAACCGTTCTTAGACCGATTCGTCATTGTATTTATCGACGATGTCCTGATCTATTCCAGATCGAGGGCCGAACATGCGCAGCATTTGCGATTGGTTCTCGAGTTGCTTCAGGGAAACCAACTTTACGCCAAGTTCTCCAAGTGTGAGTTCTGGTTGGAGGAGGTTCAATTTCTGGGTCATATTGTGAATAGTCGGGGTATACACGTTGATCCTGCAAAGATTGAGGCAGTCAAGGGATGGGTTACGCCAAAGAATCCGTCAGAAGTTCGCTCTTTTCTCGGATTAGCTGGTTACTACCGGCGATTCATCGAGGGATTCTCAAAGATTGCTGTACCGCTTACCTCCCTTACTCATAAAGACAAGCCTTTTGTGTGGGGAACCGCGCAGGAGACTGCTTTCCAAACCCTCAAACACATGCTGTGCCATGCACCAGTTCTTACACTGCCGGACGGAAGCGATGACTTCGTTGTCTATTGTGATGCTTCAAACCTTGGACTTGGCTGTGTTCTCATGCAACGAGACAAGGTTATAGCTTACGCATCTCGACAGCTCAAAATCCACGAGAAGAACTATACAACCCATGACCTCGAGCTAGGCGCAGTTGTCTTTGCCTTAAAGATTTGGCGACACTACCTGTATGGTACAAAGTGTACGATCTTCACCGACCACAAGAGCCTACAACATATCTTTAACCAGAGAGAACTCAATATGCGTCAACGCCGATGGGTAGAACTTCTCAACGATTACGACTGTGAGATCCGCTATCACCCAGGCAAGGCGAATGTAGTTGCAGACGCCCTCAGCAGAAAGAATTACGTGATAGGTGTTCGAAACATCCAGGCTCAGTATAACCTCGAAGCTCTTATCCGCGAAGCACAACACGCTTGCTTTAACGAGCGTACTTTGAAGAAAGAACGAATCTATCACGATGGAACTCAGCTCGTGGGCAAAGCCAATGGGATATTCTATTATCTGGACCGAATCTGGGTTCCGAGGAGGACAGATTTGCGAAAGATTATCATGAACGAAGCCCACAAATCCCGATATTCCATTCATCCCGGTGCGGACAAGATGTACCAGGACCTTCGCTACAAGTACTGGTGGCCTGGGATGAAAAGGGATATTGCTCTATATGTTGGTAGCTGTTTAACTTGTGCAAGAGTCAAGGCTGAACACCAAAGACCTTCAGGCTTACTCGAACAACCGCCGATACCCGTATGGAAGTGGGAAAGCATAGCTATGGATTTCATAACTAAGCTTCCGACCACGCCATCAGGTCACGACAGTATTTGGGTTATAGTCGACCGCCTAACCAAATCAGCCCACTTTTTGCCAATACGAGAAGACTACAAGGTGGCCAAGCTAGCCCAAATCTACACCGACGAGATCATTAAGAATCATGGTACGCCTCGAGACATCATTTCGGATCGCGATGCTCGGTTTACATCGAGATTGTGGGAAACTTTTCAAGCAGCTCTTGGTACGACGCTGAATTTGAGTACCGCATTCCACCCGCAAACCGACGGGCAGACTGAAAGAACGATTCGTACTATTGAAGACATGCTCCGTGCGTGTGTTATCGATTTTGGTGGTAGTTGGAGCAAACACCTACCATTGGTCGAATTTTCGTACAATAATAGCTATCACTCCAGCATCGAAATGGCACCTTTCGAAGCCTTGTATGGTAGGAGATGTCGCTCGCCTATTGTATGGCACGAGGTCGGTCATTCACAATTGACAGGGCCCGAGATTCTGCAAGAAACGACTGACAAGATCCACCAGATAAGGGAAAACTTGGTAAAGGCCCGGGACAGACAAAAGATGTACGCCGATAAACGACGCAGGCCCCGCGAATTTGCAGTTGGCGACTACGTGCTCCTAAAGGTATCACCTTGGAAGGGAGTAGTCCGATTCGGCAAAAGAGGGAAACTTGCGCCTCGATTTGTTGGACCTTTTAAGATTCTGGAAATACCTTAAAATCAGCTGGAAGCCGTGGATATTGTTCATATATAGTGGATATCGATCACAGCCCTAACTTGTGAATCAAAAGAAAACAAAAAAGACCTTATATAAAAAGGCCATGCCTAAAGGTGCATCACAGGAATACATTCAAGTGAAGGAAAAACAAGTAAGACATAACTACTATTAAAATAGTCAATTAACTTACTTCTGGATAGAACCCAAAAGCATTACTGCACCAACCACACCAACAGGCTGCAGATTACAATAATCATTAGCCAATGTGTAACACCCCGTGTTTTCCAAAAGTCAAAGTCAAAGTCAAGTGTTGACTGTTATTGGAATTAAAGATTAATTTCATTTTAGTTTCATTTTGATTTTCGTATTATTTGGAGTAAGTGTTGTATAATCAAACTAATCGACCGATAATCGAACTGTGAATCAACGACCGACTGTGAATGATAGGAAGTAACAACGCAATAAAGCTAGTCAATCAATAATCAAGCTAATCAAATCAATCATCAAACTCAAGTGTGGGGATTTTAGTACTTTTTATACGTGTGTGTGTGCCTTATGTGTTACTTGTGCATGTTTACTTTTATGTTAAAGTGTGTGGTGAATCAATCAAATCAATCAAGACTCAACGGTGAATCAAACTCAATGGAAATCGAACCCGAAATGGTTGTAAGGATGCTTGTATGTTAGATATAATAGTTGAGACTAAAAGTAATTTGATTAGGAATTCTATCATTCTCAAATCATCGTTCATCGAACTCGAAATATCGAAAATCGTCGCGAGACACTCTAAACCAGGCAAGCCGATCGAACAGGGCAACCTGATCGAACAGACTAGCCGATCGAACAGGCTGTTCGATCGGACAGCTGCTCGATCAGGGATGCTGTTCGATCAGCAGACCCTTTCCTCTTTTGGAAGCCTATAAATAGGGCTGTCTTTGTCAAGCTTTCCACTTTTGGAAAAGCTCTGACCGACCAGCCTCTTCTTCTCACTAAATCTCAGATTTCTCTCAAACCGGTAAGTATTTCGCTCTAATCCTTGTACGTTTTTGTTCATTAATCGATTCTCCATCTTTCTATCTTTCAAAATCTGAATTTCATCCATGAAATCACCAAGATCTAGGTGTTCTTGAGTGATGTCATCATGGTGTTCTTGGTGTTCATCAAGAACTTCATGTTCTTGACTTCATTCAACCATGAATAAGCTAGATCTAACCGATTTCCACATAAATAACCTAAAATCTTCCAAAGATCTTAACATTTCACGGTGGAAAAGGATTGGAAGATGGGTTTTCATCTATCTTTCAACTCTTTTACACTCAAAAAGGTGAAAACGAAGCTTGAACCGATTTACAAATCAATCTAAACAAACACATGGTTCAAGATTCGGGTTCTACCTAGAGATATACCGATTCCGGGTTAAACGTTAAACTTGGGTTCCAAACCGTCTCTGACCGAGCTTGGGTGATTCCTGCTCGAGTCAGTTGACTAAGTAGGGACTTCAGTCTTGTGGTTCAACTCGTAGTCAAACTGTCTCTAAAACATCAACAAACAACGGGAATAACCAGGTGTTAAGTGATAGGTTAACCGAATCGAGAAGCTGGCCGAACGGCTAGGCTGTTCGATCGAACAGCCCAACCGAACGACTATGCCAGCCGATCGGCTAGGCTAACCGATCGACTAGCACTTAGTCCCCCAAACTCATGAAGTGTAGTATTGACGAGGTACTGTTCGATCGACTACGCCACTCGATTGTAATCATTACTGCTCGAATCATGAGATACTATACTTCAAAACACTTAGACTTTTCGAAACATTGGGATGTCACCCGATCGAGTATGCCAGCCGATCGAGTGACATATTTGAAAACAATGAAGTACTAGCCGATCGGTTGGGCTAACCGATCGAACAGCTGTTCGATCGGCCAACTTGAAAGGTAGTACAAACCATCATACACAAACACATCCTTCACAACAAAGGAAGAAACAATCCACTTGAAGGAACCAGCCGATCGAGCCAGCCGGCCGATCGAATGGATGTTCGAACGGACTTCCAAACCAATCGAACAGCCCACTCGATCGAACTGCTGTCCGATCGAATGGCCTACTCGATCCAAGTACAATGTTCGCTTTTTCCGCATTACTCATCGTTGTGTTATCGAACTATTCAGGCTAACCTATTCTCAGTGCTCCCTTCAATCCACGATCAACCACTGTGAGTATACTCGATCCCTTTTTGCTTTCAGCACTTTTGGGTGTTACATACGTAATCTATCAAAATCACAAACAACACAAACTATTTGAACGCTAACCTACTTGCATGTATTACTTGTCTAAATGATTGCTGTTTATTATGTTTACACGTGGAGTGCTATCTGCCTGCTTTAGCAACGTAGTACTATAGTTTGGACTCAGCACCCGTTCACACGGGGGTTGCTAAGGACAATTACTTGCATGGATTACGGTGGTAATCATGTATTGCGAACTGTCTCGGACAGTCAACTCGAAGTCATTGGTATCGATGGTCCCATGTTGATAATTTACATGCATCGTTTGCCCTTGTGTACGTGCTTGGTTATGCGTAAACTATTCGAACTCTATATGCTATATCAAACTTGTGTACTCACCTTTACATTATATGTATTGACTTTTATTTTAACGTATGTGACAGGTGTTTAAGCTACTAGCGTGCTAGGGAAGCGAGGCAATGACCTTAGGACAGTGTCCACGTACCTGCCCCAGGGCCATAATTATCTGTAGATCTTGTACTGGCACCTGTAGTCAGTAAGATTTACTGATAGCCGTCTAGAGGTCTTAAAACAATATTTACTTTCGGTCTGTAATAATTAAGATTTGAGTTGTCGGAACAGTTCCCATATTGTTTAGTTGATTTCTATGATAACTTGTTATTATTTGGGACACGGTATGGGACGTGTTATATAACTGAATTGTATGATAGTTGTTGTGGAAACTTCTGAACAATCTGTTTCGCTCAGTGCCGCGCCCCGATGATTCCGCCATCGGTTGGGGTGTGACACAATGCTCATAGAGCATATAAGATGATTGGACAAGTTTGCGGTTTCAATTGACGACTTGAAGGAGAACAGGTGGTCATATAATATAATCAATTGAGATGTCTATGATAAAAGTTAAGAGCACCTGCTTTAGAACAAAAAGACGTCGATCAGACAGCATTGCCGGAATTATATCACAATAAACACGCTTTGCCTCCTCTGCAAAGAACTCGATGAAACTAGCCCCGTATCCAACCTGCAACACTTAAGAAAAAACATAAAGAAGTGCAAAACTTAATTGTTAATATTTATAGTACTTACTTTCGTAATCTTCTAAGGAGAAGTATAAAAAGGCACATACGTTTTTAAAAGTGAACTTTTAAAAATATTTAAAAACTCAATTTAGTAAAAAAAAAATATTTCTTAACTTGAAAGACACATAAAATTGAAAACGTAGACGCTTAGGTTTAAAAGCTTAAAACTATTAACATTTAACAATTAAACGCTTACAACTATTTAATTTTAACACAACTTGTTATAATATTTAATTTTTTTAAGGATTAGAGAAATAAAAGTTTGGAAGTAGAGAAGGCTATAATTTTAAGTTTTTGTCATTTAAACTTTTAAGTTTGTAAAAGTTTTGCATGAAAAAACCTATCAAATTAAGGATTAGTCAAAGCTTATTATTGTAAATATGCAGGTGAATGATAGTAATACCTATACTTGAGAGAATTTAATTATAAGCTTACCAAAGATTCATCCTTGGACATCTGCATTTGTTCAATCTTGGTCTGGGTGAGCTTATAGACAAAATCATCAACCATTTTCAAATTCGTTTTTAACTCTGCTATCATTCCAATATTCAAAAAATTCTAGATCTTCCATGATGGGTCATAAAATCTTTTATATATTAAGTTGTTTGCATCATCAAATGCAAGGCTAAATCGAACACCTTCTTCATTTCCACCCAAGTTGTCAAGATCAATCCCAAAACCGACTTTAAATATTGATATCCATAGTTAATTTCATGAACAAGTCCTGTATAAACACACGTCATGAATGTTATGTTATGTACGTGCTAATAATAAAATTTACGAAATGTTAGTGATAAAAGCTACTAGACATTACATTTATATCAATTATTTGGTTGCTATCTGCTGCTTGTGACAGTATCTCCCCGAGTTTTATTGTGTTTTTTCTGAAGGTTACACTGCTAAAATCTCTTAGGATTTTCGTCGAGAACTCTTGGCTCGCTACCTTCCTTTGTTCCCGCCATTGGTCCCCGTCCACTGTGAATATTCCTTCTCCAAGTAGATCCGATGTTATATTATATTTTAGTCTTATCAATTAATTACAGCTCTCTCTATTATCAGCTATTATTTAATATCGCATAACCAGTTCCACAACCAAACACCCCTAAAAATATACACCATTGTAGAAAAATTATCAGCAAACCTGGGTTTGAGTGTATCATCTGAACGATGATGTGGATAGCTAGAACTGTTCGTCAATCCCTCAGCGGCTGGCTTCAATTCCGATTTCTCAGCATTCGATTCATGTGATTCCGACATCTCGTATGCATTGCTAGAAGGCTTTTTTAGATGTAGCTTCCAACCAAACTGACAATCTAATTTATCCCAACCAAAACCCCCAATTCAAGCTCAAGAACCCTAGAATTATTAAACACAAAATTAATTGATCATTCACTCATAGCTATAATACATGAAGTTACCAACAAAATCAACTTCTTAGTTTCAAATATTCTTCTATGCAAGAACAAAACCCGCTTCTAAACAAACAACATCTAAAGATTGTTCTGTTCAAATCACTTACAAACAACAATACATATACATACAAACCGCGTCGAAGTGGAATCGAAAAAACTAACCAGTCTCGAAGGTGGAATCGAAGGAGAATGCTTCCGTCGTCGAGCAAATCGAAGGGAAAGGGGCTGCGCGTGGTGGTGCGGCTGTAGGGTTTCGGTCGTCGCACGTTGAAGAGGAAGGGGAGGGTTTGAATTGTTGTAGCCTAACTCATCAGTATGTAAGTTAGGGTTACAAATGGGTTTATGTCTTTTTTTTTTTGTATAAGACGGGGTTTAATGATAACACCGTCTAAAAGGTTCTTACATTCGTATACAAATATGTTATACTTATTGATATTAAGACGGTGTTATTACTTAAACCCCGTCTAAAGCAAAGTTGAACACCGTCTAATGGTTGGTTTTGTAGTAGTGTATAAGTTTAGTTTGATTTCGTCTTAGTTGTAATGTTTTGAATTATTAATGAATTATAATCAATTTAAGAACGCCATGAACGCCAAGATGTTTGAATTATTAATTGACTTTAATGAGTTTGGGAACCCCATAAACGCCAAAATATTTACTATGTAACACAAAAACGATTAATTCATCGAGGTAGATCTAAAAAAACAATAAAACGGCAGGTAGTTATTATTTCTACCTACACGCTAAAAGTGACAACGGTGTTGTGAGAAACGCATTGGAAAAGAAGATAAAAGGACAAAAAAACCCCTCTGCCTTGATTATATCGCGCGCCACGTGTTCGGCCAGGATCCGTTCTCACCGTTTTCACACTTTTAAGCGTTTTCTCCTGATCTCGTTTCTATATATATATAAAGTGTATCGCACAAAATGCCTTAACGTATGAAGCGTATGCTATGGCAAGTTCGTATGTTATAAGCCCAGAAAGGAAATCTCGCATGATGGAAAAAAACCAAAAGATCACATGTTAAAAAAATTTCCGCATATTAAAAAAAAAATAACTTCGCATGTTAAAAAAATCGCATGTTGCTGAAAAAACCAAAATCGCATGTTGATACTGCATCTCGTACGCGGCGTACATTAAGCCAATTTGTACAATAAACGGTCTATCTCTCTCTCTCTCTGTATATGTATATGTATATATACATAAAGAAAACCCATATTAGTTAATTAAGAAAACTAAGAAACCCAAATTTTTTACAAAACATTTCCAAGTTTTTTACAAAACATTACTCGAACCAAACACCCCTTATAATCTGCAAAAAAAAAAAAAAAAAAAAAAAAACAAAAAAACAAAAAAAAAATAAAATAAAATCTGCCAAATGTTAATTGGATTTTAGAAAGATAATTACGTGCAAATTATTCCACTGTCGTGCCTTCGGGCAGGTGGAGGTCAGGTTTCCCCACATCTGGGAGAGCTAAGAGGCTGGCGGCGGTTGAGTGTTCGACCTTGGCCAAAGTGTCCGATGTCACGATGGTTAAACGTCGTTCTTTGCCGTTAAAAAAATTATGTGCCAATTTATCTCTTTATGTAACGTACGCTTTTGCTCAAATATTGGAAATATATATCTCTCATACATGAGAGCATATAGTTTGAAGCCCTGTTATTCAAATATTGGAAATATATATATCTGATAAATTTGAGCATATAGTTTGAAGCCCTATTATATTATCACAAAAAATACAAAAAAGGAGGCTAGTTCCGTGCAACACTCTACTATCAAATCCTCAAGCATCTCATAATACAAAAAAGGAAGCTTGTTCCATACAACAATCTGCTATCAAATCCTCAAGCATCTCATAGAAAATTCGAAAGAGCTGACCCTAAGCATTTTACAAGATCCATGGAAGTTATGACGAACTGTTCGCTCATCTACACAACACAAGAAATAATTAATCAACAACAAAAGTGTAGTAGAGTAATAAAATCTGGTACAAATTTGTTGTTATTACACTACAAAAGAAATAAGTAGAATAATAAGATTACACTATAGTTTACATGTAGCATAATTTTATTAGTTGTATTTCGTCTTCAATGGGATATTCTGTTGGTAAAGTGATTGTGTATACAACAGAAGATTTGGAAGTTTAAATCTTGCCATATTCAAGTATTGGTGAACTTATCCTATAAAAATTAGGAATTGTTGGTAAAAAAAATTGACATGCTAAAACTTATTTGATTTATTTTTATATATACATATACCTATATACACAAAAATAGGGTGTGGATCATGAGAATATCACATAGTTACTTAAGAACTTGAGAACCATTATCAACCAAACAACATCTTCTTCTTATAAATTGTTTCAACCTTTTTTTATTAAATTAAAATGTTATAATTATATTGTTAGTATAGAAAAACTATATATATAGAGAGAGAGATCGACGAGCTACATAAATATAACTCGTGAATATACATATATGTAGCTCAAATGAACTACATACCTCAGCGATTATGGTTATTAGAGCATCATTGCCAGAGATTGGAAGAGCGTTGTTATACATGACGGTGAAATGAAGTCCCTCCATTTCAGCGAGGACTTTTAATGCAAGCAACGAATTTCTTTGGCAGTAAATTCTCACAAGTATGCTGTTTCCTGATATTCTTACTTTAATCCCAGGGTTATAAGATCTGTTACAAGGTAAAGAAATTGTCTCATCAAAAGAAGATGCATGATCAAGTTCATCACCACCATGAAATTTGGATGTCTTCATCGAAGCTGTTGATTCGTGGATGATATTATTTCCAGTAATTGATGTTTCTTCGAGTTCCTTCACGCGGTTTTGAAGGTGTTTAATATACTTAATTGCATCTTCAAGCACCGTAGCTTTGTCCATCTACAATATATAATATGTTATTAGAAATTTTCACTTTGAGAAGAACATTCTAAAATTTAAACATAACAATTTTATTATAACTGGGATATAATTATTGCAATGTGGAAAATCAAGAGTTGTTTCACATGTGACATAACATTGGCTCACATTTTATTCATGTTTTATGCGATAAAAAATCAGCATCATTATGATTGTTTTCTTTCTTTACAGTTCCATTCAAATCAATTAAACAGATTAAGTTTTGATTTGAAGTTCATATGTGAATCTTTTTAATTAACCAAAAAAAGAAAAGAAAAATATCAAAGTTCATATGTGAAACTTTTTAATTAACAAAAAAAGAAAAGAAAAATATCAAAGTTCATATGTGAAACTTTTTAGTTAACAAAAAAAGAAGAAAAAATCAATAAAAGCATATCAAGTGTAGTGCCTACTTAAAGGGAAAAGTGTTATTTTAATGGTTTAACTTGTTTAACTAATTTTTAGCGACACTCAAAATATTATAGTTTATAAAAATCATCATCATACTTAGTAAATCTCATTAATAGCAAAACTAACGTAGGGTCTGAGGAGGATAAGATGTAGACAACCTTACATCTATCCCGTAGGAACAGAGAGGCTGCTTCCAGTGAGACCCCCGGCTCGATAGTAGTTTTGCATCAAGCCTTGGACACAAGGCACATAACACTCAACAATCGGGAGAAATGCCGATTAGTGCATGTACCCTTTTGTCTTTCGGCTATCAACGCCACCACTTGATGCATGATTAACCATCCCCCTCTTTTAACGTTATTTTCAAGAAATTAGTAAATAACGTTAAAATTAGTGAACTTTCACTTTTGCCCCTCGAGCGTCCACACATATATAAATTATATGTGCATACCACAAGCGGGTCATATTATAATTTATAAAAATAATATTTCTTAAACTTTGGTGAAACATGGGCAATGTGTTTACTCTTGGTTGCTAGAGAAAAGATGGAATTGTAGTCGCATTTAGTTATGTTACTAAACTAGAGGATGCCCCACGCTACGTTGCGGGTCTTCTGTCGGGATCATTTTGATTTGTTACAGTACATATACGATACCCAGACGTGGAATGACAATCGACATGTGTTTTACATCGATAAAAAACATTTACCGGTACCGATACTGTTGTTGTTTGAAAGGAATTGGTTCGGTTCATTTACAATACCGGCACTCAATATGATATTCAGTCAGTACCAGTTCTATTCATCGCGGTATCGCAACTGACTAAAGAAAATAATCACTTAAATATAATAACATTAATAATATATATAATACTAAAGATAATAATAATAACAATGATAAGAGAATAATTAAAAAGATGATATTAACATAAAGATGAAGATATCTAGGGGCGGATTTACACTTCGTTAGGGGTTCCTAGGAATGGGGCTAAACGAACCTATGATTACTGTACATCACAGTAATAACCTTACCATCAGGTTGTACGTTTAACAATTTGGTAGAGCTTGATCACACGTGAAATAACTTTACTTTAGCATTGGTTACTTATGATATGCTATAATTGTTAGGGAATGTCTTGGTGAATGTTTGCATGATGTGCAAGTTTGTGTCTCTGATACCCAACACTTTTGGATATAACATGCACCCTAAGGTGAGTTCACAACCTTTTTCTAAAAGCATGTGTCCTTGGTTTAGGACAACACTTTTTACGATAGCCCTGGAGGTGGATAGTACACTTAGACTAAACGAAAAACTCTATCATGAAAGTCCCTATAGTTTACTAATTAAATTGCTGGGTGGGCATACGCGGGGTATTAGTTAATAGCACTATTAGGTTTGACAAACCTCACACCGTGTTTGAGCCCAGGTGTGAACTTCTAACCTTCACTCTTGCTTTAATGTTGATAGACATTATTGAGGGCACAAACGAAACGTCAGCATTCGGTACACAGTTTAGTCATGTGATGAGGGTTAGCTACCCGAGTCATACAAAAACCAAAAATAGTTGTGAACTTCACTTTTGCTTACCTAAAACTGTGAACTTGCCAACTTTATGTCGACACACTATTGCATGCTTTGCAGGTCGTTAGGTACGACTCGGATGGGCACTTGCAGTTTGGAGAGTGTCATGGCTTTTGGTTAAACCGTTTACATTGTTTTGTTAAATAACTATGATTTTCAATTAAGTCTGGATTATATACTTTTGCTTCCGCTGATAACTTTAACTTACATTTTCAAACTTCTAAAACTATTATCATTATTCATGTTGAATGTGGTAGTTAAACGTTTTACAATTAAACTTGAAATGGTTCAATATGATTAGTGTCTTGATCCTGGAATGTCACGCGCCTCGCGGTAATACCCCGCATGTGAAATTTGAGGGTGTGACAGGTAACTAATTCATTATATACCTTAGGGATTGTTTTGATAATTACAAAGTTATTTTAATATTTAAGAGATCATTAATGCAATTAATCAAGTTTTTTTTATTATTTTCACAATTCTTATTTGACAAAATGTGTTTTAAATATACAAGTAAATATGTATTTTCATTAACCTTTTGTTTTTTTATAAACGTTGTTTTTAAAATCCTTTGTTTTTTAAGCTTTTTAAATTGTCTATCATTTTTAAAATTGTTCAGTTTTAACCGTTTATTTATTAAAATCTTTATCTTAAAATTCGTCTTTCTTTTAAACAGTTCATTTTATATTGTTCCTTTTAAAATCTTTTTATAAACTTTTTTAAACAAATCGTTTTTTTATATCGTTGATTTTTAAAAGCGTTTCTTTTTAAACCGTTACTTTTAGAACCATTTTTAAAAATCGTTCATTTTTTGAAATTTTGTATTCAATTTACTTGTAGGCATCAGGGAAAAAGATCTTTAAAAAATGAACGATTTAAAAATAGAAGGAATATAAAAACAATCAGTTTTTAGTTTTTAAATGAACAAGTGGTTGAAAAAACGACGTTTATAACAAAACAAAACGTTAAAAAATAAGTTAACAAGTGTAATGTTTTAAAAAAACACATGGATTTAATAAACGAAATGTTAAAAAAAAATAACAAATTTTGAACGAACATATGGCGCAAATAAATGAAAATTTTGAAAAAAAGATAAACCATTCTAAAAAAAGATTGAAAATTGATGATCTTTTGCAAACTTTTTATTAGAATGACTCATCTTTTTTCAAATCTCCCATTTCTTATGTTTTTTAGACACGTAATTTTGTAGAATTTAAGATATAAACGACTTTAAAAAAGTGAATTGTGTAAAAATATTTAAAATCAAACGATTTTTTAAAGAATAATGTATAATAAAGTGTTTAAAAAATACTTTAAAAGATAAACGACTTTAAAAAGAACTACTTTTAAAAACAAACAAGTTTAAAAATAATAGACGGTTTAAAAAAAAAGCTAATTTTTTTTTAAAACAATGACTATAAAAACAAACGGCTAATGAAAATACATATTTATTTGTATATTTTAAACGTATTTTATTAAATGATAATCGTTAAAGTAATAAAGTGATAATAAAAAACTTAAGTAATTTCATTAATAATTTCTTAAATATTAAAAGAAATTTGTAATTATCAAAAATAACCCCAAAGTAATTGACCTAATTAAACATACACTAAGTGTAAAAAAGTAACAAAGTTAGTGTCAGAGGCTAAAACCATTACAAAATGGAACATTCTGATATGTCAAAATATTCATTTTAGACTGAAAGAGTTAAATTGGGTAAACCACAAGGGCCAAAACAATAATTTACTCTATAATCAATCACATCGTTAAAAAGGAACATGTAGGATGCCAATAATGGGCCAAACTCTACAAGTAATGTATTTCCTTTAATTACCCCATCAGGCCAGCACAAATGTTATTTCTTATGCTACAGTCATTTACGAGAGATAATATATAACGGTACCGTATCAAGTAAATTAAGCTAAATATGTGTTTAGGAAGGAACTTATTCCTAGCGTTATAGTTATGAGGTATAATAAGTTGTACCATAGCAAGTAAGTAAAGCTTAAAAAAAGGGTGAGGGTATTGATACATCACTACTTTTTATATGCACATCCCTCAAAGGAAGCGTATAGGGATGTAAGGGGTGTATATGGTGTGAAAGCATTAATATGGCAAAGAGCTCCTATTTTTAAATCAAGAAACTGTGATCGTACATAAATTAGTACCTTCTTAATTTCAGGCAGGCGAGCATACAAAGACATGAAGAGTTGGTTCAACTTCTCCCTTCTCTTCCTTTCCGCCAAGATATGGTCTTGGGCTTGTCTACGGTTTCTTCTAGTTGTACTGGAAACTCTTTTAGGGAGCTCAATGGATCCATGAAGTTCATTGAGATTCATCTTCTCTGTAGCTTTCAATGCATTATGGTAATCCAATTTGTATCCTCCAGAGATTTCCTTTTGGTTTATGGTTGCTGGTGAAGTGATGTCCCCAAAAGATATATTGAAAGTGTTGAGTGATGATCCAAAAATAGGAGCAAAAGAGCTGGTTGAAGTGGCCATATTACTTTCTTGCATGACTAAATTAGTGGTGGTTGCACCAATATGTTGGTTTCTGGTGGTCAGATTCTCATAACCTTTGTAGCCTTGTGAAGAAAATACTTCCGCTAACTCGCTATAAGAATATATTCCTGGTTGATTCATGAGCTCATGAGGATATTCCATATCCTATTATGTGTAAGTTTAAGTTAATAATCAAACCACATAAAACAAGAAAACAATCCGTAATAACCTTTATTAAATAAAGATACAGCAATTCTTACTAGTTCAGGAAACCATGCCCCATTCTGGATATCCATTATAAGTATATATGTAGCTTTGCTTGATCTATTAAGAACGCAGATGGCAGTTATCAGTGGTCTGCAACATAACCAAACTCATATTTTGTCCCAAACTTATATCCGATGCCGGGGAATTTAAATTTTTTTGAAAGACCAATGAACTACTTATTTCCGTATCAACGATATGTAATCACAATTGAATTGAAAACTCTATAATAATTAAAATGATGCAAAGGTGGTCGGATTACATTTCCCTAATCGATATCGATAAAGTTCTATATATTTTTTAAATGTCTAAACTTATATATATATCCTAAGCTCAACAAATCGACAGAAACATGAGAACACAACAATAAATAGTTAAAAAGGAGTTTTTAAATAATAACATAAATAGAGTTTTAAAATAATAGTATTTCCAGGAGCAAACAGATGCACGGTTTACAAAACAGATAATATTTTGTACGATCTGTGCACGGTTTAGATGGGCAAATTTAAGAATCATGACTCATTAGAAATGAAATAAGAGCCATCCACTAATTCAAGCCATCCAAAAGATACGAGTTTCTTATAAGAGAATTAATTTCGAATAATGATCCAAAAACCAATTAATCAGGTTCATAATTAACATATTTGACCTATATTTAATCTAAAATTTAGATACAACCATCTTAATTAAGAAGGCTTATATAGACGACCATTTTTTTAATCAAAACACAGGTCCAGAATGATCCTAATTTTAACAATATATATTATCGTTTCTCCCAGAAATAAATAGAAGAATACAGATTAGATTACCTTGGTAAAATTCGTTGGATCTGTTTATTGGATTCCCCCACTTTTTTCTTTCGTATGAGATAATGATATTGGAATCTCGTCTACTTATAGATGACAAAGAATTCAAGGAAAAATTTTGAGTGTGTCCTACCAAATATATCTTTTTTTTTTTAATTTTAAGTTTTATTGTTGAAAGTAAAGTTTCATTTCAAAGATTAGGATCAAATATAAAGTCTCTTAAAATTAATAAGTCGTAAATAAGGTATTAAACGGACTCCTATTAACTTCATTAAAGCGGCACTGGAACTGTCTCATCGAACACTACGATGTGAGATTTTAGGTTGTTGTTTTTAAATGTTTAGCTTGTAGATTTTAAACTTTTTGTTTACATTATTGTATCTTTTTATTTATCATTGCGTTTTTTCTATATTTAAATTTGCATCATTTTGTTTTTTTGTTTTTTTTTTTTGGTGACTCGTTGTATTTTTTTTCGACATTGTGTTATATTTTGCTCAGCATTGTATTATATTTTGTTATTCATTATATCTTTGTATACTTCTTATTTTTAGGGGCTTTTGTATAATAACTTTACCCTTCATTTCAATTCAACAACAAAAATTCTATAATTTTAAGTTCTTTTTATTTATTCTTTGTTTTTAACGTCGAATATCTTGCTACTTGTGAGACTTGAACGTAAGATCTTACACTTAATTACCAATAGGGTGGTGGTCTATTGGTAAAGACAAAACTTTTAAACATTTTAGGAGAGGAAGGTCTTGGGTTTAAATCTCACAGACGATGAGAATTAAAAGGAAATTTGCCGTAAGAAAAAGACCTTACACTTAATTGTATTCGAAGGGTTTTTTTTTTTTTTTTTTTTTTTTTTTTTTTTTTTTTTTTTTTTTTTTTTTTTTGCAGATTGTAGTCAAATTAATTTGCAAGGCATTTAACAGTTGGTAAGGAGCTTAAATAGTGAGTTTTCATCTTGGCATTATTCAGACGGATATTTGATATATACACATATAAAAGAATAAAATCTTTATATACTACCAATGACTAAAGGCAACGTGATTAAGGTTGAGAAAAGGGACTGCGTACTTTGTCCTTGCATTTCAATGTTTCAATAATTTATGGAATTCCGTTTGTCCACTTCCATAATTTTTATTCGGCACATGCAAAAAGCCTACGTATTTTTTTTTTTTATTAACATAAGATTGTATTACCAACAAACAGCGAGGAGTTAGGAAATAAATTACAATACGACAGGGAAAGGGGGGCCTAAAAACACCTAATCCTATCCAAAGCAGATACACCACACATAACCCATTGCATCTAATGTTAGCATTCAGTGACGAATCTAGGAATTTTTCCATTGAGGTGTGGAACATTTTTAAAAATTTTAGGCCCCTAAGTATATAAGTAAAAAATCGGTTCGTATCGGGTCGGATCGAGTCATATAAAACAAACGAGCATCAAACTAAATTTATATAATCATCAAAAACATGTCAGACCTTGTTACAAACATAATTAAAACGTCGACGTCCTACGGGTTTTAATTTTTTGAAATCTATCCAAAACATCATCTAAAGCTAATTTCTTAAGCAATTCTTTTTCTATATAACATAAGTTTATCGCTCCATAACATAATATTTCAATTTTAATTTTCAACTATTCAACCCTTAGAAATCATAACGTAAGTTGTAATCACCCTAAAAATATATAAACAACATAATCACCCTAAAAATCATCTAAATAACCATAAACTACGTCAAAACACACAAAATTTCAAACCTATTTAACAACTTTATTACCCTTTTTTCTCCTATAATATCAACCAAAATCATCAAAATAACAAAGAAACTTACCCGTGTTCGGATTCCGGTTAGATTTGGTATCGAATGACGGTGGTATGGTGGCTGATTATGGTGGTCGCGGGCTGCTGGACTGTTGTCGCTGGGTGATGTTGTTCGTTGGCAATGCAGGGAAGCAAGAGAGAGAGAGAGAGAGAGAGAGAGCGGGAGAGAATTTCTTTAGGTTTTGGGCTTTAATTATTTTATTATAGTTTGAAATATTGTTGGGTTTGGTTAATGGGCTAAGACTTAGTACGATAGCTAGTTAGGAATTATAAGTGGGTAAAGGTATGGGTATTTGTGTTTAGTTAGTTACGTATTAAAAGATATAATTTAGGTATTATTTTTTTTTAAATAAGAGTTTACTAAAAAAATTTAAAACATAAATTGATAACACTTTTTACCGGACGAAAATATTCAAGGGGTGCGATCGAAAACTTCAAAGGGATACGGACGGGATTTTCGACGGAACTTAGCACTAATTTTTTTTCCCCGGGGTGCGCCCGCCCACCTTGGGCTGGGCTTGGGTCCGGCCCTGTTCCCATTAGGAAATAAACTTTATAATAACTAATTTATCTCATGTTTAATGTTCCCATTAGGAAATAAACTTCATAATAAGTAATATATCTCATGTTTAATTAGTGTTCGTTAGTCACTAAAAGTAAAATCTCCACCCACGTGTTCCACTCCCATAGTGAATGGAGTCTATCAATCTAGTTAAGGGTACTTATGTCCTTTCCGATAAGTTTTTTAACTTTACTATTTTCTATAAGAGCCATCTTATTTTAATTTTTTTCTATAATTCTCTTCATACACGGCTAAAAAATCATGAATATGTTGTCCAAATATAATCCAGTATATAAAAGTAGAGGTTACATCAATTTAGAACACAATTAATTATTTAGAAGCATATAGTAAGAAACCGTACGTCGTGTTACATATTACAATTTCTAAGAATATATTACGGAACCCAGAGTGTTAGTAAACTAAAAGGTTCTATTACATGTAAAAGAATTAAAAATTTAAAAAAAAATATATGTATTACGGAACCCAGAGTGTTAGTAAACTAACCCAGAGTGTTAGTAAACTAAAAGATTCTATTACATGTAAAATAATTAAAAATAAAAAAAATGTATAAATATTTGTAATGAAATTTGGTTTCCAGAAACCCACCTCTAAAATAATTAAAAATAAAAAAATGTATAAACTAACCAGGGTTTGTGTTAGGCTATAGGGTGTGGTCATGACCCTCATGACCACCATGACCCTTTATGTTAGTGCCATGTAACTCACCTCTAATCCACCATCTAAAACCACTACCCTAAGAATGTGGTCATGACTCAAACCACTAGCCACTTATTTATTTTAATTTATCTTTGTCTAAAGAACAAGGAAATGATTTGTTGAAAAAATGGAAAGGAGGACCATGGTTGCCATGGTTTAATCCATGCAAACCATGGTGGATCAATCAAGGGGGTGGTGTATGTTGATCAGTTCTGTTTAAACATAATGGAAAACATGAATAACATACCTGTTACAGCAGACAGGCCAGCAGAGAATCCAGTGAGAGATGCAGCCATTGAGTTCGACATACTTGTCAGGATGATATGGTTCCTCCTTAGGGTGTAACGTTATGATGGTGATGAACCGAAACTAGGGAGGGTTTCGGTTAGGAGAGAGAGCCGTGAATGATGTTATGAGGGTTGTGTGAATTGTGTAATTGTCTAGCCCTTAAACTCACTAACAATCTCCTTATATATACACCCAAGAGGAAACCTAATTAGTTAATAAGGGTAATATGGTCTATCAACAATTACCAACTAATTATTAATAGGTTATTAATATATTTTGATCTATATAATATAAATGATTATAATGGCTACAAGATTAAATAATATATTAATAATATATTTAATCTCACATTCTCCCACTTAGCCGAGTAATCATTTATCATGAGTATTAGATGAGCCTGGCCAGGAGTTAACACTCATTTTAGCCTTAAACCAAGAACTATAGCAGAGAAATACAGTCGTTGAATCATCATTCGACTCAGGACCCCCATTAGTCATACTATAGCCTCAATTTAAAACCTAATAGTTATGATCAAAATACACATAAGCCCTTTAGCGTCTGATTTGTATTTATATTTGTCTATATGTCATTACACCGGCAGAACATATGTTAGAGACATACAAAATCAAACTGAGGAAATTTTATTAATTAAAACATAAGCTAGTACAATATGCCATTAAATAAGGTCTTTATTAAGTCCCATATTCGATACATGTTCTTCGAAAACTTTAGGTGGGAGACCTTTAGTCATCGGATCCGCAAGCATATCTTTAGTACTAATATACTCAATACAAAGATTATTTTCCTCAACTTGTTCATGTCACACCCCGACCACGTAGAACATACCAAACGTGGCGGAAACGTCGGGGAGTGTTGTAACAGAATCAATTGTTTCAAATCCATGGCAAATGAAGTTTCGTTTTATAAATCAAACATGAAAGTTTACATTGTCTAAACAAGAATCAAAGTGTACATAACATAAATTAACTAGTTCTTGTCTCGTTTTAAGTTACTAAGGCACAGGTCCGCCTAAGTATGTCTTGATAAGTCCTATGCATCATCTCCTGAAAACACATGTGAAAATAGGTACGTCAGCATAAAAATGCCTGTGAGATACATTGGTTTTGTGAAAACGGAATTCATGACTTGAGTTTGAGAAAATGTTTAGTCATGAACCTCGTATTTTGCTTTGTCTTGTAAATCATTTGAAAAACGGTAAGATCAAATGATATGTATAAATAAGAGGACAATGCATGGTTAACTGAATAACCATGTAAAAAAAAAGAGTTTGTATAAGATTTGTTGTTTGTAAATCAATGTCTTGTGAAAAGCGTGTTATTTGTATAAAATGTTCTATGTTTCAAATTGAAATGATTCAAATACCGCTACGATATGTAATACCATACAAACAATTATATATAGGAAGTACCAGCGGCGTATCCACCATGCTTGTATCATATTACACATGCCTCGTTACTTAAATCACTTACTCAAACCAAACCATCAAGATGAAATGTTTAACAACGGTAGAAATGTTCATGTATAGTCAAATGTCTATTGTCAAATGTAATCCACGTCAACGGATACAACTGGTTTACACGGTTCAATGGTTACAGACGGTTCATGAAATTGAAGGGTTAAGACGGTTCACATAGTCAAATGGTTACAACGGTTCAAAATGTAGGGTAATGTGTTCATATGCTGGATGAGCATATGCAACAGAAATGCAATGTGAAACAATGTACTACGTATGCACACAATGGGCGTACGTAGCATGAAATGTATTGTAGAGTACAATGGTTCAAAATGTAGTGTAATGGGTTCATATGCTGGATGAGCATATGCAACAGTAATGTAATGTGAAACAATGTACTACGTATGCACACAATGGGCGTACGTAGCATGAAATGTATTGTAGAGTACAACGGTTCAAAATGTAGTGTAATGTGTTCATATGCTGGATGAGCATATGCAACAGTAATGTAATGTGAAACAATGTACTACGTATGCACACAATGGGCGTACGTAGCATGAAATGTATTGTAGAGTACAACGGTTCAAAATGTAGTGTAATATGTTCATATGCTGGATGAGCATATGCAACAGTAATGTAATGTGAAACAATGTACTAAGTACGCACACAATGGGCATATATAGCATAAACACAATGAAATCATGTACTATATATGTACTATCGAACATAGTAGTATATGATGTGAAAACCGGAAAGCATAAAAGTAGCAAGTAGGCACATGTGTTTCACCCCAAAACAGTTTGGAAAACAGTAAAAGAGGGGTTCAATGTACTCACATTGACTCCTCGAAAACATGTAAAAGATGGGGTTCAATGTACTCACCTGAGATTGCTTTGAAGTTCTTGTATAATAACCAGATAATGCTAAAGATCACGGGATATCAAACGGCACCTAATAGGTAGCTATGTTAATATACCGGACCAAATCGGAAGGATCGGATAGTACGCGGGTTCGTAAACCAAACGAGTATGGAGACTCGTGTAATATGGTTTACCAAAGCCTACATACTAAAATGAAACTTAACCTAAGTGCTTACGGTCCGTCACGACCCGTTTAGGTAGCTTATGCTACCCTAACGCGTCGTTCGCGTAGAACGCGTTCGGAACGCCTAACATCGTGACCACAAGGTATAACCTCGGAAGGTTATAGCTATGTTCACCTAATGTGTTTGGTCGGATCCTAAAGATCGACCAAATGGGTCGGGTTCGAAAGTATAAGCGATGGTTTAGATCGCTTACCTTACGACCCTATATAAGCACTAAACTAAAAGTGACGAGCTAAGCATGTTAGAACATGCTTAACTAAGTTTAGAAAACAGGTTTGACATCAAAACAAACGGCTTTGATGCTCACGAGTAGTTTGGTTACAAAATATGCAAGAATGCACATTTTGGCCGAAACTACGACCCGTCACTGAGCCTAGTTAACGTGGTGATCAGTAGGTATAGTCACTACGGACTATAACCATCGTGATCACGCTCAAGTTATGAAGTTCCATAAACTTCGCATCGCCCATAAGCTGGTCAATGCAGAAAGTCAACAAAATGTTGACTTTCGGACTCGAAAAGCGATAAAAGAGCGAAAGAAGACTTACGGAAGGTCCCCGAGTGCTAATCTAGATCAAATAGCTCAGGTATGGAACAATGGTTCCAACTTAGAGCCTTAAGATCAGATTTTGTGGGTTTTTGGAACAAAGTGGGGGGGGGGGGTATTTATAGGAAAAGTGGAACCGTTAGGATCGTTTATCGAATATCGTGCCGCGATCTCGAGCGTACACTTGTCAAATTCTTGTGGTAAGTCAGAAATTGCCCCTTGGCTCTTGATTGGGTGAAAGGGCATTGCCTCTTGATCGAACGAAAGGCCAACTGCATTAAATAGATACATTGAATCTGTCTGACAGTCTCACGCGCCCCGCGTAAGGATTTGGTAAATCCTTACGCGCCCCGCCTAAGGTTCCCAGATCAGAATTTACAATTTTGGTCCCTGCACTTCAGAAACACGTATTTTGGCCCATTTTTGGCACGTTTAAGCCCCGTTAACCTCATTTCAAGGCTCTATGATGAAGTTAAAGTGTAGGGGACATGAAATATGCTCAAAAATATTCCGGATGTCGGTTCGTTTGGCCGTACGATTGCGATGTTCGCTTAATTACGACGGAATGCGCATAAGCGCGAAAGACGATCCAAATGACGCGACGAATGGATTTTTCTCATGCCAAACACTAAGGCAAAATATAAGGATGCTTACATAAATTTTTGGATGTCCGGATGTATTCAGAACGTAAGTTATGCGCGAAAGTGCAAACTTATGCACTTTTTGACACTTTTAGTCCCTGAATGATCCAAAAGTTTGTTTTAGCATACCAAACCTCTCAAAGCCTATTTCTAAGCTATGTAAAGGATATTTATGGTATGTTTAACTTATGGACATGTTCCGGAATGTTCGTTACAGTTCAAATTGGCATACTTTCGCAGTTTGTCAAGTTTAGTCCCTGTAAGCGAATTAACTTGTTTTTGCTATACCAAAGCCTTCAAAACTTATTTCTAAGTTATGTAAAGGTTATTTAAGGTATGTTGAGTATATGTTGATGTTCCGGAGTATTTGTCGCATTAAACTGAGTACGTTTACGCACCAGTTTGCGTATAATGCTCTAGAAAGCAATGTAGAGTTTGAAATTGAACAATAATTGATATCTGCAAAACATACACATATTTATACAAGATCCCAAGTATGAAATACAATATTTCATCGGCTTGGTATTTGTTTGATGGTCGCGGTGACACAGGTGTCACAGTCTCCCCTACTTTAGGAAATTTCGTCCCGAAATTTATTCGTAGGAGTCTATTTGTGACTTTGCCAAATAACCACCAGCGATATGTAAGGCAATATCCTGTCATTTCCTTAACGGTCATTCCTCAGAAACGAATATGAACAGACGGAGTCATTTTCAATGGTTGCTTCATCAGAATTGGAAATGAAGGATTACACAACGGATATTCATTTCCTCAACGGATAATCTTCAGAAACGAAAATGAACTAACGGAGTCATCTTCAACGGTTGCTTCCTCAGAGTTGGAAATGAAGGATTACACAACGGATATTCATTTCCTCAACGGATAATCTTCAGAAACGAAAATGAACTAACGGAGTCATCTTCAACGGTTGCTTTCTCAGAGTTGGAAATGAAGGATTACACAACAGATATTCATTTCCTCAACGGATAATCTTCAGAAACGAAAATGAACAAACGGGGTCATCTTCAACGGTTGCTTCCTCAGAGTTGGAAATGAAGGATTACACAACGGATATTCATTTCCTCAACGGATAAATCTTCAGAAACGAAAATGAGCTAACGGAGTCATCTTCAACGGTTGCTTCCTCAGAGTTGGAAATGAAGGATTACACAACGGATATTCATTTCCTCAACGGATAATCTTCAGAAACGAAAATGAACAAACGGGGTCATCTTCAACGGGTATTCTTCAGATTTGGAAATGAAGGATAAACGGATATTCATTTCCTCAACGGATAAATCTTCAGAACGAAAATGAACAAACGGAGTCATTTTCCTCGACGGGTATTCTTCAGATTTGGAAATGAAGGATAAACGGATATTCATTTCCTCAACGGATATTCTTCAGAAGTGAAAAATGAATAGCTAGTTCATTTTTCCTCAACGGATGCTTCATCAGAATTGGAAATGAATAGGGTTAACTCTAGACACATGACAGAACTTGCTGTGATTTCTGTGCACTAAATTCCATAATTATGTATGCATCCATAATTACGTAATCCCTTGCACAGTCCGCACAGTTTGTTTTGTAATGTTTTGGGGAAGGATATCAAACTTGTGACGAGGGTGACTAGACTTCCACCGGTTCCTTTTAATTAGATCGACAGGGGATCCTCTTGGTTAGGCCACCAAGGAGTCCTTTCAGCTATATCATCACATGATATCCCTAACCAGATTTTTGGATGAATCTGTTTAGCTAGACCACTCAAGGGGTCTAATTATGAAGTAGTACTTTATAATCCGAGGGACTTAACTATAACATAGAAGTCCATTGAGGATTTTAAGTAATACCTTTGGGCATCCTACTATGAATCTCTTGTACACGGATATGTAAGATTCTACGAAGATTTGGATAGCATAATTTGGATCACACAACAACACATAAGGGAACACATAAGCACGAAGTCACATACTTGTTTAACTTGATCATAATTTGTTTTTAACTTGTTATTGATTGAATACGGATATGGAAACCAATCGACGGGTCTCAATGTTCACTGGAATCTATCTGAGAAGATAGAAAGATCTCCCAAAATTCGATTTTTGATTACAAGGAATCACCACATTCGAATGAAGGTATACAACAATTAAAGACTTACGGGAAATTCCTAGGTACCCTATTAAGGATTTATAGTGGTACCTTGGGTATTCGTCTTGTGTTGTAACCTGCGCCTTGTACTTCGTTTCCTTAGAATAAACGGGTACTTAGGAATTCCGTGGAAGACGCAAGCGATTATAGAATTGGAGAATTTTGGGGGTAGTTTGTTCTTCAAGGAATACGGTTCCTTGATTGTCGGTATTGCAAGGGATATGTCGTTTTATACATGCAACCATCGAAATACATTGCAATGTAAATGAAAGATTTATTTATAAACAACGATATCAACTGTTCCTTGGATCTTGACAACAAAAGAAACTTAATACATAAGACATGATTATTTCTAAACGATGTTGTCTTCTAGTCAGTCGGGTGATCATCCTTGTGCTGGATTTGCATTAGCAAGCTTTGGGCAATTTCTTCGGAAATGACCCATCTCGCCACAGTTGAAACAAGAACCTGGTAGGAAACGACCTTGAGCGGGATTGTTGCCAGCTTGGTTTGGTGCAGCTGCAGCTGGGCAGATTCTTGTTGTATGGCCTATGAGTCCACAAGTTTGGCATTTGCGGCACTGTACATTGGCGTGATGATGGAGGCTACATTGGTTGCACAAGGGTGCAGTTCCATTGTATGGTTTTCTAGCAGGGGGTTGAGCTGGTTGGTTGGGGACGGCTTGACCATTGTGAGCGACCACGGCGAAGTTCTGAGAAGCCTTTCGCTTCCTTGACTTCTTAGGAGATTCAGTCTGTTCATCCATGGTCTTTGATTCCTCGATTGGGTTCGATTCCCCGGCCGATTTCTTGTCACCTTTTCGAAAAAGTTTATGCTTTCTGATCTGCGATTCAGTCAAGGTTGCAGATAGCTCAATGGCCTGACGGAGTGTGGTAGGGTTGCTACCAGTGACAATATCTTGTACCGAGTCAGGCAGGCCGTCGATGTACCTTTCGATAGCCTTGTTGAGTGGGGCGACCATAGTCGGGCAAAGTAGACTCAACTCCTCAAACCTATCAGTATATGCCTTGTGTTCGCCACTATCTTGTTTCAAATCATCAAACTCCTTCTCCAACGCTCGTTGTTCATGACGAGGACAAAACTCTCTCATCATAAGTGCTCTCAGTTCAGCCCATGTTTGTGCTAGAGCAACATCTGCACCACGGTCTCTCATTACCCCGTTCCACCATGTAAGAGCCCTCTTCTGAAACACACTCGAAGAAAACTCGACCTTGCGATTTTCCGGACACTGCACGTGGCGAAAGGTATTCTCGATGCTCTCGAACCATTGGAGAAGCCCAGTTGCTCCCTCAGAACCACTAAACTTGAGTGGTTTAGCCGAGTTAAAGTTCTTGAAATTGCATGTACCATTGTTGTTGTTGTTGGCTTGGTTCCATTGAGCAAAGAGATTTGGGAATTGAGCAGCCATCTGCTGCGCAATAATTTCTGCCAGCTCGGCAGTTGCTATCTGGTGTTCGCGTCGAGGAGGCATTCTAAAAGAGGAAAACATGAAAGGAAACAAATAAAATGGTATTGGGTAAGAATAGGATGTTACAATCACTGACCATAATCACGGTTGATGGTCACTTGTTTGAATCATGAAGCAAACAAACAACACCAGGGCTGAATCAGAGCAAATAGATCCTCATAGTGTATCGCGAAGACATGCTCGCCTATAAGTGGACACTCACCCCAAGAGTTCCCAGGTAAGAGTGACTGGTCCGATTATGCGGATTTGTACGAACACTCTAACCTTAGACAGAAAACCCAGGGTACAGGCATTCACTCTTCCAGTTCGCACGTGTTCACACTAGTTAGGACCCAAAACTTTGACGGGAGTTTTGAAAATTCAAAGGGGTTCAAAACCTTATAACAGAGGGTTCAAAACCTAGTAATCAATCATCCTAGAACAGATGATTGGTTTTCAAAGCGGTTTTGAAATTTATGTTCTTGTTGTGGTAGTCGCCTAAGGATAGGTGACGGTATTGTTTTGTGACTAAACGCAAGTAAACTCGCGTTAGGGTCCTAGGAAGGTTATAGACTAGGTCAAAGCATTACTAATAACCTAATTCCCTATAACCATTGGCTCTGATACCATCTTTTCTGTCACACCCCGACCACGTAGAACATACCAAACGTGGCGGAAACGTCGGGGAGTGTTGTAACAGAATCAATTGTTTCAAATCCATGGCAAATGAAGTTTCGTTTTATAAATCAAACATGAAAGTTTACATTGTCTAAACAAGAATCAAAGTGTACATAGCATAAATTAACTAGTTCTTGTCTCGTTTTAAGTTACTAAGGCACAGGTCCGCCTAAGTATGTCTTGATAAGTCCTATGCATCATCTCCTGAAAACACATGTGAAAATAGGTACGTCAGCATAAAAATGCCTGTGAGATACATTGGTTTTGTGAAAACGGAATTCATGACTTGAGTTTGAGAAAATGTTTAGTCATGAACCTCGTATTTTGCTTTGTCTTGTAAATCATTTGAAAAACGGTAAGATCAAATGATATGTATAAATAAGAGAACAATGCATGGTTAACTGAATAACCATGTAAAAAAAAAGAGTTTGTATAAGATTTGTTGTTTGTAAATCAATGTCTTGTGAAAAGCGTGTTATTTGTATAAAATGTTCTATGTTTCAAATTGAAATGATTCAAATACCGCTACGATATGTAATACCATACAAACACTTATATATAGGAAGTACCAGCGGCGTATCCACCATGCTTGTATCATATTACACATGCCTCGTTACTTAAATCACTTACTCAAACCAAACCATCAAGATGAAATGTTTAACAACGGTAGAAATGTTCATGTATAGTCAAATGTCTATTGTCAAATGTAATCCACGTCAACGGATACAACTGGTTTACACGGTTCAATGGTTACAGACGGTTCATGAAATTGAAGGGTTAAGACGGTTCACATAGTCAAATGGTTACAACGGTTCAAAATGTAGGGTAATGTGTTCATATGCTGGATGAGCATATGCAACAGAAATGCAATGTGAAACAATGTACTACGTATGCACACAATGGGCGTACGTAGCATGAAATGTATTGTAGAGTACAACGGTTCAAAATGTAGTGTAATGGGTTCATATGCTGGATGAGCATATGCAACAGTAATGTAATGTGAAACAATGTACTACGTATGCACACAATGGGCGTACGTAGCATGAAATGTATTGTAGAGTACAACGGTTCAAAATGTAGTGTAATGTGTTCATATGCTGGATGAGCATATGCAACAGTAATGTAATGTGAAACAATGTACTACGTATGCACACAATGGGCGTACGTAGCATGAAATGTATTGTAGAGTACAACGGTTCAAAATGTAGTGTAATATGTTCATATGCTGGATGAGCATATGCAACAGTAATGTAATGTGAAACAATGTACTAAGTACGCACACAATGGGCATACATAGCATAAACACAATGAAATCATGTACTATATATGTACTATCGAACATAGTAGTATATGATGTGAAAACCGGAAAGCATAAAAGTAGCAAGTAGGCACATGTGTTTCACCCCAAAACAGTTTGGAAAACAGTAAAAGAGGGGTTCAATGTACTCACATTGACTCCTCGAAAACATGTAAAAGATGGGGTTCAATGTACTCACCTGAGATTGCTTTGAAGTTCTTGTATAATAACCAGATAATGCTAAAGATCACGGGATATCAAACGGCACCTAATAGGTAGCTATGTTAATATACCGGACCAAATCGGAAGGATCGGATAGTACGCGGGTTCGTAAACCAAACGAGTATGGAGACTCGTGTAATATGGTTTACCAAAGCCTACATACTAAAATGAAACTTAACCTAAGTGCTTACGGTCCGTCACGACCCGTTTAGGTAGCTTATGCTACCCTAACGCGTCGTTCGCGTAGAACGCGTTCGGAACGCCTAACATCGTGACCACAAGGTATAACCTCGGAAGGTTATAGCTATGGTCACCTAATGTGTTTGGTCGGATCCTAAAGATCGACCAAATGGGTCGGGTTCGAAAGTATAAGCGATGGTTTAGATCGCTTACCTTACGACCCTATATAAGCACTAAACTAAAAGTGACGAGCTAAGCATGTTAGAACATGCTTAACTAAGTTTAGAAAACAGGTTTGACATCAAAACAAACGGCTTTGATGCTCACGAGTAGTTTGGTTACAAAATATGCAAGAATGCACATTTTGGCCGAAACTACGACCCGTCACTGAGCCTAGTTAACGTGGTGATCAGTAGGTATAGTCACTACGGACTATAACCATCGTGATCACGCTCACGTTATGAAGTTCCATGAACTTCGCATCGACCATAAGCTGGTCAATGCAGAAAGTCAACAAAACGTTGACTTTCGGACTCGAAAAGCGATAAAAGAGCGAAAGAAGACTTACGGAAGGTCCCCGAGTGCTAATCTAGATCAAATAGCTCAGGTATGGAACAATGGTTCCAACTTAGAGCCTTAAGATCAGATTTTGTGGGTTTTTGGAACAAAGGGGGGGGGGGTATTTATAGGAAAAGTGGAACCGTTAGGATCGTTTATCGAATATCGTGCCGCGATCTCGAGCGTACACTTGTCAAATTCTTGTGGTAAGTCAGAAATTGCCCCTTGGCTCTTGATTGGGTGAAAGGGCATTGCCTCTTGATCGAACGAAAGGCCAACTGCATTAAATAGATACATTGAATCTGTCTGACAGTCTCACGCGCCCCGCGTATGGATTTGGTAAATCCTTACGCGCCCCGCCTAAGGTTCCCAGATCAGAATTTACAATTTTGGTCCCTGCACTTCAGAAACACGTATTTTGGCCCATTTTTGGCACGTTTAAGCCCCGTTAACCTCATTTCAAGACTCTATGATGAAGTTAAAGTGTAGGGGACATGAAATATGCTCAAAAATATTCCGGATGTCGGTTCGTTTGGCCGTACGATTGCGATGTTCGCTTAATTACGACGGAATGCGCATAAGCGCGAAAGACGATCCAAATGACGCGACGAATGGATTTTTCTCATGCCAAACACTAAGGCAAAATATAAGGATGCTTACATAAATTTTTGGATGTCCGGATGTATTCAGAACATAAGTTATGCGCGAAAGTGCAAACTTATGCACTTTTTGACACTTTTAGTCCCTGAATGATCCAAAAGTTTGTTTTAGCATACCAAACCTCTCAAAGCCTATTTCTAAGCTATGTAAAGGATATTTATGGTATGTTTAACTTATGGACATGTTCCGGAATGTTCGTTACAGTTCAAATTGGCATACTTTCGCAGTTTGTCAAGTTTAGTCCCTGTAAGCGAATTAACTTATTTTTGCTATACCAAAGCCTTCAAAACTTATTTCTAAGTTATGTAAAGGTTATTTAAGGTATGTTGAGTATATGTTGATGTTCGGGAGTATTTGTCGCATTAAACTGAGTACGTTTACGCACCAGTTTGCGTATAATGCTCTAGAAAGCAATGTAGAGTTTGAAATTGAACAATAATTGATATCTGCAAAACATACACATATTTATACAAGATCCCAAGTATGAAATACAATATTTCATCGGCTTGGTATTTGTTTGATGGTCGCGGTGACACAGGTGTCACAGTTCACGTACGAACAAATATTTTGTATCGAGATATAAACCAGCTCCAGTCGAACTGTTACTATTCGAGAAACTAACGGCAACTGAGTTATCACAGTAAAACTTCAATGGTCTAGAAATGGAATTAACGATTTTGAGTCCAGTGATCAGATTTCTAAGCAACATTCCATGACAGGTTGCGTTATAAACAGCAATGTATTCTGCCATCATTGTGGAAGTTGTAGTTAACTGTTGTTTATGACTCTTCCATGAGATAGGTCCGCCTGCTAACATAAAGATGTAGCCCGAAGTGGATTTCTTGTCATCTTTGCACTTGGCATAGTCAGAATCAGAATAACCTACCACTTCTAAGTGATCACTTCTTTTATAAGTCAGTTTATAGTCTTTCGTCCCTTGCAGATATCTAAGGACCTTCTTAGCTGCTTTCCAGTGATCTAGACCAGGATTAGTCTGATAACGGCCTAGCATTCCAGCAATATAAGCGATATCTGGGCGAGTACAGACTTGAGCATACATCAGGCTCCCGACTACTGACGCGTAAGGTATCTGGCTCATTTGCTCCTTTTCAACCTCTGTTGTCGGACACTGGAATGAACCGAAAACATCTCCCATAACTACTGGAGCGACGGAGGGTTTGCACTGTTGCATGTTGTAACGTGTAAGGACACGATCTATGTAGGTCTTTTGAGATAATCCTAAGATCCCTTTGTGTCTATCTCGGTGAATTTCGATGCCAATGACGTAAGAAGCATCTCCGAGATCCTTCATGTCGAAGTTATGCGAGAGTAACCGCTTCAACTCATGCAACATGTCTAAACTATTACTTGCCAATAGAATATCGTCTACGTAAAGGACAAGTATAGTAAAGTTACTCCCACTCATCTTGAGGTAGGTGCATTGATCCCCTTGATTCTTCATAAAGCCTTGACTCTTCATGACTTCATCAAACTTGAGGTACCATTTACGCGATGCTTATTTTAACCCGTAAATGGATTTCTTCAACTTACAGACTAGATGCTCCTGACCTTCAGGTTTAAAGCCTTCAGGTTGTTTCATGTAAACATCTTCGTCTAAGTCTCCGTTAAGGAAAGCAGTTTTGACGTCCATCTGATGCAGCTCTAAATCAAAATGAGCTACTAGGGCCATAACGATCCTTAATGAATCTTTACGAGAGACAGGTTAAAACATCTCTTGATAGTCAATTCCCTCTTTCTGAGTGTAGCCCTTTGCAACCAATCTCGCTTTGTAGCGTTCAACGTTCCCATTCGGATCTAGTTTTGTTTTGAACACCCATTTACAACTTACATGTTTAACTCCATTGGGTAATTCTACCAAATCCCAAACGTCATTTTTCTTCATGAATTCAAGCTCATCAATCATTGCTTTGTTCCATTCAGAAGACTGATCACTGCTAATGGCTTCATTATAAGAGGTAGGATCATTGAGCTTTCCAGCAACCATTTCAGTCAGGTAGGTAACATAATCGTCCCAATTAGTAGACCTTCTTTGCCTAGATGACCTCCTGAGTTGATTATCGGGTTCAACGTTGTCTTGGTTTTGAGCGTTTGATGTGCCTTCGTTATGAGCGATAATGGGTTCTGATTGTGGAGATGGAATTTGTGTAGTAGCTTCAGGTGCAGTTGTTACATAGGGTATAAGAGGAGTAAACGGAGTAATGGTAAGCGACGAGTCTCTCCCCCCGCGTCTTGTACTTCTTGCAATTCTTCGTAAGGGTTGGTACTGCTCCCACTGACCTTGAAATCCTCCAGGAACGCAGCACGCTTGGTTTCAACAATACGGGTGACATGGGAAGGACAATAGAAACGATAACCCTTCGAATGATCAGGATACCCGATAAAGAAACAGGTAACTATTTTAGGGTCAAATTTCCTTAGGAAAGGATTATAGAGTTTTGCTTCAGCAATGCAGCCCCATACTTTCATGTATTTAAGACTCGGTTTCCTTCCTGTCCAAAGTTCATAAGGAGTTTTAGGGACAGACTTAGAAGGAACTCTATTGAGTATATGAACAGCTGCTTTTAACGCTTCAGTCCAGAGGAATAATGGTAAATTAGTGTTGGCTAACATACTGCGCACCATGTTCATAAGGGTACGATTTCTTCGTTCAGCGACACCATTCTGCTGAGGTGTACCAGGCATGGTGTATTGGTTCACAATCCCCTGGCCCTTACAAAACTCATAAAATGGACCAGGAGTTTGACCCACATTAGTATGTCTTCCATAATATTCACCGCCTCTATCTGATCTCACAACTTTAATCTGACGATCTAATTGCTTTTCAACTTCAGCTTTATAATCTTTAAAAGTTGTAAGAGATTCACACTTTTCCTTAATAAGATACAAGTACATGTAACGAGAATAATCATCAATGAAAGTGATAAATGAAGTATGTCCTGTTATGCCAGCGATTTGGTAAGGACCACTAATGTCAGTATGAATGAGTTCTAATAAATTAGAACTCCTAGTGGCATCTTTCTTATTTGCTGATGTCATTTTGCCTTTAAAACATTTGACACATGTTCCAAAATCAGTGAAATCGAGAGGAGGTAAGACTTCATCCTTTACGAGACGATTTAATCGTTGTCTTGAGATGTGGCCTAAACGTTGATGCCACAACATAGATGAAGTCTCTAAGTCTCGTTTCTTTTCCATCTTTGTGAGTGATTCATTAATATTATATGACAACAAAGATTTGGAAAAATTATCATCTAGTCCTAATCTATAGAGACCACCATCCAGAATGCCAGTACCATAAACAACGGAATCATAGAGAATAGAGAGTTTGCGATGACCATGAGAAACGACAAAACCTTCCATGTCTAACTTTGGTCCTGATACAAGGTTCCGAGTTACCTTAGGAACATATAAGGTATCATAAAGTTTAATACATAAACCAGTTTTCAAAAATAATTGTAATGTTCCTATGGCCTTCACTTCTAATTCCCGATCATCCCCAACTTAAATTGTTCTTTGGTTTCTTCCCAGCTTCCGGATTGAAAGGAATCCCTGAGTAGAGTTAGTTACATGAACCATAGAACCAGAATCAAACCACCAAGAATTAGCAGGAACATTTAAATTAAAGGACTCAAGTATCATGAAAAATTGTTACCTTTCTTAGCCAGCCACTCCTTGAAGTCAGGGCATTCCTTTTGCTTATGTCATGTTTTCTTACAGAACTTGCAGTAGGGTTTGCCTAAGGAGATCTTAGAGCTGGAAGGTGCACTTGTATTAGGATTTGGCTTTTGGACTTTGGAAGCATCCTTTCTGTGATGATTGTGCTTCCTCTTCTTAGAGTTGGAGGTGGTGAAGTTAGCAACATCAGTTGTGCGATCCATCTTCATACGCTCTTCCTCCTGTACACACATAGCGACCAGCTCACTCATCGTCCATTTGTCCTTCTGAGTGTTGTAATTGATCTTGAATGCTTCATAGGACGAAGGAAGCGAAGTGATGATGAAGTGAACAAGAAAACCATCACTGATTTCCATCTCTAGCCCTTTCAGCTTATTGGCCATGTCATGCATCATCATGATGTGTTCGCGAATGCCGCTCCTCCCATCATACTTAGTCATCACCAGCTTGAGGATAAGAGCGCTAGCGTGTGCTTTTGATGTTCCTTTGAATTGAGCCTCCACAGAAGCTAGGTAGGTTTTAGCATCTTCAGAATCAGGATTAGCTCCTCTAATTGCATTGTGAATGGATTGCTTCATGAACATGAGAGACATGTGGTTACACCTAGTCCATTTTTCTTGAACTATCTGCTCAGCAGCAGTACTTTGAGTGGTAAGGTCCGCTGGCTTATTCTCTCTAAGAGCATAATCGAAGTCTAGCAATCCTAGTGTAAGCATGAGGGCATCCTTCCATTCAGCAAAGTTATCACCAGTCAAAGGTGGAATCCCGCAATTGGGTGCTGATAGTGGAAATAAGATGAGCAAGTTATGATACTAAGAAAGAAGTCCTAATGTGATCTAAGGGCATGTTATACTAAGGCAGGCATAAATAATGACCATTTTAATTATGAAGCTGTGATATTGTCTATTACTAAAATCAAAATAATAGACTTGGTAAAATTCTACTTAAACGAAGACAAATCAGCTTTGGCCAGAAATGAGAAAATTACTTTAGTTATGCACTTGTCAAGCATGCTAAACATAAATGAATCAAATCAGCTTTGGCTAGAATTAAGACATTTCATGTTTGTAATGCATACTCAACATAGCTTTTATAATACTTGAATAATAAATATATGTATTAAATCAGCTTTGGCCAGAAATGATACATCAGAAGCTCATTCAAGTTAAGCTATTTTCGGTTTTGTAAAAATTATCTGATTCTGATTAGTTAATTAAGTGTTAACAAAACCAAGTATTTAATAGCAAACCACCTGTTAGCGCGGATCGAACTAAATTTTAGTTCACATGAAACAGCCTAAAATAATGAGGTTTCGAGTCAGGTCTCGACTGAGTTATGAGATCTCGAGTCATAATGAGATCTCGAGTCATAATGAGGTCTCGAGTCGCAACCTTGTTGTTTCGAGTCGGAACCATGGTCTCTACTACTGTATTTTATGAGATCTCGAGTCGTAATGAGGTCTCGAGTCGCAACCACGGTTTCGAGTCAAGACTGTTGTCTCGAGTTGTGAAGATTGAAGCCCTTTGTCGAAATCTCAGTGGTCTTGAGTTGTGACTTTATGGTCTCGAGTCGAGACCTTTGTCTCGAGTTGTAAACATTTGATGACCCTTATGATTTCGAGTTGAGACCTTATGGTCTCGAGTCACTGTTGACAGCTGTTTTGTGATGATAACTGAAAACTCGAAATTTTAGGGATTGTGGGATAGTGTTTCCTGTTTTATTGCTGATCTAAACTTATCAAAAGATTTCGAAAATAATAACTGATTATCCTTTAACAGTTTTCGAAAACTTTAATAGATAAAATTAAGATCAAAACAGTAAAAAACACCCACTAATCTAAATTATATTCCAAAATTTAAGGAATTTTCGAGTTTTACTTAGAACAACTGATGAACCCTAAAAAATAAAAACATAATTCAGGGATCCGAAACCTTAATTTTAATGATTCAAACTGGTCTCGGACATAAAATTAACCCATATTAGTTTCGGGTGACATGATTAATCACCCTTTACTTCAAAACAACGATTTCGGCACAATGAAAAACCGAAAACAGCCATGATTTTTATAAACTTTCAAAATTCTGTTTTCTAGATTTTGATCCCAGAATAATGGATACGAAAACAGAACTGATTTATCAACATATGCTCTGATACCACATGTTGATCAGTTCTGTTTAAACATAATGGAAAACATGAATAACATACCTGTTACAGCAGACAGGCCAGCAGTGAATCCAGTTAGAGATGCAGCCATTGAGTTCGACATACTTGTCAGGATGATCTGGTTCCTCCTTAGGGTGTAACGTTATGATGGTGATGAACCGAAACTAGGGAGGGTTTCGGTTAGGAGAGAGAGAGAGAGAGAGAGAGAGCCGTGAATGATTTTATGAGGGTTGTGTGAATTGTGTAATTCTCTAACCCTTAAACTCTCTAACAATCTCCTTATATATACACCTAAGAGGAAACCTAATTAGTTAATAAGGGTAATATGGTACATCAACAATTACCAACTAATTATTAATAGGTTATTAATATATTTTGATCTATATATTATAAATGATTATAATGGGTACAAGATTAAATAATATAGGAAAATTGGCCTGTAATAATCTCACCTAGACTTTATTGGCCATTAATAATCCCACCTCAGAATATTCCCCCCACCAGTCTCACCTTTCACCTACTTTTCCTACAATGGTCCCCCGTTAAAAAAACTTAAAGAAGTTAAGATTTTTTCCAAATTACAAACATATTTTTTAGGGCTTTTGATTATAATGACGATACGAGTCCATTGATGTAAAACTTGCCTCGAAACCGTGCTCCAAACGATGAAAACGGCGCTTCAATTCGGGTGTTTAAATTTCCAATTAACCAAAATCAAGTCACTTGGAGCACCATTTCGAAGTAAGTTTTACATCAATGGATTCGTATCATCGTTCTGACCAAAAGCCCTAAAAAATCAGTTTGTAATTTGGAAAAAAGACTAACTCCGTTAAGTTTTTTTAACTAGGGAGCATTGTAGGAAAAATAGGTGAAAGGTGGGACTGGTGGGGGGAATATTCTGAGGTTGGTTTATTAATGGCCAATAAGGTCTAGGTGGGATTATTACAGGTCAATTCCCCAATATAATATATTAATAATATATTTAATCTCACAGTGTAGGCTTCCATTCATGTTCCTAAGTGTTAAATCATGTACCAACCATGACCCCCATACCCTATAGCCTTATATTTTAAAGTAAGAGAATCCTATTTTTTAAGCAACCAGGTTCTATTGTAAGAAAATTATGACTCGTCCAATTTTCATACTTACGGTTTTAAGTAAAAACTGGTTTATTATCCTAAATTGGTGTCAATTTAATATTTTTAATACACTTCATATCTCTAATATCTCCAAGTGTTAATATCTCTAGATCAAGTGATGAAAAACTTGTATTTTTTTAGGAGATGCAGGTTCAACTCTCACTTAATGCAGAGTGAGGCACTTGTGGGCAATGATAGGAGACTCAAGGAAACCTTTTCGATTCTTAAGCCAAATGGGTTTTACCATTGATTTCATCGTCATGTCTATGAACGAGTGGGTTACCGGGTTTTCCCCGGAATTGGTAGTGGACCCGGGTTACTCTCGAAGTACTCTGTTTGGTCTAGTGAATGCCTCGAAAGTGCTCGAAATTGATTTTGTTGGCCGTTAATTCTATATAAGTTTTTTTGTGTGTTCAGCAACATACCAAGGAACATTGAGGTGACAAGTGTATTTAGGCGAGATATATATGGTTCTGTATAATTACGCAACATCTACTAACCATTAAAATATTGTGATCAATGATGCAAACACACATTGTACATTTCTCACACAAAATTAACTTTCTATTCTATCCTAAACATATATGTGTGGACGCATGTGCGTGTGTCGAAATAATGAACGCAGCAAGTTGCTTTATAATTTTATTTAATTAATAATACAAGAAATAAATAATCGGGAGTAGATCAACCTAATGATATTGAAAAGAAGAGAAAACATAAGAGTTCACAAGAAGAACAAGCAATACGAGAGTGTTCAAAAGTTATGAATTTTGTGTTTATATTGTATAATATATAAATTGTTTGAAATAAATGTAGTGATTATATAAAACGATTTATATTTTTTTAGATGGATAACTTATTCTTGTTGTAAAAGCTTGAGCTCGAATTGAATGCTACTACAATACTGTTTTCTGTTACTTTGTTTTGTGTTTTCGTGGAAAAAAAAAAATTAAGGAGCTTGGGGTTTGACAAAGAAACTAGGTTATGTGTCTGTAGAATAAAAAGTTAACGTTAGATCCTTTTTCTTACTTCATGTTACATTTGACATTAATACGAGTCTCGTATTTTGTATTAGTGAATGATATATCAAATATAACAGGGGAGTAGAACGTTATTCATGAGATGATTTTTTTTTTTTTTTTTGAGATTTTAAATTTCATTACAGGTGTGACTAAAAGTCAAATCTTCTAGAGCACTTGCATGCATAGTTATAAACATGGGTGTTTTTTTTATTTTAGGAGCCGGATTAATAAAAGTGGCTGCTAGCTTAATTTCACTCACAGAGGGTAAAAACATAATTGGAAACTTTTTCTAGATTGTGGGTCTACTCCACCCTTAAGAAATAAGGAAAAAGTTAAAAGAGATACAAAAGAATCAACGAGGCTCACAAGGTTCGAAGTGAATGCGTCAATTACAGCCACATGCGAGTTAACAACTTCATATTTCCGCATTTTGTTTTTAGTTACGTAGGCGTTGCCTATGTATATAACTGTACATTTACCGTCTAGATTGGTATCTTTTGTCAATCATTCACATTAAATTAATGTTACTGGTGGTTTCTGATTCTTGTTGGCAATGAAACTTGATCAATCTTATCATCATCTTTGTGATGATGCAGAGTTTTGTTTACAGCGGAAACTTTAGACATAATTGATCAATCGAAAAAGTGAATGAATGGACAAACAATAACAGAAAATGATTGAATGTCTTGGTACCGGTAAATGATGCCGGACCTTTCTTATTTATACTAGTAAATCATGGCGGTTAATTATGGCGGGAGAAACTGTCAAAGACAGTTTTCGAATTTACCCGCTTATAATACACACCACAACATATCATCATGATCCGAGTCCTAACTTATATAAATATAAATACACATACATATCATAAACTATAATTAAGTTTAATTGTTCCTTCTAATACTTCCCCCTAAACTTAATTACGTTTGGCAGCGAATTTAAGAACGCTTTCGTTGGCTTCTTCGACATCTTTCCGTGCTTGATTGAAGTTAAACTTCCTTCTTTTCTTGTGTGCGTTCCATGCACCTTCCCAACTATTTTCTGCATACAGTGCATATTGATCCATTCCAGTCACCTCCTTGATTTCTTCGGCACTTGTACTCCTTCCGAGGCTGCAATCTGGCACATCTTCTTTCTCCTTCATTTTTTCTGAGTTGTTGGCTTTCGCTTGCACATCTTTAAACCTGTAATAATACACTAGAATGTCCAAGTACATGGCATAAACGGTCCGCATGTACTCACCATCCTTGTATTCATAACCCAAGTCTTTAGCAATTATTGGCCAGAGATTATCTTCAGTTACACTGTTGTAACCACCATCCCTCTCCACAATCATATAAAGACTTAACAAGTCTATCTTTCTGTTTTCTGTCATCACCGGCGGCATAGGCCTTGTGGTTATACCCAAGAAACTTATGACAAACCATGACACCATTTCTTCGAACTTCTTTTCTAGTTCATATTTGTAATGAAACACAAACTTCCCGTCTTCTAACATGTTTAACAGATTTATACAATCTTTGAAATCCTTGAATTCCAAGGCCCTTATAATCATCACACTCCAATCCGTTTCATCGGAGAAAACGTGTAAATCTTCAAAGTAGGAATTAAGATATTCCTCCTTATATTTTTCATTTACATCGTTCAACCTTATCACCTTTTGCTTTTCATTCAGACCTAATTCGTCTTCCTTTGACAACCCCGTTATTTCATTCACCGTGTTATTGATAGGAGATGAAAACATAGGAAATATCTTGCAAGTGTCTCCGGCCTTTTTGACCGTAAATCCTTGCATCGTTAATTGACTCATACTAAGAACATTCCTATCTAATTCAGGCGTGTATAAAACACTTTGAATCAACAGCCTTTCATTATTGGACTTGACTTCTACAACCCCTATGCCCCGCATAAACAGGAAATCGTTTTCCCCTGAGTTTGTTTCAACCCCCACTAAATGTTTTATACGTTTGAAAACATTTAGGTTACCGGCATAGTGTTGTGTAAATGAATGACTGACATACCATATATCTCCCCACGTACCGCCTTCTGATCCTGTCACAATCATCTCGTTCCTATCTTCTGCAGACACCCTTTGATTTCGTATTCCTGCATTTACCGCTTGAGAGATAAGTTGTGTGTTTTCATCGTTTTCCTTCGATTTGCATTCATAGATGAAGTGTCCTGGACGATGGCAGTAAAAGCACAATCTTGTTCTTTGATTTCTCTTCTGCAATTTGATTTCTTCATCTTGACAGTGTTGACAAGGAAGGATTGTCGCCGTGGCTCTGATACCACATGTTGGCAATGAAACTTGATCAATCTTATCATCATCTTTGTGATGATGCAGAGTTTTGTTTACAGCGGCAACTTTAGACATAATTGATCAATCGAAAAAGTGAATGAATGGACAAACAATAACAGAAAATGATTGAATGTCTTGGTACCGGTAAATGATGCCGGACCTTTTGTTGGTGCACTTGTGTCTGTACTTTGTCTGTATTCGGTCACGATGTAAACGATGTCCATGTTAGTCATGTAAGTTTGACCAAGTCAACCGTCCTCCTGGTTTGACTTGGCTAAACAGTTAGTATATGGTTGTACAATGTCTGTGTCGAAGGATGGACCATCGAAGGATTGCTTCAATCCTTCGATGACCTCGAAAGATATGCTTCGATGGATGATTGATGGACCTCGATAGATCATCCTTCGAGGTCCCTGTGCATCCTTCGATAGCTTTATGCTCGATAGATCATCTATCGAGCAGTCATCCTGATCCTTCGACAAGACTTGCTGTGTTTGGGTATAAATACCCATGCAATGTGTTCACTTGTAGATAGATGCACACAGACAGACCCGAGAGATAGAGAGCATTCTGCTGTGAACACACACACACACTTAGAGAGTTTGCAAAACTGATTTGTAAACATTGTGCTTGTAACCGGAACCTTTCATTCGCATTAATACAAGTGGTGTTAATCGGTGAATCTTTGTGTGTTTGTGTTTGTGCTTGTTTCATCCCGGTTTGCTCACTAGCTTGGATTCCGCACTTGCTAGTGTGTTAGTATAACAAGGTTAAGGTTGAATCTCATCCTCCGAGAGGGACCTACAAGTGGTATCAGAGCTAAGGCTCTTTACCTTGTTTAAAACCGGGTTTGTTCAAGTCTTGGTGTGTTTGGACACTTGGTTTAGTACCCGTTTTTGGTGGTTTTCTTGCATTTTTAAACATAAAAACGTGTTCTAAACCTTTCGGGTGTGTTCAAAGGCGGGTTGGGTAACTTAAAACTTGTTTTTAAGATATTTGGTGATTTCCAGCCATAATTCCGGTGGGTTCCGGTGACCGGATTTTCTGGATAAGGTTTTCCTTTTTGGGAATATTTTATTTCAAAATCAAAGTTGGTAGAAAAGGCATGGTCTATCCATACTCTTTTGCCGAAAGTTGACTTCACCAACCCATCACCTTTTCACCAACCTGTCATATCAGTGTCAGTGTGTCAGGAGTATTCGAAGGATATCATTCGACATCGAAAGATCATCTTTCGATCAAGGAAGCTTCGATAGATATACATCTTTCGACCCATCCTTCGAATTCAGAGTCTTATCCTTCGATCAAGGAATCTATTCGAAGGATAGTTATTCGAAAGATAAGGACCTATATTCGAAAATAAGGATCTTTCAACTTGTGAATCGTTCGAATTTGTGAATCTTTCGAAAACATTGTTCGAGATTCAACAGTGATCTTTCGAACACTGTTGATCTTTCGAACAAGTGTTGATCCTTCGATTGTGTGTCTGTTTTAGTTCAACAAGTTTCTATCTTTCGAGCTTAGATCTTTCGGCTGGTCACTTATAATCTTTTAGTTGTTTTGAGGGTTATTTTCAGGAATTCAATTTATAGAACATGAATCCGAGTTGGTGGGGAACTCCGGCTCCAGACAGTGGAAAATATACAAGTTCAGGTTCCACTCCCTCATGGTGGGGTACACCGGCTCCCGATAGTGGAAAGTACACGTGTACAAGTCTATCACCTTCATGGGCCGAGTCTCCGGTGTCTACATCTTCACAAGCAAATGCCATATCTTCAAGTCAATGGCCATTAGTATCGAATCAAACTCCGAGCATCCAAAGTATCTTATTGAGCGAAAGCGAAACCGGAAGTTTGAATCGTCCTCCAAAGTTGATGCATCTAAATGAATATCCGGGCTGGGTTGACAGATTTCGTACGTACGTACTGGGGCAAAATACCGAACTGCGGATACGTTTCACTACAGATTTTGATCAAGCTATAGAGGTTGCTGCTTCAGACACTGCTACGTTTGCCGATCTTCCTGAAGATCAGAAGAAAACGTATGATCTGGAAAAGAAAGCATACGCCATTCTCACTCAGGCGTTAAGCAAGGATATCTACCACCAGTTTGTCAGTTTCAAGACAACTAAGAAGTTGTGGGACGGGTTGAAAACCAGAGGAGTAGGGAATGAAGCAACACGTCAATTGCGTCATGATCTGCTCAAGAAAGAATTTGACTGTTTCACGTGCATGGATAAGGAGTCTTTGGGAGACATGACAAGCCGGTTTTATCATTTGCTTACTGAGTTGAATAATTTTGGTGTAGCGACAACTCAAGCAGAAGTGGTGAAGAAGTTTGCTGATGCTTTGCCTCCCCAATGGAGCAGTTTCTTGGAAATCCTGAAGTATAATGGAGTGTTGAGAACTACAAATATCAACGACTTCGTGCAGCTTTTGGAAAACAAGGATCAGGAGGAAACATTAAAGGCGAAGAGAGTTCCATTGCCACAAAATCCAGAAATGTATTATGGAACTTCCAGTACTTCGTCTGCAAGAACCGGTCCACATGCTCCACTACAAACGGCGTTTGTCACAAGTACAGATATGTATGGCAATCCGGTGCAAGTTCCTGTTAAGCCACCTCCCACCACAGACATGTATGGAAATCCAATACAACCACCTCCTCCTCCTCCTGCTCAACAACAATGTGCGTGTTATGGAGGAACATCATCTGCTGGTCAGCAATCAAAGCCAAGTACGGTACAGCTCGACACTTCAAGCTTCTCTAAAGTCAGTGTAGAAGTAGCTAAGGAACACATGGAGCTTCTTAACACTGTAGTGAGCGCGTACTGTGGGTTAATAGAAGGTCAGATTGGCAACATTAATCTGACACAAGAAGACTATCGGCAGATTGATAAAGAAGAGATGGACTTGATGGATATCAAGTGGGCCTTTGCTAGTGCTGTGAGAAGGGCAAAGGATTGGATGGAAAGTACTGGCAGAACCAGCTTGGAGAGTAAGAGAGACACCAAGTATGGGTTCGATAAACAGGCAGTGAAGTGCTTCAACTATGGTGAACGGGGTCACTTTAAAAGGGAATGTACAAAGCCAGCACAGCACGGGAACCAAAACCCCTTCAGAAACCAAGGCAACCAACAGAACCAGAACAGAAACAATGAGCGTACATTGGTGCCTGTTAACAACCAAACCAACCGGGCACTTGCGGTTCAGGTGGATGAAGGTTGTGACTGGTCAATCCAGTTGGGTGGTGATGCTCCTGATGGAACAACATGTTTTGCTCAAGTTGTGAAGGATTCAGTTCACACCAGTGGTGGAGAATCTTCCGCCAGTGGTGGTGAATCTTCTGAAGATGAAGACTCTTCTGGGTACAGCAGGAGTGTTGATGAAGAATCATCCAGTTCAGGTGATGATCATGTGGGTGAGACAGCAAATGTTTCGGGTGATGCTGACATTGATGAGCTTTTGGAGGAAGCTGCAGCAGAAACTCAGAGAAGATCTATCTTGGTGAATCAAGCTGCTTATTCTTCGTCTTCTCTCCATTCAGCCTTTATGGCTAATGTCGACGGTTCATCAAGTCAGGTATGTGTCGATGAACCCACTGTTATAAATTGTGATGAATGTGATAGGTTGCGTGCTAGATGTGCTGATATAGAGAAAAGTATGTCTGAGTTGCAAGACAAACATGATGCTGTACAAGCTAGTTTGTTTGACTTGCAAGACAAACATACTGCAGTGAATGAGAATTTGTGTGACTTGCAAAGTAAGCATGAAGCCTTGCAAGAAAAGTATGATGTGACTTTTATCCACAATCAGAAATTGACTGTGGACCTTTCCAAATGCACTGAAGCCAATATGTTTTGTGAAAACCATGAAAAGGAGTTTAAATCGGTAATTGAAAAGTTAAAGAAAGATAAAACCGAGTTAACTAAAATGGTTTCCAGAAAACAAACTGACATTAATTTGTATATATCTCGTCTTGAGACAATGCAAAAAGAAATGGTGTGTGTAAAAACGGAAAGTGAGGCAATCCAACTCAAGTTAGATAGTTATTTGAGTTCTAGCTATGTGTTGGATCACATCATTGATGTCCAAAAGGAGAAAAGGGACGCCACGTGCATAGGCTATAAGAATTGTCCACCACCAGTGAGACATAATTATGATGCCCTGCCGGATGAGGAGGACAGGGTGTTCTTTGAACCATCTGTGCCTCTAGATGTGAAAGAGTTTGCAGCAGGACTCGGATACCAGAAAGAAGTATCCTCAGATTCAGACGTGTCAGCAGATACAGGTGTGTCTTCTGCTGAACTGACTCAGGATCCTCCAGTTGTCATTGAGGATACTGATTCTTTTGATGATGAATCTGATGATGCTGTCCCAGCAAAGTCTGATGCGGTAGTCAAAAATGAGGACATACCTCTCGAGAATCACATTCTATGTGATCCACCTGCAAAACCCGCTAAGACTGTTGCAATCGAGTCCTCATCTGAAAAGAAGTTGGAGAGTGTGAATTTGCTGTACACTCTCGTTGGTGATGATAAAATCTATTCAGACAAAGACTTTCCCATTAAGAATGTGAATCAATCCTTAATCAGCAAAGTTTTTGAAAACTCGACAAGTAAGTTTTTGGGAAAGACAGGACCACGTGTTACAGTTACACAGTGTCCTCCTATTCCAAAGGCTGAAATTCGAAAACAATTTGGCAACAAGAAATTACCAACAGTGCAGAAACAGCAAAATCACACCAGGCCAAAAGCAAAATCACCGGTTCAAACTCAAAAGAAGCCGAATCAGAAGAAAAACAAGAATGTAAACTTTGTGAAATCGACAGGAACGGACAAAATTGAAACGTTTGAAAATAAATCTAACTTAGATTTTGTCAAGAAAGCTACAGTTCTGAAAAGAAATGAACAAAACAGTTCAAAGCCTAGTACCTCGGGTTCACAAAGTTCAACATCATCGGCTAAGCGATCACATGATACTTCGGGGTTTGTAGAACGAAGATCATGTTTTGAATGTGGAACAATTGGACATATAATTCGAAATTGTCCATATCTTCATAAACAAAAAGAAAAGGTTGATGTTCCCCGTGACCAAACTGACAGAAGGCAAACTGTTTCTGCAAAACAAGATCCCTGCCTTGTAAAAGAAAGGGAAAAGAAACAGAAACGCCAACAGGTCAAGAAAATTGAAAAGGCAATTAAAACCGATGTGGTTAACAAAACATCTGTTTCTGTAAAACCAGACAAGTCAAAAACTTCAGACAATCATGAAGTTAAAATTTTAAAGAACAACACTGGTAAAACAAAACAGACCTGGAAACCAAAAACGGTTAATGAATCAGGGGGAACATCACAATTCACCAACCATCAAAGACAAGAAGTTATTGTCATTGATGAAAATGGAAGACCCAAGACCACAATGGCTTGGGTCCCCATCTCTAACTAATTCATTTGAGTTCATGTGCAGGGTGTTCCAGGAGGAACTATCAGTAGTCATTGGATTGTTGATAGTGGGGCATCCAGGCACATGACAGGCGACATGAAGCTTCTCTACGACGTCAAATCTATTAGAGGAGGTTATGTTGCTTTTGCTGGAGATAAAGGTGGATATATTACGGGTGAAGGAATGATATCCAACGGGATTGTCAGCTTTGACAAGATCAACTTTGTGCAACAACTTGATCACAATCTTCTTAGTGTTTCTCAAATTTGTGACAAGCAATTCTCAGTACACTTTGATGCTAATGGATGTTATGTGCTGAAACCCGGCTTCAAAATTCCAAAAGAATGGATTCTCTTGTCAGCTCCAAGGATAAATGATCTGTACGTCCTTGATATGAGCCAAGCTATTACTACGTCTGCACAAGCAACTTGTTTCGTTTCCAAAGCCACAGAAAAAGACACTATCTCTTGGCACAGACGAATGGGTCACATTCACTTACGCAAAATGAATCATTTGGTATCAAATGAATTGGTGAATGGTGTTCCTCTAAAAAATTTCCATCTTCAAGACGTCTGTGTTTCGTGCCAGAAAGGAAAGCAAACGAAGAAGAAACACCCTACTAAGAAGATCAACACGGTGGCAGTTCCTCTTGAACGTTTGCACATGGATTTGTTCGGTCCTGTCAAGCACAAGAGTATTCGGGGTGATCAATACTGCCTCGTGATAACTGATGACTATTCAAGATTTTCTTGGGTGGCGTTCATGGCACACAAGAGTGAAACCTTTGGCATTATCAAAAACTTGATCATTCAGATTGAGAATTTATATAAGTTGAAGGTTAGGCGGATACGTAGCGACAATGGTACTGAATTTAAAAATCATGCCATGGCGGAGTTTTGCACTTCAAAAGGTATTCTTCATGAGTTTAGTGCAGCTTATACTCCTCAACAAAATGGCGTCGCTGAACGTAAGAACCGCACATTGATCGAGACTGCTAGGACAATGTTGGTAGAGTCGCAGTTGCCCATTCCATTCTGGACTGAAGCTGTGGCCTCTGCATGTTACACATTGAACCGAGTCCTTACAGTCAAAAGGCACAATAAGACCTGTTTTGAGCATCTTCAAAAACGGAAACCAGATTTGTCTTATCTTGAACCGTTTGGAGCTCCATGCACAATCATCGATCCTAATGGAAAGTTTGGGGCAAAAGCAACTGATGGATACTTTCTTGGGTATGCCACCCCTAACTTACGAGTCTGGAATCTAGAGACTAAAAGGGTCGAGGAGTGGTCTGAGGTCAGAGTACAAAGGCACACCTTGCCAGTCAAATGTCCTGGTCAACCTTGGATGTTTGAGTACGATGACTTTTTCAATTCGATCAATGTTGAAGTCGTTGAAGAAAGTGCTGCGGCAAGGATGTTTTTCGAGAGTGACAATGCAACAGTTTCACCGGTGGTTCGTCCAATTCTTGTCAATCAAGAACCATCTTCGGTGAACAATAATACTCTCGACAATGAGGATTTTCATGATGCTGCCGAATTGAACGAATCTTCAGAGGATGATGAATTTCTAGATGCAGATCAAGAAGCTCCAAATACAGCAGTTCATGGTACTTCAGAGGGTACTCCTCCAGTGGATACCCATAGAACAGCTGAGGCTACTGCATCATCCTCTTCGTCAATTCCGGGCATTGATTTAGTTGTTGATCTCAATCTCAACAACCTGGGTATAAATATTCCAGTTCCAGATAATCCAGAAACAAGGATTCACAATACCCATCCTCAACAAAACATCATTGGAAATGTGCAAAGTGGCATCCAAACAAGAAACATGTTGCGAAACAACAACAATGCAGGCCTGTATGCAGCTATTCGAGAATCCGGGCAACAAAATGATTGGTCTTTCGCGTGTTATGTCTCACAGGAAGAGCCAAGAACTTGGAAAGAAGCCATAAAAGATAACTCTTGGGTTGAAGCAATGCAGGAAGAACTGCAACAATTCCAGAAGCTGGGTGTCTGGAAACTCGTAGAGAAACCTGCTGGATACAAGAAGATTGGTACCCGTTGGGTTTTCAAATGCAAAAAGGATGACCGCGGAGTTGTTATCCGGAACAAAGCATGTTTAGTCGTTCAAGGTTTTCGTCAGATTGAGGGGATCGACTACAACGAAGTGTATGCACCTGTTGCACGTCTGGAAGCTATTCGGATCTTTCTGGCTTATGCCTCATTCAAAGGATTCAAGGTTTTCCAGACATAATGTACCCAACGTGCCTGCTTGCCAGATATCAAGTTAACCCGAAGGCCTCACATCTTGCAGCTGTCAAAAGGATTTTTCGTTATTTGAAGGCTTACCCTGACACCGGTCTGTGGTACCCTAGGGATAATAACTTTGACTTGGTTGCTTTCAGTGATTCTGATTTTGGCGGATGCAAAATCGACGGCAAATCCACAACGGCTGGATGTTAGTTCTTAGGAAATCGCCTAGTCACATGGCAGTGCAAGAAGCAGACGTGTGTCGCTACATCAACATGCGAAGCTGAATACATTGCTGCCTCAAGTTGTTGCTCCCAAGTTCTTTGGATCCAACAACAATTGCGGGACTACGGTTTTGAATTCCTAACTACTCCTATTTACGTTGATAATTCTGCTGCTTTACAGATCACTAGAAATCCTGTGCAGCACTCAAAGACCAAACACATCGAAATCAAATATCACTTCATACGTGATTGCTTTGAGAAAAGTCTAATCGATGTTGTTAAGGTCCACACCGATGACCAACGTGCCGACCTTTTTACCAAAGCATTTGACAAATCAAGATTTGACTTTTTATTATTGGTAAACGACATTAAGGTCAAGCAAGAGTAAAACCAACATCGGAAAATCATTTTTGTAAATACCTTTGTGTTTTAAATTTGTCTTAGTTTATTGATTTTAGGGGGAGTAAATCCAAAAATCTGAAAATCCAAAAACATCGAAAAATTTCAAAAACACAAAAACAATAGAAAAACAAAAATGAGTTTCCTGGCGAGCAAAAGAGAAAATGATAGTACATCAGTGGTCTATCCAAACCTCTTTAAACCTTAAATGAAAAACGATAAGCAGCTCTATATAAGATGTATCGGTAGGCTCACAATCATTTTAAAGTGTGCAGGGTGATATAAATCTTAAATCGACTGAAGACCAGGTGGGAACCATTCATTGGCATATGGTCTTAGTACCGAAATTTCGTTTGATAGATTGCCGAGGTTCTGAGATATTCGGTCTTTATGCTGCTTATCATCTGGGTATCATGGTTGTATCTTTTACCGAAAAATAACGGGGACGCAAGTCTAGATCTTCCATGATACTATACATACGTGTACATAATACATACTGCATTCGACCTCAATAAGTGATAAACAATCACATGTCCAAACAAATAAGTGATAAAATATCACATTTATCCGGGAGTCAAGTTCGTCTCTCTGCTGTACGGAAGTACTGACCTGTTCACGGACTTGCTCCTGTGCCCTCATGCATATGAAAATCAAGTTCCTCATCAATAAGTGATTATATCACATAGGGCTTGTTTTCATTCAAAATAAGTGAGAATCTCACATCATATACGGTCAAACAGATGATAATCGGTATACTCACCGGTAAGATGAACTCTCGTGCATACCTTGATACGGTAATGTGTCGTGATGTGGATGAACATCGGTCGGTAAGTATAAATCATACCTTAACGTATCCCCTCGCCATGATTACATCTGATAAGTTGAGCTTAAGTGGACAACAATACCGATAATTGTTATAGGTTGCTTATCTTAATGTTAATTAATTGAACAACAAGAGTGTTTTGGCATGACCGTACACTGATATGATTCTCTTACCCTCGAAACTCACAAAAAGAATGTCTGTATATATTTATTTACTGCTTTCAGTCTTTACATTTCAAATATTCAAAATACCAAAAAGATTTTAGGTGTATTTTAATATAAAATTTATAAAAGCCAAAAAGATTTTATTTCTGCTTTATTTTCGATCGTACGATGTTGGAGCTCGAGTCTTCGTTACCTGAAACCTGAACGAAAACCGAATTGACTAAATCTTCATAAACGGTCGAAATTTGCAAATTTTGAAAGTTAGAATTGAAAATTAATAAATTTATTAAACTTTCAAACTGTCGGACGGTGTTTGATTGAAACATGGTCATACGTGTGTTAGTTGTTTATGTTAACTCTATTCCAAGCAGTTGTTCTCATTACGCGTTTAGATTTCTTGCATGTGCAGATTCTAAAGGCTAGGAGAACATAGTCGATGACAAGCTTCGGAATGAAGACACGACGTGAAGGCACTCAAATGATGAAGATGTTCGAGTTGCCGCTGACCATCATCAACACCACAAGGATCTTAAGCTTTGAAGATCAAGTCATTCACGAGCATAACTCAAGGGGGAGCTTATGTTAAGGGGGAGTTTGTCAACGCACTTCCTACATGATACGGGTAGTTTGTTGATACACTCTCTACTTTCAAGATGTGAAGACTTTAAAGATCCTCCGACATTGAAGACTTGAAAGGACATCAGAGTCTTGAAGACATGAAGATCAATGATGATCAAGATCGAGACAAATCTGCACCCATCGAAGATCGAGACAAAGCTACAGCCAAGGGGGAGTTTGTTGGTGCACTTGTGTCTGTACTTTGTCTGTATTCGGTCATGATGTAAACGATGTCCATGTTAGTCATGTAAGTTTGACCAAGTCAACCGTCCTCCTGGTTTGACTTGGCTAAACAGTTAGTATATGGTTGTACAATGTCTGTGTCGAAGGATGGACCATCGAAGGATTGCTTCAATCCTTCGATGACCTCGAAAGATATGCTTCGATGGATGATTGATGGACCTCGATAGATCATCCTTCGAGGTCCCTGTGCATCCTTCGATAGCTTTATGCTCGATAGATCATCTATCGAGCAGTCATCCTGATCCTTCGACAAGACTTGCTGTGTTTGGGTATAAATACCCATGCAATGTGTTCACTTGTAGATAGATGCACACAGACAGACCCGAGAGATAGAGAGCATTCTGCTGTGAACACACACACACACTTAGAGAGTTTGCAAAACTGATTTGTAAACATTGTGCTTGTAACCGGAACCTTTCATTCGCATTAATACAAGTGATGTTAATCGGTGAATCTTTGTGTGTTTGTGTTTGTGCTTGTTTCATCCCGGTTTGCTCACTAGCTTGGATTCCGCACTTGCTAGTGTGTTAGTATAACAAGGTTAAGGTTGAATCTCATCCTCCGAGAGGGACCTACACCTTTCTTATTTATACTAGTAAATCATGGCGGTTAATTATGGCGGGAGAAACTGTCAAAGTCAGTTTTCGAATTTACCCGCTTATAATACACACCACAACATATCATCATGATCCGAGTCCTAACTTATATAAATATAAATACACATACATATCATAAACTATAATTAAGTTTAATTGTTCCTTCTAATAATTCTTATGTAGACGTTTCGCTTTTTCGAAGTACTAGTACTATTGAAGAAGGATGTGGCAATAAGAATTTAGGGGTGTGAGAATAGAATGAGCCTTAAAAAATAATTTAGAAGGTTGGAAGATTTATTTTCTCAAAAAGACATGCAACACTTTCGTATGGTAACTACAACCCCGACTTCATAAGAAAAATATGTATCATTAATTTAAAGGACAGTCGGGACGTACTGGGAGGTCAATCCGAAATCCGAATAGGTGTGAGGTGTCCAAAGATGTTTTGACATATCTAAAACTGGTGTAAGCTTCCTCAATGTCATGCTTCTACAATGACTGAGCTCTTTGATCTTGCGGATTCATTGTATTCGTCAATGGATCGGGGAAGATTAATCCCGACGGTTTTCCTAACAGCCATGGGTGTATGAAACACGAGGAACGACAAGGTTTTCAACCAAAAGGAATTATGCCCAAAGAAAATTATGTTTGATATCAAGGTGTTATTGTTCCTAATATTTAAAGATAGTGCGAAGCTAAGTTGGTTAGAGTTAAACTCTTGGAGTAAATTTGATGTTTTATACAAACTGTAATTGTATCCATGTCTGTGGCTTAGTTCCTTAACTGCTAGCCCTTTTTCTTTACTGATATTTCGCAGTTCATAAAAAATAAGAAAAAGTATTTATGATTACAATGTTTGAATACAAATAAGATGGCGGCAAGACAGAAATATGTGACATTATTTAAGATACATTTGTATATACAGACATAAAAAACAGCAATCTTTTTATTTTTTTTTCTTTTGAATTACACAAGAAAACACAGGTGGTATATATTAAACACAACCTAAAGATTGAACTGTAGAACTGTTGCGCCGTGTGGAAAACTTTCTAGAAAAATTATGACATCACGAGCTTTTTTGTTTACTACATATTATTCAGGTGCTTCGTTTATTTTAGCTATTCAAGTATTCTTTATTCGATCATAGATATACTATTTATATGATTTCTGAGTAAATGCACATCTTTTGTTACCCTTTTCATTTACAATAGTTCATGCACTCCAATTAAGAAGATATTATCCTTATGAAAAGCTCTGCACATCTTTTGTTACCCTTTTCTGTCGTTTTTGTTTTACTAATTTTAAGTATGATACTTAATTATTTTTACATAAAAAATATGCTTTTCACAAATAAATCAGATCTCTTTTTTACACTGAAAGTTAACTTTTTTTACATAGAAAGTTATTATACTCGCCCTCTTAACTTATATTACACTGAAAATTAATTTTTTTTACATAGAAAGTAAATATGCTCCCCTCTTAACTTATATAATTAAAAAAAAAAAGACTAAGATCAACGTTATCAATCGGTTCTATTGAAGTTAGAATAGAACTACAATAGAGGTATGTATAATCAGCAAAACCCATGTTACTAAATTCAGGGGCGTACCCATCTTATGCCTAAGGTGGGCGGGCGCAACCCTTGAAAAAAAAATATTAAGTGGTAAATTCTCGATCGGTAAAATCCCGATCGCACCCGTTGAAAATTTTCGTCCGCAACCCTTGGAATTTTCGTCCGCCCCCTTAGGAAATAATCTTATGAATTTATAAAAAAAATTATGTAAACACTAACTTTTTTTTAAAATACAGAAAGGGGTGACGGCACAGCTTGTTGTCCGTCTACCTTTTGTTTTGATGTAACTTGATAAGTGATAAATTTGAATGAAAGTTGACTTTGTGTTAAATACAACCTAATTAACTTTCCATTTAACTAATTAACTTTCACTTAACCCAATTAACTCTCTCTTAACCTTTAGCCAAATAAACACTCCATAACCCAAGCCCAACCCAATCTAATAATCTAATTTAAACTAAAATATAACAACCCAACCCACTGTTATTTCCCCTTCTCTCGTCCCGCTCTTTGTTTTGTGATCCCAGACCCATGACACCAACAACAACGCACAACAGGTCTTAATTTGGGAGCAACAACAACTTTGGATTCTGCCGGAGAATAGTAAATTATGGCCATCAAACTCACAAAACAACATGTTCATCCCTCTTTTCGGGTATGGTTCAGTTATTTTGTTGTTTTCTTGTTTTATTTAGATTTTTAGGAGAAATAAAATTGTTAAAAAAAGTTTGAAATTTTAGTTTTTTTTGTTGTTTTTTGAAACTTTAGTTGGCTGATTTTGTTGTTTTAGTTAAAGTTTAGTGTGTTTAAATGGTTAGTTACAAGGAATTAACAATTAAAAATAGGACTTGATTTTAAAGTAAAAAATTATGAAGTCGGGTAATGATTGTTTAATTGTTTAGTGTTAAAATTAATTCTAGATGATGTTTGGATAGATTTTAAAAACAAAAAACCCGTATGGCGACATTTTAAATATGTTTGTAACGACGTTTGACGTGTTTTTGACCTACCCAGCCCGAACCAACTTGATACGGCCTGATATGAACCGAATTTTTTCATATACCTAGGGGCCTAAAATCTTTAAAAATAATCCGCACCCCCATGAAAAAAATCCTAGGTCCGCTAGGATTTTGCCATTGTTTTTAAACGACATTATGAGGATTCCATTTTATTTTGAGAAAATCATGAGGAATGTCCCTTGTATACTTGTTTACAAGAGAATGTAATTTTAACTTTGCAATCTTACAATCGTACATATATTCCCTCAAATACAGGTGGTGACGTCCATGCTTTACGACCGGCCTACAATGTTCAGGTATGCCATGTGTTGGAAACACCCATACATATTGTAACGCCGACACCTCCATTAGCATTTATGTTGTCGATGTCACAGGCGACGACATCGCTACAGATCGGTGACGGATGTCCCGCCCGTTGGTGTTTATTTTAATACTAGATCGAATAAAAAAGATATATATAATCAACAGAAAATAAAAATAAAACAATATATCACTACCGTTTTAGTGAAATTTGCTTCTCAATCTCATCACCACCCTTCAAAGTTCAAATACATGGCATGTGAAGGACTACAATGTAGCATCTGCCAAAAACCGGATCCTATAAAAACCCGACCTATTTTGTAAACCGGATCCGAAACGTAATATAAATTTATACGAATTTTTATTATGGTTGTGTATTAAACTAATTAATATAACTATTTTCAGGTTTAACAATATTAGATATATATATATATATATATATATATATAGTGGTAGGAGTTGCCTACAAAGACTATTTTTCCTACAAAGTGTAGGAAGCAATCTTCTTATGACATGTGACATCTAGTGTTTTTTTACTAAAGAGCATTACGGTAATTAAATAATTATATTATATATATATACACACACACTCCGTTAGAGTAGTTAAGTATCTATCTATATCTATATATATTCTAAAGTTTAGTTATATGTTCTATTTTAAAACCAAAATTTATGGTTGTTTTAAATGCATCATCCTATAAAAATCCTATTAATTGCATTTAATTTATATTAAATAAATAAGAGATAAGATAAAAAATAAAATAAAATAATTATATATCAATAATCATTAAAATTAATATCATCAATAACACATTATACTAAATAATATATTATAGATAAAGGTAGATTAGTTTAAAGTTAACTTTGATCTTAATTTGTTTTAATAATTGGTTTAAAGATAATTATTCCAAACTTATGATTATTCTATAAAATGATCTTTGACAAGGTAACCATAAATTTAAATTTCGAAGTAACTAATATATTAAAAGTAGCTCAAATATAATTCGTAATAAAAACACAACAATATATTTTCAAAGAAAACATATAATAAAAAAAATAGGTAAAGGGATCCAAATGATATCAAATATTAAGAACTTATCCATGATATTAGTATCAGAATTTAATAGATTAAGATAAAATTTAAACCGAAAGATCATAAGTATCATAAAAATATCATTAAATTAAAGTTAAAAAGTAAACAAAAGAATTATTATTATAATATTAAAATAATAAAAATATATAAAAAACTATATATATTATTAAAATATTAAAATTACTATTTGTACCGATACCAAACAAGACCGTACCGGTATTTTCGATACCAGTACCGGTTGACACCAAACTTATCCCACCCCGTGATACTAAAAAATCATTAAATTAAAGTTAAACAATAAAAAAAGGAATTATTATTATAATATTAAAATAATAAAAGTATTAAAATAACTATATATATATATATATATATATATTCTAATATATTATTAACAAGATTTTGGCTAAATTAATTAGATTATTATAAATAATAATGATAATTTACAAATAAAACAACACAATTTGCAACAAAGCAATGCATGAAACACCATATTAACATATAGTACAGTACATTAATGCTAGAACCTAATCTATACTATATTATAAAGCATTTCATAAGGATACCAACCAAATTTAAGTAATTACAATCTTTTATACTTATGGTACAACAACTTAATGATGTTAGTAAGGGGTGAAATGGTCTTTCTACATTAATATTAAAAAATAAAAAAAATAATTATCTATATCTATATCTATCTATCTTCTATACTATATTATAAAGCATTTCATAAGGATACCAACCAAATTTAAGTAATTACAATCTTTTATACTTATGGTACAACAACTTAATGATGTTAGTAAGGGGTGAAATGGTCTTTCTACATTAATATTAAAAAATAAAAAAAATAATTAAATGAGAATATAATCACAATTAATTATAGTAATACAATAATAAGTTCGGTTCTTAAATGCAATTAATAAACGAAACCTATTGGGATAAACCGCAAAAGCACTCCAAAGGTCCAATTTCAATCAATATGTAATAAATTTGACCGATTAAGGAATCTCCTATCATTGCTATAAATTCACCATTTCACTCAACAACAACTCCTTTGTCTACTATTGTGCGAGTTAGAGTCGAAAAGAAAGAGATAAGAAAGAGATAAGTTGATATGAAATTTATTTATCTTGGTGGAAATGTGTGTTCTTTTATACCCATTTCAACATTTATTCGAAAAAACTTTGGTTTGTTTCTTAAAATATTCAAATGGGATAACAGTTTTCTTTTACATAATCTATGAGTTTATATTGATGTTTTATTATGTTTTTGGTGATTTAGTGGTTTTTTTTTTCAAATTATGATTTTATATTACATATAAAGTATACACACAGGTTATTGGATACAAAAAGACAGACACTTCATACTTCATCAAGGTACCCTTGCATGACTATAGTATCTGGAACCATTTACCAATGTATTGTTTAATTGTTCATAAATTTATAGTCTTTTTCTTTTTTGCAGCTTCATGTATATGGAGGTGTAAAAGGGTGGGTACGAGAAAAGTTATTCATTTGGAGATAGACATTTATTTGGCCTATTGGTATTTCCTTTTTTAATTTCTACTTTACTATTTTTTTTAAACATATGATGCTTTTGTGTGATTTAATTGATACTATATATAGGCAATATAGATGCAGAGGAAATATTTGAGGAGGTATTGTTTGACAGGATTGGGCAGCAAACTTTAAGGGCTCGGATGTTTTCAACCCGCGCAAAAGATTTAAATTGATTGCGTTTATCTATACTATCGTATAAAGCATTTCACAAGGGTTCCAACCAAATTTAAATAATTGCAACATATTATGCTTATAGTACAACAACTCAATGAAGTTAGTAAAGGGAATTAGTCTTTCTACATGAGTATAAATTGATAAATACAATTAAATTGATAACTTTATAAATTAAGTATTGTTAAATACTTGATAAAGAATTAAATCATTTGACTTAGTTGAACATCATCACCTTCCTCATATTTACATTGCTTTTCCATTTCAAGTTCTCCGTAACCGATTACTTGATTGAATTTTATAATTAAGTCATTATTATTTGGTTTAGTAATTGCTAAACATCATACAAATAAGGTTACAACCTTTTTTGCAATTTTATCAGATAGTTGATGAACATCATATGAAATAAAAATAAAAATAAATAATAATAATAATAATAATTAAATATAAAATAACTTAATCAACGTTATTATGAATTTAATTATAACTATAAATGGTTTTAAAACTTAAAAGATGCTAACCAATTAGAAACGAAAATTACTAAAAGGTAATTTCATGGGGTATTATTATCTATAATACCTAATAATTGCAACAATAATGATTAAATAATGAACTTAATTACAGATCGTTTAAAACTCAAAAGAATGCTCTTTGCATCTTACCTCAAGTCTCATGGAATAAGGTTCAAATGATAACCATTGCATAATTAGGAACCACTTTTTAGCCCTTGGATCGTATTTTGATGGTTGAGACCTTTAAGTGCAATATCTATATCTCTAAGATGAAGATAATGTATGGTAATGAAGATTTGGAGCAGCAAGAGGTAAAAACAGCCCGAATTTTTCCTTTTATAAATTCGATTCGATTCGTGAGTGTTAGTGTGTGTGTTTATATTGATTAGGGTTTCATCAAATGCAATGTGAGGGTTTCCAATCGGTGTTTATACAAATAATATAGAACCCAATTTTTATGTATGTGTATGTAGTGTGTAGTATGGGGTCTTGCTTACCTCATTCAAGGAATAACAATGAAAGACAGGGGTCATTGATTTCGAAAAACTCCGCCCCTTTGTTCGCCTTCTTCCTGATTTTAAGTTACGGTGAGTCAATTTCCTTTTTTCTGATTCTAATCGATTAAGAACTATACGTGATTAACCAACGAATTGTGGTAGATTTTATGTTTCTATTGCAGTATTTGGATTGAATTGACTGTTGCAATTTAATAATCGTCAGTTATAGTTCGTTTTTTGAATATAGAGAAACACTGACTTATTTAAGGTGCTTGATTTGGGTGAATAGTAGCAATATAAACTGCTATTGTAATTTGGTGTGATATTCAATTCAATATCAGCAACCTAATCAAATTGTTCCCTAAACATAGAGTAAATGTGTTCACCAGCAAGGTAATAATATGTACTAATTTTCAATTATAAGAGACTTCTAATAAGGAAATATAGCTATTAGGTTATGTCAAGGTAAGCATAGTTTATAAAGAATATGTTGCAGAATAAAGTTAATACAACATTTTAGTAATAAATAATAAACTGCTTTCTTATCTATAAAAGGGAACAAAACCTGCAATTTGACTTTTAGATGTCAAAACTGAATTTATATGTATATGTGTATGTAGTATAATATATATATTTAACATCTATTTTACACCATCTAAAACAATGAAAAAGAAAAAATAAAAATAAAAAAATTTGAAAACTGTGACGTCTTTTGAAGAGGGTTGAGAAACCACACGTCCATAGAATTGAAGTTTTGTGAGACCACATGTGGTGGGGCGCAAACCTCTCTCAAAGCGTCTTAAAAACGCGGGGGAACACTGTACCCTCGGGCGTTTTGGGCCTTTTTTTGACTGGTAGTGCTACCACAAAGCGCCGAACGAGGAGTGGACTTTGGTCAAAATAACCATGGTCAAACGGCTAACTTTAAAAAAAACCGGTTTTTGTTTTAAAAATCTATACTATATTCGCACTTTTGTACCGTGTCACGCACTATCTATATCAGTCGTCGTTCCAGGAAAAAACAATAACTATTATGCATGTCGTGCATCGCACGGGTGTTCCCCCTAGTATACTTAAAAATTTAGTTATATCAACTTTTTTACAACCTTCATTATGAGCCTCTTAAATACATTTGTGTCTTTCAAGTTGTAACTGCCTATTAACAAGGGGTCAGAAATAAACAAATTTGTTATGTTTGTAACTACAAGCTAGGATACCAAAAGTTGCTTTAAAATTAATTAAATTGCATGTTTTATTGTGTCTCTTTGAATATCCCAGTCATTTAATATCATTCATTAGGATGTGATTAATTTGTAGACATTTGAACGGTCTTTGGTTATGCTATAAGATTGCCGGCTTTGTTATGTTTGTAGGTTCATAGTTTCCTTTCCTCCTCTATTGCCATGGCCAGCCCCCTTAATTTGCAAACGTCCGACGGTGGTACAAGCAGTCATATGTTCCTTAGTGAACTCCGTGAAGGGAGCACCGGACCTATCATGATAATGGTTTGTAGAAAATGGGACGTGACAAGTGTTAACGGCAGGTACATGAACACCGACTATATTGTCACTGGCATAAAAGTAGTTTTTTACCCTCTGCTATCCCACATTCTTACGTTTTTCTACTTTTGATACTGAAACAAAAATCTACGCCTTTATTTTGCTATCTAACCCAAAATGTATGATAGAAAATCTAGCACCAAGATCCCACTAAATGCGCTTTTGGTTATTGGGTTACCTTTGTAAATAATCCTTCAAGTATCCTTTTAACACAATTAAATTAATTAACTTAAGATCAAAATAAAAAATATATAAACTCATTTGGGTAATCATATTATAATTATCCATAATTAAATATTTAGCATATATAGTTAAGTTAATATTAAATTTAAAACTATATATTTCTTTAACATTATAATTTTATAAAAGAGACGGTCGAGATAACAAATTACACTTTATTCGTGGCATGTTTAATAAACCATTTTAATTAAAGATGTGCTATTTACCTTTCTACTCGATCTGAAATATTATTTACATACCTGGTATATGTTTACTCTATTTTAAAATTACCAGGCTACAACAGTCGGAAACTTGAATTCGTAAATATAAAAGTGCATTGTTCTACATTAAAAAAAATAGGAATAAAAAAACTTGGTAACGCATCACTTCGAATGTGTAAAGACATATAAGGGGAGAAGTTGGCTTTTGAAAAAAATAAATTTGGTGTCGTTATAAATGGAAAGGCAACAAAAAAAACTTTCAACTATAATTGATTGATTTCCATAAACAATGTAATTGTGCATATTTGTTTTTGGATAACCGTCTACATAAATGTTTCGTGCTTTTCCTTCGCAGGCCTGCTTATGCAGATTCGGATTCAGAAGAAACAGTTGACAGTGACCCACATGAAAGGTATACCGTCTGCACTTAGTGTTAGTAATGAAAACCCGTACTACTTTTTGATGCATATATACGTAAACATAGTATACCATTTTTAATAGTTTTCTTTTCGTTATTTCACTACAGTCAGTTGGCTGGTGATGGGATTGGGGATGACGGTGGCATGCGTTAGCTAAAGTTTGGTCTATGTGTTATCCAATAAGATAGGAAGGCGTGCGAGAGTTTATGCGTTTTTCCTTTTTCTGTTTCATGTTTTTTTTTTAATTGGAAGACATCTTTTTTCACTTCTTTTTGGCCGGCAAGTTTTGCCAAGAAAACAACTTATGGTCCATGGTTTAATAAAGTTTAAGCCACGCCCCTTTGTAGGCGTATTGTCTTACATGTTATGCACCGGCCGTGTCAGACGTCTTTCCACGAACAAACAATAGCTATTATGCATGCCGTGCATTGCACGGGCTTTCTCCCTAGTATACTTAAAAATTTAGTTATATCAACTTTTTTACAACCTTCATTATGAACTTTTAAATACATTTGTTTCTTTCAAGTTGTAATTGCCTATTATAAATACCTTTAATTGAAATAATTGAATTAAGTTTCAGCCCCTTCATCTCCTCCTGTAAGTTGAAATGTACAAATTTAATATATTAATTTCTATTTCCTCGGACGAATTTTGTAACTTACTAATTTTGATGGGAAACTTTAATTATTATTAATTGGTATGGAAACTGATAATCCTTTTAGCCTATGTAAAATCACTCAACATTCCCACACTAATTTTTTAAAGAGAGTGAGAGAGTCACGAGAGTTGGAGAAGAGCATCCATCTCCGACGAAGTTCCGATCACTCCACCCACCCACCATGACCACTCCGATGCCCACTATCTCTTCTCTACACGATTGATGGCCACGCTAGAATAAGAGTTCTTCTGCTGCTGTTATGTGATTTTTGTTTATCACGTCAGTCCGAATTTGCATTCTTTTAGGTTCAATTACGAGTTCGGGCTTCCAATTTGGTGGTGCGTTAACAATTTGCGTTTCATAAAGTGTCAAGAGCCATATTAGCGCCTTCAGGTTTGGATTGAGTATATATACTTAATTTTTAGTCCCCAAATGTATGTGACAATAGTGACATGTTTCTTTAATTGACTCAGGGAACTTACAAGGCGCTTGGCAGACATTTTGGAAATGATTCATACTGATACATGATGATATTCTGGATGAAAGTGAGATGAGAAGAGGTAAAAAATTTATCTTTATAAAGATGGGCCATGAATTATAGTGTTTGTAATGTAGTGGAAAATTAATGACAGTTAACACGATTTGGAGGCGGTGTTTGAATTTGCACTTTGATGGTTGGAGAGAGATGGCAGTATTGGGAGATAAAGAGACCACTTTAATGGCATGACGAAAGGATTAGTAGGCGGTGTTTGGGAAGATGACCAGAAGTGTTACAATCAAAAGTTTTGGTTTTGACGTATGTGGTTAGTAGATGAAGTACCGGAAAAATCACCGAAGGTTAGATTTGATTTTTTTTTCTAAAAATTGAAACAAGTTTGTTTTTTAATGATATCTTTTGATATTACAGCCAACACTAGCTTCTCCCGGAAGAAATGCACCTCGGGTTGGCCATTTTGGTCATCTAGCATGTATCACCAACAAAATCACCCAGTGGGAAATGTTGAGGTGTAGTAGTCATTTATGAAATAATTGGTTACTTGAACTTCATTTTTTTTATTTTTTACTTTTATGCAAATCCTTACTTATAAAAGTGTATTGTTATTAGGAAAGTAGCAAATGAAATGAGTGGCAGACTACTGTTCTACAAGAGCGCAACGTTGTTGAAAATGTGTATTAGTGGGTTTGTGAGTACCTTCTAATCATCTTATAAGAACTGTTGAAGTTTGGTTTTGATAATTCTAATGTTTAATCGGAATCCATAAATTGTATATGTGTTCGTTAATTTAATATATATTTCTATTTTTTTCAGTCAGCCAACCGCAACATTAGACGATAGAAATAGGGATGATTATGACGATGATATTTATAACACGATTATAAACTGTATTTCATGAACTCATTATATTGGTGATTTGAAGGATAAACTGTATCATACACGGGAGCATTCTCACTTCTTTTACAGTAATATGTGCACATGCTAACGGATTTAGACCCACATGTGAGTATTAAAAGTAGAATTTTGCAAACTTTTTACCCGGTTCTCTTTTTAACTCAAATCTTTAATTGACCTAACACAACCCAAATTGACCTATTCATAAGTGTTTGGCTATTGGATATAACATTTTATTAAACAAAGCTACAATGTAAACACAAATTAAGGGTGCTATAAATGCTCTGTTCATTCTTTATCTTAGTAGACTTCAGTTGATTTTCAATGTTAGTTGGTGAATATATTTAGTAGAGATTTAGAATTTTATGATGAAAATTAATGTGTAAAAGTTCAAATTCTGTTATCTTCCTTTGATGCCATTGACAACCTTCATTATGAGCCTCTTAAATATATTTGTGTCTTTCAAGTTGTCTCCTTTATAATGATTATCAGTTACCAATTAACAAATATTAACTCAAGTCATTGATTGTGTGATTAATACATGTAGGTTACGAAATGGAGTGTGCGACCTGTGAAGTTCTTCGAATTAGATTGGAAAATTGAAAAGGTTTTCCATTTTGTCTTAATGGTGCATATTACATGCGGATGATATTCAATTGATTATAATTTTTAAATCAAATTAAAAGAATTAAACTTTTTATAAATCATGTGGTGTCCAAAGCCATATAAATGAACCATCACATTCATAATTAATAGTGTACAAGTGGTAGGTATTTCTTAATAAATTGTTCTCTTTTATATAGTCTAACATTATATAAAAACCAATTCAAGAAACTCTAACTACAAGCTAGGATACCAAAAGTCGCTTTAAAATTAATTAAATTGCATTGTTTTATTGTGCCTCTTTGAATATCCCTGTCATTTAATATCATTCATTAGGATATGATTAATTTGTAGACAGTTGAACGGTCTTTGCTTATGCTATAAGATTGCCGGCTTTGTTATGTTTGTAGGTTCATAGTTCCCTTTCCTCCTCTATTGCCATGGCCAGCCCCCTTAGTTTGCAAACGTCCGACGGTGGTACAAGCAGTCATATGTTCTTTAGTGAACTCCGTGAATGGAGCACCGGACCTATCATGATAATGGTTTGTAGAAAATGGGACGTGACAAGTGTTAACGGCAGGTACAAGAGCACCGACTATATTGTCACTGACATAAAGGTAGTTTTTTACCCTCTGCTATCCCACATTATTACGCTTTTCTACTTTTGATTCTGAAACAAAAATCTATACCTTTATTTGCGCAGAGAGGTGTGATGCAATGCACCACACGGAATAACATTGCCCACTATTTCTTTGACAAACTCAAAGAGGGCGGTGTATATTTGGTCAACGGTTTCGCCGTGCAACCTACAAATCAGTATCGGGTTCTAAAGACAGCCCCTTTGTGATCGTAAGGTATATATCGGCTTACACTTTATTCGTGCCCTGTTTAATAAACCATTTTAATTAAAGATGTGCTATTTACCTTTCTACTCGATCTGAAATGTTATTTACATACCTGGTATATGTTTACTCTATTTTAAAATTAGGAGGCTACAACAGTCGGAAACTTGAGTTCGTAAATATAAAAGTGCATTGTTCTACATTAAAAAAAATAGGAATAAAAAAACTTGGTAACGCATCACTTCGAATGTGTAAAGGCATATAAGGGGAGAAGTTGGCTTTTGAAAAAAAATAAACTTGGTGTCGTTATAAATGGAAAGGCAACAAAAAAACTTTCAACTATAATTGATTGATTTCCATAAACAATGTAATTGTGCATATTTATTTTTGGATAACCGTCTACATAAATGTTTCGTGCTTTTCCTTCCCAGGCCTGCTTATGCAGATTCGGATTCAGAAGAAACAGTTGACAGTGACCCACATGAAAGGTATACCGTCTGTACTTAGTGTTAGTAATGAAAACCCGTACTACTTTTCGATGCATATATACGTAAACATAGTAACCCTTTTTAATAGTTTTCTTTTCGTTATTTCACTGCAGTCAGTTGGCTGGTGATGGGATTGGGGATGACGGTGGCATGCGTTAGCAAAAGTTTGGTCTATGTGTTATCCAATAAGATAGGAAGGCATGGTAGAGTTTATGGTTTTTCCTTTTTCTGTTTCATGTTTTATTTTCCTTGGAAGACATCTTTTTTCACTTCTTTTTGGCCGACAAGTTTTGCCAAAGAAACAACTTATGGTCCATGGTTTAATAAAGTTTATGCACGCCCCTTTGTAGGCGTATTGTCTTACATGTTATGCATCGGCCGTGTCAGACGTCTTACCACGAACAAACAATAGCTATTATGCATGTCGTGCATCGCACGGGCTTTCTCCCTAGTATAAAAGGATTAATCAAGTTTTGAATTCTTTTCTACAAATTTAACCATTTTAAATAAAAATACAAGATAGATATAAATTCATAACTTATAAATTTATTAGGGAGAATGATCCCTCGTAATTAAACCCATTCATTAACAATCATTACTCACCTAATAATTCTCAAATTTAATCACCATGAAAGTTTTCTTGGAACATAAAAGGTTTTAATAAAGATGGTGATCGTAGGTTACAAAATGGACATCATTCTAATTCTCTAAGTTTTCCACCCAATTACTCACTCCCCAATTCTTCAAACAATCTCTAGTTCTTTCGGATTCGGGTGAAGAAAGTAATTAGGGCTCGAAACTTCTCTCTTTAATATCTCATTAATTTCTCAGCCAAATCAGGTGATTCTTTTATCTAAACTTATTAGTTTTTCATGCTCTACAAAACATTACTATTCATTTCTGTGATAGAAGGGAAAATGAAATCGAATATATAATATTTTGATTCTAGGGTTCTTGAACAATCAATCTTGGGACTTTTCAATTTAAATTGCGTTTTGATGAAATCGAACATCCTAAACTGATCTTGAATATGTTAGTCTAGGTTATGTAATTTTCAAGAATTATCAGACATTGTTTGGATTTATTAGATAATTAAATTTATTATATTAGTTTAGTAAATTTAGAGTAAATTACAAGTTTTGTCCTTTATGTTTACATCAAATTTCAGGCGCTGTCCTTTAGCCCAAAACTTGACAGGCGGTGTCCTTTACGTTTCAAAATCTTGCACGTTTTGTCCTTTGAGCCAAACCTAGTTAGAAATCTCAGTTAAATATTGTCATGTGCAATGCACATGAGGGTAAAACAGTCTTTTTACCTCAACCCTTTCTAATTCCCCCTTTAAAACACCCAGAAGCCCTCAACAAAGTTAATATATGGGTAGGCTATGCTATGCATACATTATCCCTCTACATTTTCATTTCTTTTACTATTTATTAATTAACTTTAAAACAGTTGTATGATTACAGTGGATCACATTAGTAAGAAGGCACGCAGAGGTGGTTGCATATGATCATGTTGTTTTCTCTGTATTTAACAAACACTGCAAGGTAGAGATGAAGATACAGGCCACCTCTAATTAGCATGTTACTTTGTTCTCATCACCACCACCACCCACCAACCCCATACCATCTGTAACTGCCACCACCCACCTACTCGTACCATCTACCACCTGCCACCACCACTCCACATCACCTACCGCCGCCGCCATCACCACCACAACTGCCTTTCATCATCTACCGCCGCCTACCACCACCGTCCACCATCTCCAATTCAACAACCAAAATCCCCCAAAAATCACCAAATCCCTAAAAACGAATTGTTCAACAAAATCGATAAACAACCGATTAAACAAAATCGATATCCATGAATACCCAAACTCAAAACCCACTGCCACCACCGCTAGACATCGGTCTCCACCGTTGTCAGAATTTTAACCCTAACCCCTAATTTACAAACCCTAACCCTCATATATCCTCTCAATTCTAATTTAACCTTGAATCACACAATTTGATGATCCTGTGCGTTCTCAACGGTCGGATCCCAACCTCCGACGAGATCACGGCACCACCTGCCACCACCCACATACTCCTACAACCTTTCCCTAAATTGTTCTGCGATTAAATCACCCATCTTCCACCATCTGCAACCACCCATCTTCCACCATCTGGAACCATCCACTTCTACCGCCGCCAACAACCACCATCAACCACACACCCACCTTCAATCTAATCTACCACCACCAATTCCGTCACCACCGCTAAAGCCACCCTCCAGATCTGAGAAAGTTGGAGTCGAGAGAGAGAGAGAGAGAGAAGAGAGAGAGAGAGAGAGAGCACGTCTGATAGAAAGAGAGAGAGAGGGGGCTTCTTTATAATCTTTTTATTTTTTCGAAACTAGCCCCTAAATATAAGATATTTTACACAATAGTCCCTGAGGAGATAAAATGACAAAAGTGCCCTCATGTGCAAGGCACATGACCAGATTTAACTAAAAAATCTAACTGGGTTTGGCCTAAAGGACAAAACGTGCAAGATTTTGAAACGTAAAGGACACCGCCTGTCAAGTTTTGGCCTAAAGGACAGCGCCTGAAATTTGATGTAAACATAAAGGACAAAACTTGTAATTTACTCGTAAATTTAAGTAAAGATACAAGATAATCAAAGTATCATATCTCAATCTTGTAATCTGATTTTTCAACATATAATTTAGATGTGGCATTTTCATAACCATGGTTATATTTTAATTTGGTGATTGTTCATTATATGTAGGTTATAGAAATTATAAAACTAGTTGTATTAGTTTTATAAAAATGACTATTCTATTTATTACAAAAATATTATTGTAGCTAAAATAGTAAATCCATTTGAGTTGTTCTAATTTTCTAGTGGAAAGAATTTCTTTGTTGAACTACTTAGAATTTGCCTAGAATTAATAATCACTAAAATGATAATATATATATATATATATATATATATATATATATATACTTATATAGAGGCTGGTTATTTTACAATATGACTTATCATACGACACGTACGAGATTGCCTTACAACATGCGAAAATTCCTTTACAACATGAGATTTCCCTTTTTCTTCATTTTTTTGGTATATGCGATTTTACATTATTTTGTACATGCGATTTCCTCTTTTTAAATATGCTTGCGATTTTATTTTTTTTTAATTTTGTACATGCGATTTCAAAATTTTACTGTACATGCGATTTTATTTTTATAAAACATAACCTGCAATTTACCATCGTGTACGCGTCGTACGTTAAGGCATATTGTACGATATGCTTTTTCTACTTATATATTATGCTAATATTTCTCTATAATACCTTATTAAGAGAACTGAGTTTTTTACCCTTTTGGTAATTTTGCCATAGGTACAAATCTTGAAGCACCATATACAAATGAAGCAAGCCATTTTAGAGGGGGGAAACTTGGACATTGTCCAAAGTTTTAAGACACTTTGAGGTCAATCTAGACATTTGATCCTTGGAATCCATGCCCATTTATGTCTTCTATTAATTGAATTAAATTAAGATATTAAATAAAAATTTTAAGAATGACACTAATTATCTTCATAAATTAATTATAAGGAACTCTTAAGTTCTTGTAAATAATGCATTCAATAGTTGATTAAATTAAAGGAGTTAACTGATTAAATTAAATGTTAGATATGCAACCTTTGGGATTTTCATGATTTAATAGTATGTATAAATATAATAAATAGATTTATATGGACTATAATATCTATACAATATTATAATACATTTCACTATAATACATTTCATAAGGATGATTGCAAAATTATAAATTTTTATGCTTACAGTACAAATACTAAATGAGGTTAGTTGAGGGTAAAGCGGTCTTTCTATATAATAATTAAATTGAAGAAGAAAAATTAATTAAATACATTGTGAAATTAACAACGGTAATTTGAAAGGTCTATCCTTCCACTCATCTATATACATCTGGAAAATTTCAAGATCAACATCACAATAACCAATGCCAATGATCTCTAGATCAAGTGGTGGAGGGTGTGCATTCTCTTAAGAGATGCAAGTTCGACTCCCACTTGGTGCAGAGTGAGGCACTGGTGGGCAATGATAGGAGACCCAGGGAAACCTGGGTTGGATCCTTGAGCCAAATGGGTTTTACCGGTAATTTCACTGTCGTGCTTACGGGCGGGTGGGTTACCGGGTTTTCCCCGGAATTGGTGGTGGACTCAGGTTACTCTCGGAGTACTCTGTTTGTCCAGTGGGTGCCCCGAGAGTGCTCGGGATTGAGTTTGTTGGCCGTTCAAAAAAAAAATAATAACTAATGCCAGAAATCTCTGTGGAATATAAATTGTTTGATTATGCTGCAGCCAAAGTTGGAATACATGAGGTTTTGCAATCTAATATCAAGAGGAAAGTAGGAAACAAAGAGTTTTTGCAACCAGTTATGCTACCAATTTGGAAAGAAACATGCTCAAAGTTTACACCCATGATTATGAGGTTTGTCATTCTCCTCGAACTATAATTAAATTGACTTAATTATATGTTTTTTGGTTGCTCTTGCGATACCATTACTCTTTAAGTCATTGAAAAGTAAAATAGCTAGATTAAATACAACTAAAGATTATGAATTTCTTGAGGAATTAATTACAAATAAAAATGAGTTTTGGATAAAAACTATGAAGAATAATTGAAAGGTTTTTGCGAGCAAATGTCATGCAATGCAACTCTGAAACGCCATCAGTAGGCCTAAGTGTTGTAGAAATTTGTTTCTTGTAGTAACTTATCTTGTTGCTTTTGTAGATATGTGGAATCTAGCTTTGCAATTTTTCCTGTCATAATATGGATTGTGCATTCCAAATACTTTGAATATTGAATTTTGGGAACCTTTTTAATGGGTTGAAGCAGAAGGAGATGGTTTTGGGTCGTCTTAATGAATCTCATCTACTATCAAATGGTATAATCAAATCAATGGTAATTCACATCTATAAAACACAATAAAAGTTTGGTTTTTTTCGTGTTTTGGGTTATTCGGGGCAAGTTGTTTGGGGTTTTGGCCGGGAAAAGTAACCCAAAACCGACCCATATAAGGTTCGGGTTGGTCGGGTTTGGGTGGCTTTGGATTCGGGTTGGGTTGGGTTTAGGTAAAAATGGATAGTTCTAATTCTCTAGTTTACATGAACTAGATTAGAATTCGCTCAAAAAGCAAACAGCAAACTAAAAATGACTTTGGGGTTTGACTTTTAAGACTTTCAAACTTTAAAATCAATTTGTCGTTTCTTGTCTTAAAAAAGAAAATTGGACAAATTCTAAAAGGTAAGGATCCGAATTGCACACCCTTTTAGTTCCATTTGTTTTGTTTGAAAGGGGGTAAAACCCAGGAAGATATTGAATTGTTGGAGTTTTACGAAGAAAAAAACATAATAGTTAGAAGAATATAGTTGAAAAGCTCAGTAAGCATATGGCTCTGCCACAGATGATGCATCAATTGAGATCATGTTGTCACGCATGTCACAATAACAAATTTGTTAGAATAGATTGATCTTTTTGAAAGTTTTCATGATTTTTTTACTTTTTATTAGTTTTATGTAAGTCCCACACTGATAGTAAGTAGCGGAATTGTCTATCATTTCAACTAAAAAATAAGCAAATTGTCGTTCTCGCAGCAACGCGAGGGTTCCCCACTTACTTATGTATGGATTCAAAAATGTAGTTGGATAATTATTGCTTAGGAAATTGTATAGGTATTTCATTTGGTTTTGTTGGAAAATTGTATAAAGGAATTTACAACCTAAAAATATATATTTAATTTTAAGTTACTACCCATTGAAATATTAAATTCTAATCAAAGCTCGTTTACATATATATATATATATATATATATATATATATATATATATATATATATATATATATGTGTGTGTCTTACCTTAATGCATATTTATTTTGTCTAGACATGTTCTGGAATTATATAATTTGATTAGGAGGTGGTATGTTTAATTAGTAGCATTGTTACAAATTCATTATTACGAAAGTTCAAGACTTACCAATGTACTAATATGATTTATGTTATTACTTCTTGAAATAAGAATACTAATCAAAGTTACTTTTATATATATAATTCATTATATATGTATATATATATTTGGATTAGGAAATTTTACATATAATATTTTTTATTCAAAAGTCCCTAAATCAAGAACTCGAATCACTAGTCCCATTTTATGGTTCTGTTTATTTAGAACATTTTTTATATATATTTTAGGGTGATTTGGTCATTTAATTTACCTCTTATACTCGTGCGGTACTTCTCGTGCATTGATTTTTCGCAACCTGTGAGTAAACTCTCTCCCCTTTTTATCGTTAACTTTTTGGGGTGTATCAATGTGTTTAGATTAATTGTTTTTATCTAGTATCAAGCATGCAATATTTGGTGTGTCCTATATGCATTTATTTGTTGTTGTTTGTTGAGGTTATTGTTGTTCTTATTGTGTTGGTCAGTGTAGTCAATAGTCATTCATTTAGTGGATCCACGGCTGACCCTTCCTCATGACCTGGAGATGTTGGTATCGCCCCATTAGTTTTGGGCTGACCTATCCTCCTAACTATGGGATGTTGGTATCGCGACAGTCACACCCTTATTGGGTGTGGGACGCAAGAAGTTGGTTTTGGTGTTGGTATTGGTCTTAGTCATTGTGCAGTCACCATTCTATGTTCATATTACTTGTTGCATTACTTCACATGATTAATTGCATGTATAATTTTTGAAATAATATTTGAGTTTAAAAAAAGCAAAAGTTATTTCTTTTACTTCTAAATTTAAAATGGTAAACCTAACTTTACTTAACCAAGGTTTACTCACAACTCGTTGTAGCTGACCCAAAAATATTATTTAACACATGATACAGGTACTATGAATTGAAGACTGGATTAAATCAAGATCACGTAGGAGCTTTTGCCTTAGTAATAAATAAAGACAAGATCATATTATTTTGTTTGGATATTGTTGTATTTGATATATATGACCTTATACGAAAAGTGTTACATATAATCTTGACATGTTTAATTATGAAGTTTTAATAAGTGCCATAAGCTTTGGGCAATCATCATGCCCCGTACCATTCGGCTGCAGGTCGTTAACACTTCTCTGTCTACCATTAGGGTTGGTAGCCGAATAAAAGAAACAAAAATTTTGCTACATCCAAATTAAGGAGATCATGGGTTCAAATCCCACAATGAGCAAAATTAATGAAATTTAAAACACTTCTCTATCTCTGGATACAATATTCAAAATACAACTTTCAAATATTGCCATGGGTCCCTAAAAGCTTTGCATTAATTACTAGGCATGGAAGTTGCTTGAGTAAAAAAAATGAGTCAGGGAGTACCGACCACAAAACCCTTGCGACCCGATCACAAAACTCAGGTAGTCGAAGGCAAAGCGCTGGCGCCCTATGGCAATACACGTGCGACTGACAGTGAAACGCTGGCCCCTAAGGCAAAACATGAGCGATCGACAAATTCTATTGTATGTATAATTTTAACAACAAACGCTGCTAAGGCGCTCATCAGGGGCAGATGTAGACTTGGGGGAGGGGTAGCCCTGCTACCCCTCAACTTTTCTGACGATGTGCATTTTTTTCTTTTGTTATTTTTAACATTTTATGTATTACGTTACCCCTAAAATTATATTATGCTACCCTGCATTCCCTTAGTATTTAAAAAGCCTAACACCCTCACCCTCTCAAAGTTTCATTAAAATCCCAAACCTAATTAAAAGTCTACTACTTATTTTTTAACTTAAAAGCCTAATTAAAATGAAAGATTAAAGCCCAAAAACTTGTTAACTTGATTTTTGAACGGGTATAAAAAGACACAGTGGCAAGCGCTAACCACTATCGACCTTCATTCCTCCCTCTACTCTAGGGTTGCTCAAAAAGTTTACGACTTGGAGCTCGCTCAGATTTATTTAGCCCAGGAAAAGCTCGCTCAATATGACTCGGTTTGTAATCGAGTCGAGCCAACTCAACTCGGTTAGAAAGTGAGCCTAGCTCAACTTGGCTCGTAACAAGCCGGATTGGCTCGATTTGGCTCGCTTGTTAGCTTGGTTCGGTTTATCTGGGATTATTGTACTTTATATATTTTATTTTATATATGTATATTATTTTATTAGAAATTGATTATCATTTGCATGTATTTCGAAGTGTAATTGGATATCTATGACATATTTATGGGCTGATTACCATCCTAATGAGTTTATATTGTATTTCATTGAAATTTGAACATAATTTTTGTTTAGATAAACTTGATGTTAGCTTGTAAAATACTAGGTTGAACCTATTTAGAATATGTTCTTTTAAACCATTGAATAATATTTTAGGCAATTAAATTTTGAAAGCTACATAATAAATTCTATTTTTACATTCGAACCTAACTAAGCCGAGCCAAGTCAGCCCGGTTAAAAACCAAGCCGAGCTCGAGCTTATATTTTCAGCTCGGTTTCAAATACGAGCCGAGTTGACTTGGTTTATAATCGAGTCGAGCACGAGTTTGTCCTGGCTCGGCTCATGAACAACCCTACTCCACTCCTCCGATTCCAGCTGACAATGTAATGGCTCGATTTGAAGCCTTAAAATGCGGAAGAGTAGAAATCTGTTAGGTAAATTGTTAACTTTATTTATTATCGTGTTTTGTTTATGGTAAAAAAAGAATTTTGAACGTTACCCCTGAACTTTTGTTCTAGATCCGTCTCTGGCGTCGATGACATGAATGTAAGAGCTGGAGCCACCCAAGGCATTGACCTCAAAAACAGTGGTGGATTCAGAAATTTTTTCTTGTGGATTCACTATTTTTAGATGCTCCAGTTTTATAAAACCGGACATAAATTTTTCGGGTCGAGGATTCACTATTTTTAGATGCTCCAATTTCATAAAATCAGACATAGAATTTTCGAGTTGATTCAGGTCGGATAAGATTTATCACATAATAAAAATGTGATTCAATAATAAAAAAATATCATCAACAGAAATAATAATATAACATCACTAATTCAAACTATATAAATATTGTGTAATTATCCACGCTCGTATTATCCACACTTACGAGCTATAAGAACAAGCAACAATTGAAACATAGAATATAGATGCTCTAAAAGACACGAAGACTAGAAGAAATAAAAGGAAAAAAATGGTTTTTGCATTGATTAGGATTCAATTGTTAACAATATATCATCTCCATCTTGATTCAGACAAAAACCAGGTCTCCCACGATAAGGAACATAACCAAACATTCGAACCATCGCCACCACTTACCTTTTTCAAACACGATGGCACGGCTAAAGGTTGAATTCGTGACATTCCGTCGTGAACAGACCTTACTCTGACGATCAGAAAGGATTCCGACAACCTAAATAACTACGGCAAACCACGTTGCTAAACTGAATATTTCTCGGTCTATAGCACTTACGCTTTTGTTTTGATTACTTGTACATACTATTCGTAACACAATCTCAATAATATAACATAGAGATGTAGATACAAACACCAGTGTCAAAGGAAAAAGCATTTATAAACTTTAGGAGCTATAAGTAACGTTGAGGAGTAATAGCGTAAACCGAGTTACGGAAAAAAAACTGGGTAAAGTTGAGGGATAATAAATTTAATATTTTAAGCAAAAAGGGTAAAGGCAAAACTTTGTACAGAGAGAGAGAGTCCGATGAAAGAGAAAGAGGGCGGCGGCGGTGGCCGGTGGGTTTCCGACAAAGGTAGCGACGTTTTTCTTGATGCTTTTTTTGCTGTGATATTGTGTCTCCTTTTTTGTCCCGATCTTTTGATGTTTGTAGCGGTGAATGATGGGTGAAAGGGGTTGTTGTGGTGGGTTAGGGGGCAGTGGTCGTAGGCGGCGGCGACGGTTGGTTAGGGGGCGGTGGTCGTAGGCGGCGGCGACGGTGAATCAGGGGTGGAGGGGTGGCCCGATGAAGGTTGTTTTGAATGGTTTCTTGAATGTTTTTTTGGATGTGTGGTCCTGATCTTTTGATGTTGCAGGCTGTTTTGAATATTTTTTTTGGATGTTTTTGCCCAATCTCTGATATTGTGTCCCTTTTTTTGACCCAATATTTGCTGTTTGCAAGTTGTTTGGATGTGTTTTTGGATCTAGGAAAACTGAGTTGCATTTGTTTGAATGTTTGGATGTGTTTTTGGATCTGGGAAAACTGAGTTGCATTTGGTTTGAATGTTTGTTGAATGATGCAGGTTGTTTTGAATGATGCATTTGTATTCTTTGATTCTCCCGGGTTTTGATCTGTTTTTGGTTGGGCGGCGATGATGATGCAAAAAAAAAATCGTAGACTTTGATGACGATGGCGCGGCAAGGTCGGCGGAGGGTAGGTTTTTTAAACCTGCAACCCCACTTTTGCAGCCTTTTGATTATCGGATACTGAGCCGAACCCCGTTTTTTTTCGAGATACACTTTGTTTTGATGTTGTTGGTTTTTTATTCCCCCCCCCCCTTAGTCGATGATGATAACAATATATCTGAGACACCTCCAGAGTTTGCGATTTCTGGGTGCATTCGTTTTTTGTGTAAAAATGTTTTGTAAAAAAAAAAGTTATACCGTAAACTTTTTAACGTAAAATGTAAACTTTTTAACGTAAAAACGTTAAACGTAAAATGTAAAAAGTTTTACGTAAAACGTTAAAAGGTTTACGCAACAGTAAAAAGTTTTACGTAAAAAGTTTTACGTAAAAAGTTTTACGTAAATCGTAAAACGTAAAAAGTGTTACGTAAAACGTAAAAACGTAAAAAGTGTTACGTAAAAGGTAAAACGTAAAACATAAAACATAAAACGTAAAAAGTTTACGTAAAACGTAAAACGTAAAACATAAAACATAAAAAAACGGCGCGTAAAACGTAAAAACGTTAAAAATGTTGGGGTAAAAAACCGGCACGTAAATCGTAAAAAAACGTTAACGTAAAAAAGCGGCCCGTAAAACGTAACAAAACCGCCGCGTAAAACGTAACAAAACGTTAACGTAAAAAAACCGGCGCGTAAAACGTAAAAAACCGGCGCGTAAAATGTAAAAACCCGGCGCGTAAAACGTAAAAAAACCGGCGCGTAAAACGTAAAAACGTTAACGTAAAACCTTTTTACGTTCCGTAAAAAAACGTAAAAAAATGTTAACGTAAAAAAACCGGCGCGTAAAGCGTAAAAAACCGGCGCGTAAAATGTAAAAAACCGGCGCGTAAAGCGTAAAAAACCGGCGCGTAAAATGTAAAAAACCGGCGCGTAAAACGTAAAAAACCGCCGCGTAAAACGTAAAAAACGTTAACGTAAAACTTTTTAGGTTTCGTAAAAAAAAGCTCGTAAAAAAACGCTCGTAAAAAACGGTGCGTTAAAAAAACGGCGTTAAAAACGGCGCGTTAAAAAAAACGACGCGTAAAAAAGCCGGACGTAAAAAACGGCGTGTAAAAAACCGGCGCAAAATTATTGTTTTTGTCAAAAAATCTGAATTTAAAATTGTTTTTAATAAAAAAATCTTTAAAAAAATAAAAAGTAATATAATAAAACTACAAAGTAATATAATAAAACAAAAAAGTAATTAAAAAATAATAAAGAGAAAAAGACAAAAAAAAGTGTTATTTTACTAAACTACCCTTTTGGATTAAAAAAATTAAAGACAAATTGTATTTAATATTAATTTTTCTTACTTTTAATCTCATCCATTAATCTTGTTGATCTAAAAGCTAGAAAATGGTTCCTATGGTTCTTACAACTAGAGGTGGTTTTCATGTTAGCGATCCCCTATATATATATATAGAAGAAGGATTCGTTAGAAACCACCTTTTATTGCGAGAACCACGAGAACCAATGTGAACACAACCAAAAATACCTAAAAATAGCTAAAAAACACACAATTTTTTTTAATATTTTTTTTTTAAAAAAATCGCTGGATTTCGTTATAAAAAAAAATTTAATCTTTTTTTTTAATTTTTTTTTGGCTACTAAAAATATCGATTTTAATGTAAAAAATATTAAAAAAAAATTGTGTGTTTTTTTATTTTTTTAGATTTTTTTAGGTTTTTTGGGGGTTTAGTTTTTAGCATTTTAGGTTGGGTGGGGGGTTGGGGGGTTTACGTTTTGGGGGGGGGGTGTGGGAGGGGGGTAGGTTTTGGCGGGTGGGGGTTAGGTTTTTTTTTAGGTCTTTTGGGGGGGTTTAGTTTTTAGCATTTAGCTTGGGGGGGGGGGTTAGATTTTTTTAGGTATTTTTTGTTGTGTCCACATTGGTTCTCACGGTTCTCGTAATAAATGTGGTTCTCGCATGAGCCTTACCCTATATATATATATATATATAGGGGCATGATTTAGAGAAAACACCCTAAAGTGTGAAAACAGTGAGAACGGTTCTGATCCGTTTGATCAAAACAATGTATGGATTAGATTTTCGCGGTGACGTTTTATTATGTAACATCAACTTTATTACGTGCACGCGCTTCATTAAGGGTAAAAGTGTCTTTTTAATGCTCTAATACAAAACACCAAACTCATGAGCAAAACGCCATTAACATTCCCGCCTTACCGTACAAGCTATACACATCAGTCCCTCCAGATGAAATGCCATATTTATCTAAAACGTTATTCATACAATAACGTCAAACTTAACGATGAAACGCGTTGCAGCTTTAACAGATAGAGATGAGCAAACAGTAACTAAAACTTTATTACTAGCATTTATTATAAAAAATTCCCTCTTAAACACGTGCCAAAAATATCATGTTATATAAACGACGTTACCATCACTTCCATTGATCATGCTAAAAAATGGCATCTTTAACCAAAATGGCAAATTTAAAAAAAAAAAACCCTCTAAAAGAAGAAAAATGGAAAACATCGTTTCATGGAGATTCAACCTTAGAATCAATGGATTCGTAATCCTTTTTGACAACAGAACAAGTGTGTTTGTCAAAACCATCAAAGCCATAATGAACTTGGAAGAAGAAGTACAGAGGGGATCCTAGCACTTCGTGTTCCTCTTTATAACCTCTGTGAGAAAACACAGGCGGTTATACGAAGATAAACAACAAAATTTTGATCGAACAATGCATATGAAAATGTGGATCCAGTCATCCGATCATGGAGTTTTGATGAAGACACCGACATGGTGACTGTTGTATGTGACAACGGGGAGCAGGAAGACTACACGCTTGAAAACATCATGACCAAATAGAGTCTTGGGTTCCTAGAGGAGTTATACAACTCAACATGTTTGAATATAGACATGATAGTAAAATTGGCGTTGTTTCATGGCATGTTCACATAGAGGGTTCAAAATCTTCAAGAAGAAGAGACCGATGAAAATGAAGACTTGGATGAGAAATTGGGTGAAGAAGCCGAAGAAGCAGACGATGGGAGCGATGGATACTTCTCAGATGAAATCCCTTCTGACGAGAAGTTTTAATTTTTTTTCCTTTTCTGTGTCATTATCTGTACGTTGTTATGTACTTTTCTAATAATAAAATAATTTTTTTCTCTAATTAATTATAAAATGCCAAAATGCCACAAACGCCAAACACCAACATCTTTATCTAAAACGCCAATAATACAAAATGTCAAACTTAATGATGGGACGTCTTTTAGAATTAACAGATAAAGCTGAACAAAAAGTAACTGAAACGATGGAAACTTTATTACTAACATTTATTATAATAAATTCCCGCCTAAACTACGCGCCAAAAACATCTTATATAAACAACGTCTCAGGACCTTCCATTGATCACACCAAAAAGAAATGCTATATTTTACTAAACTAGTCTAAGTACCCGTGTGTTACACGGGTTGCTAAAAGAAAATATCTTCATTATCACCGTTGACATAAATATTATGATTTCATACATGTTAAAACACAAATGAATATATTAGAGTATGCAACATCCTATAAAGGCACATCATCAAAATGGTTGTCCACATCATCCCTTGATTACCAACACTACTGCTCGGATCACCCTCAGGAGATGCCTCTGACCTTCAAGAAACCCTTCACTTGCAAAGTCCACCACTTTTTCTGAAACCCTACAACCATTGTGTATAAAAAATTCATACTAAGTAACAAATTAAAGCAATGCTATTAAACAACTATAGAAATTGAAATTCAAGAGCTAGTGAAATAAATGAAGATATTCCACTAATGATAACAAAGACCACAAAAACTAAAATGCGTTTCACATAATTCACGCCATGTAGGTTAAGGATCTATACCGAATGTCCATAAGATTAGAATGGCGAACAACTCCAAAATTTACTCTTCAAGCATCAAAATAATAATAATAATAATAATAATAATAAATAAATAAATAATTACAAAAAACCGAACCAGACAATTTTTAAAGCTCATAGAAAATACGTTTGAATACGGCACATTAGCGAATGCTCGGGGAACCAAAGACCCGGTCGTCGCTAACGTCTTCAGTATGCCCACACTTCACCCTAGCCGCCACCATATCCCATTTGGTGACTACCTCGTTTGAGCCCTTATATTATCATTGGAAGTACACCTGTAGATGATCAATTCCTGCAGACTAAGAGAGATTGTACAAATAGCTACAGTGCCCACCACACACTCACGTACCCAACTTGCAAAATAACATATATTTTTTCAACAGTAACATGGCACGACTATGTATCGTGTCATAAAGAACCATCCGCGTTGCCACGCCAGGCTAAAAAGATCTCGCCCAGCACCTGGTTGGTAGTAAGGCGTTTTCCCAACGCCTCACTTTGTCTAAGAGCTTAGGCGCGCACCCGAAGCGCTTTTGACAACATAGAAAGTACCTAGCCTTTACATTATGAATTATTAAACTATAGCCTTCTCACCTAGACCTTTCTTCCAAGCAGATAAATATGCTCAAACATAGAGATTTTATTGCTGAAAGTAACATGTAATATAAACAGTTTAACTTTTTACAAACTAACTCACATGATGAAGCTCAACATACAAACATGAGTGAAGCTTTATAATAATGACTTATAAAATCAAAATGAAAGTCAAGGTGTGTTTACCTGAACATAACGTCGGTTTACTTGTTCCAACCAGTCGATTTTCACGCACACGCTTTCATATTTGAACACATGGCTACTTCTTTTTAAAATGGATGCTATTGTGTACCGTCATACCATTAAACCACCGAGAAGTCGAACGTTAACTTCAAAACTTACCCCATTTCTAGAATTGAAAATACAAAAATAAAAATAAATAAATAAATAAAAGACTTAACAATTGGAAGCAATATCTTGAAAATAACCAAATTTTAAGAAAATAGATTAAATGCGAACCTCTTGTTGGGCACAAACAAAAAATTTTAGGTGCAATTTCTAACTCAATGCATAGATCCACTCAATTATCACAATCCGGAAGCTTGGGACAGCAAATGTCTTGAACAAAGAAGCTCGAAAAACAATTTTTAACCTTTTAAAAAAAGAATTATAAATTTCTTTTAGAAAAAAATCATGAAATAATAACCAAGCGTCGATAATAGTCGCCCATACTTTTTCTAACTATAAATCGTAAACTTGAAGTGAACGACAATCGATCTTATTCTTTGTTTTAGAATCAAGTGGAGATAGTGGTAGATAGCAATAGATGTCGATAGATATAGACACTTTTGGTATGCCATTTATGAATTATGTAAAGAAATAAGTTGAAACTTTAGAAACAATATACCAACCAACTTAATTTCCACCTGAACACACTATTTTTTTCATCCACTGTAATATATATAAAACATATGTGGATCATGCATTTACTTAATACCATTTGAAAAACATAAAGAACTTTTCAAACTTACATGATGTGAACTTACCAACCACTTGTACCAGCAAAAACATTCAAAACTGCCATCATTCAAATTTCATGTTCTTTATTTATATTTTGACGATAAGATGAAATTTGCCACTATTTGTTCGATCTTCAATCAATCTGCAAAGCTAATACTCCATAAACTTAAACAAAATGTCACTAAATAAGTAAATCTGTGAATTTTAAATTACAAATAGATAACATCAACTTACAGGCCAAACATGACGATAACCAGATCCATCCATCTGATTGAAACAAACTCTTACCAATTTCACAAAATACGCCGCCGTTTTTTATTCAACTTCTCCGCCATAACCTACAATGGCTGGCACATCTTCACTAATTTCACAAAAGTACGCCGTCATTTCTGATTGAACTTCATCGCCTATTTGGATCCGTAATATAAAACTGTTAATCACATCCTACATAAAATGGAAAAAAGAAATGAATAAACACTCCCCTAGCTCCGAGTTGGCCTGGTCCACCGCCCTAACCGTTTTGAATTTGAGCTTTTTACAAAGAAAGCATCAAACTAAACAGATTATGTCACACCCCCAAACTACCACATAAGGAATGTCCCTGTTAGGCGTGTGACGTACCAATAACGAGCCACTAATTACATTGAACGCATACAAGTTTCAAAATAAAACCCTTAATTATTAATGTAAAATACCATCAACGAGTTAAATGAAAACCAACATGTTCAGCGGAAGCAAATAGTAAACCAATGTTAAACTGTTTCGAAAACCAATGTATGATATCAATAGTTCAATCACAAGAATCCCTCCAGTCGACCCATGACCACTCCAGCTACTCCAGACAGCAAGTTCCCAAATCCAAGATATCTAACGACCTGCAAGCATGCAGACAAGTGTGTCAGACGACGCTGGTGAGTTCAAAGTTTTGTTAACGCGTTTAGTTACCAGGTATGTGTATAAAACAGTTCAACAGCTCAATAATTCAATAATTTGATTTGATGTTGTTATTAACTCGATTACCGTATGTGGCGACTAGATGTGAATGCCCAACCCCAATGCCTCCATTTAAGCATTGGTCATGAGGTCAAGGTATCAAACAACCTTGAATAGATGTAAGGGGTCTTATATGTACACGATGAGAATGCCCAACCCCAATGCCTCTAACTAGGCATTGGTCATGAAGTCCAGGTAATTAGTTCACGCCCGTCCTTTCGGCCCGGTGTGAGGGTGCCAAACCTAATAGCGCTATCAACTAAATACCTCGTTGCTTCTTCAGCAACACGGTAGATGTACGGGGTCTTACATGATTTATACTGTGTTCAATAACCAACATCCCAATTAAACAGTTTACCCAGTATCCCCTTCAGAAACGTTTACCAGATGTCCCAAACCACCGGGACGCATGCTTAGAAAAGTGCAGTGAACTCACCTTTGATTGCTCGGTATGTAATGTTACTTGTTCCATATTAATCAACCAATCCTAATGTGGTTACCAACAATCAGTTTGTGCATAGTAATTCAAGTTCACATCTTTAAATGTATTCTAACAATAAAGTCAAGTGTGCACATTTCAAGTTAATCAGCCCAAGCTTATGACATTTGTCCACCTTCAATCAGTTTGTTCACAAGTACTTTTATCACGTAAATAACATCTTGCAGAGTACACGCATAATCTCATCATACATCTTAGACAATTAGCACATGCATAATGATTTATCTCATAGCTTCACAATGCATAACATAACTTTCATCACCTAATGGTTCCTCACCACTGTTTGGGTTACGCACCCCATAACCCATTCCTACCTTGCCTACACCACAAACAATCCATTAAGATTCTCTCCATAGTGCACGGCCCAACTGATTTCCGGCCCAATCAACGTGTGTAACCCGGTCCCCTTGGTGCGACCTGTGTTCTATTCGTGGCCTATAACTACCGGACGGTTCCTAATATGTGCGGCCCAACACAAGTGCAGGCCCAAAGTAGCGTGCAACACTTGAATGGATGTGCGATTCGTTTCCGATGTTCAGCTTAATACCGATAACCCATTACCGATCCAATCAAACAGATTAATTAGCCGATTAATGTCATTACCTCACATGACCCTAATTGTCGTCTAATTATTAATGATAATTAACACGTAATCATCATCTCAATGAATCAAACAGTATGATTATCGCAACATAAATTCATTATATGATCATCAACCGGAGTCGGCATTCCTAAACCTAATATCCAGTTGAATCGAGTAGCACCACATGAATAAACTATGCAGCCTAGTTCACTGTCATTACTAGTTCACAACATGACACTTAATCACCATTTATTACATTAATCAGTAACTCATTATCAATCAGTTGGACACAAAACATTGCATCATGAGTTTGTCTAATATGCACATACTTCTTCGATTCCAATTCCTACAATCTACCATGCTTTCTATTAATTTCCATGCATGATTAACTTCCCAAGATGATTCATACGGACCCGAACAACGAAAACACAATCACATATAGTTCACAGTAATTAAATTAACACAAGAGAAACCATCATTCTTATGTCATACCGTAACTAGTTCTTTGTTGAATTTAAATAATACCCCAAACCCCATGTGCACATATCATAAACCAACGTGATTCTTTGCATACTAATATTTCATATAATATTTCGATAATATTCCATACCATAATATTCTTTGCATGAATTGCAACACAAGATAACTCAGAACATACGCATAAAAACTTGACATAAATTGCATGATCACGTAAGAACATACTAACCCGTTTCAAGACGTAAAAGAGAGTGCTAGGACCAAGAAAGAGGCTTCAAACGGAGGGAAAAGGGCTGTCGATGCTTCCAGGGACCAAGAGAATGCTAGGGTTTGCAAAGATTTGCAATTAAAGATGATACGTACTACCTAATACATATACGTGTGACACCACAATGGGTTTGGGTTTGGGTCCGGTTAGGTTTAAGGGTTTTGGGCCCGAAGGAATTGGGTTTCGAGAAAGCTAGGCCGGGTACGGTGTGCATGATAATCACAATGTGGTTTCTAGTGAGGTGCAAGATAGTATAATATCTCCAGCCCTAGTGTCTACGAATTTCAAAACCAAACAATCAGATGCTTTCCTTTTTATCTTATCATGGAATGAATTAATTCCAACTTTCAACCACTTGGCATTAATAGTCCCCCATCTTTGATAAACTATTTTTAAATAGCTTTCAACCTTTTGCACTTTAGTCCCTTGAGTTTATAAAATAGAGATAGAGTAGTCAAGCACATTTAACACGTTTAACATATCATACATCTAACTATAACGTAGACTGTGACGTAGAAAATAATAATGAACCAATGGTCACTAAACTAGACGACACTAACGTTGAGAGTTCGGGTTGTCACATCATCCCCAACTTGAAAGAAATTTCGTTCCGAAATTTGATAAGCGGTCAAAAGGGGAAAAATGAAGTGATGAGTAAATCAGGATAACTGTGGATTTTCCCGGGTACCACATCATCCCCAACTTGAAAGGGAATTTCGTCCTGAAATTTGTAAATGACATCTGAAGTTAAATCAACGTTTGAACAATCGAGGATAATAAAGCTTCATCTGATCTTTGAGTTCTCACGTGAACTCCGGTCCACGTCTTGAGTTCCAACGAACACTCACGATTTGGAATTCGACTATGTTAACGAGCCTTAACGTCCTGGTCCATGATTCTAGTAGATTCCTCAACAACTGCAACTTGTTATTTACCTCAGACTCTAATGAAGGTATCACAAGCGTTTCGTCAGTCAAACACTGCCTTAGATTCAAAACATAAATGGCATTGTGTACGTTACCCAATTCGTCGGGTAACTCGAGTTTGTAGGCCACGTGACCGATTCTTTCCAGAATTCCGAATGACCCAACGGAACATAAATTAAGCTTGCCACACTTCCCAGCGTACCACACCCTCCCAGGGTGAGACTTTCAACATGATACGATCGCCTACAGCGAACTCCCAGTGTTTCCTAAGTTTATCAACTTTCCTGACGGTCACGCGTTGCCACCAACGATTTCCGATCCAAGCAATCTTTCCTAGAGTTTCGAGTACAAGTCCTGCGCCTGTGATTAGGTTGTCACCCACCTTAATCCAACAAGGAGATTAGTGTTACTGTCCATGCAATGCCTCAAACAGACTAAGTCCATCACCCACATGCTCGCAACATGTCTTCGAGCGTCAGGGCGGTTTATTTACTCTGACCGTTTGTCCTACGATGATATGTAATGCTCGTGTCTAGACGTGGGCAAAGGGTGTTGTGTAATGCCTGCCATAAATCATGTATAGATCAAAATCAGAGATAACAGGAGTTAGCACCTCGTGCCTAAAAGGCCGCCTCTCTCAGAGGAATATTCGCAAGCTGTGAGGACTCGTCAGTTTCCCTGATTTGTAAGAAAGTGTGCTGGTTACATGAATCAATCAACGATCACCCAAGTGATATTGTTTCCTTTCTGAGTTTTTGGTAGACCAGTGACAAACTTCTTGGCTGTCTGTTTCAATCTCTAAATAGGTGTTTCTGATTACTGACACGAACCAGAAGGTTTCTGATGTCCCACCCTGGACTTTCGCACAAGTCAAACGTCGTTCACATGCTTCGTTGTGTAGGCCTTCAAGCCCAGTTGCCAGTACAAGATCCTCCGATCCTAACATATCCCATCAAGTCCAGATGACCAGCATATCGAGGCTGGTGTGCTTGCTCAACACAAGTTCCCTCGGATGACTGTGCAGTAGAATCCATATTTGTTCCATGAAGTAGCGAGTACCGTCCGCCTTGCCAAAAGTTGCTCCTCCATGCCCCGCATGGACCCAACTCGAAAATCCTCTTCCTTTAGCGCTTCAGTTTGGACAGGGTGAATCTGATTGGGTAGGCTAGAGTCGGTGATGAGCTGCACGCTCATACACGTTTAAATTCCATAGTCGTATTCGCTCAAGAGTTCCATCCAGCGATGCCATCACGTGCTTCAACTCTTTTGAATCAAGGGTCCACGGGAGGCCCTTGTGATCGGTCTAAGTAATGCATTTGGTACCGTCCAAGTAATGCCTCCACTTGAATCCAAAGACCATGGTTCCCACCGCAGGTTGTGATTCGTGTAGTCCTTCTTGTAAACCCACTGTGTAGGTAATCACCTTCTCGTGTTGCATCGGCGCGTAACCGGGACTTTGATTCAAACCATCATGGTATACCGCTAAATCACCCGTACCCTCGGGTAAAGACGTTGCTCAGTGCATTGTAGAGTCAGATTTCAAAAGCTGAAAAGACGTTATCCTGTTTTGTCTCCCACGAATACACAGCACCCTGATGTGCTAAAGACGTTAAAGCTGCGCAATTCTCGAAAATTCCGCGATGAATCTGCGATAGTCTCTATCGAAACCAAGAAATTGCTTTATCCCCAAAGGACTCTTTGGTGTCGATCAACTTCTAATGAAATGGATCTTAGCGAGATCCACGTGTATCTTCACTTCGTTGTTTACATAACCAAAAATGCACTTCTCGAATCCAGAAGTCACATTTAACAAGACTTTGCGCGGAGTGGGTCCTCCCTCAGGAGCTCTAAAATAATATGCAAATGCCGTCCATGATGTTCCTTTCTCCTGGATATGATTTGAACATTAATAATAAACACGGTCGATTCGTTTGATCCATAAAGCTACTGATGCGTTGATTAATCCAAAGGTCATGGAGTACAATGTCGCAATGGCCACATTGCGTCCGATATGCCGTTTTAAGAACCTTCTCCCCCTTGGACTTCCATCTAATGATTGCTCGCTCGTTAATCGATACTCGAATGGGAGCTTGGCCCTCGCAACTGGTCAACAGGTCGTCAATACAATGGTCGAGGCAAACGGTTTTTGACTGTCACCTTGTTGAGTTTTGATAACCAGTACACATTTCCAACAATACAACTTATCTTCCCGGATATAACTGGGGCTTCCCAAAGCGAAAACTAGGTCCGACAAAACTCCTCTTCAACAGTCCCTGTAGTTGATTTGACAACTCTCGCAACCCTCCTGGTGCAAGACGGTAATAAGTACGAAGAATCAGGGCTGCCTCTAGTGTGAGATCAAACTGATAGTCTATCTAATAGTTATGGAAGTAAATCTGATAGTCCTTCGAGTAGCACAACGAAGGAATCATGAACAATTGGTGGATCCTTGATCCTCTTTTCCTTAGCCTTAACATCAGTAACGGGTGCTAACATAGCGGGGTAATCCCTCCATAGACACTTCTGGGCTTTCATTGAATGATGCTATCCTTTACACCACTCTGACACTTTAGAGCATATAGCGACGCAAAATTTTCTTCTCACAGGGTATATCTGCGTGAAATCTGGATAAACAATCCACACTAACTACTGCATCGAGGCTATCAAGGATACCAGAAGGAAGGTAGAGGTCGAACACTTGTCCTACATGGTCGAGCTTGCGTCCCATCGAACATATAAGGCTTCAATTGACTTGCATCAGCCGACTCCACAACAGGTTCGGTTTCAAGAAGCATCAGGGGTTAAACAGAATAGAGACGAAGCGAATAGCTACCCATCCAAGCTATCGTGTTGCTATTACACTTGGTATAGCCTATGCCAATACTAAATGTCCTTCCATGAGCTTCATTTCCAGTGTTGTTTTCGTCACGAGAATTTCCAGTACTACCGTCGTTCCCTTGGTTGTCGTCATCTTGACTTAACACAGTCAATCCTTGTCGTGGTCACCTTCGTTTCCATATTGTAAGCTACGATCACGAGTACCTTGATGTTGCCGCGGCTGTTGCCTCTAACATTGATGCCTGTAACGGTGTCCTGCGTCCTTTCACCAACAAGGTCCATCTTTACACAGTCCGCTCTACAGTCAGTCGTCATCGATTTTGTCCCGATTGGTTCGTAAGAGTCGACTCCCATGAGTCGCTGGATGGGGTTAAGGATTCGATTGGAGTCGAATCGCTGTTGTTCGTTGCCGGTAACTAGGGTCGTTCAAATGCTGAAGTCGGTAAGGTACTACGTTTACCCTCTTGTCCATCGTTCTTGCAAGTTGACTGAGTAATACACGGTATGTCGCGAGAGTGTTGCAGAAGTGATCGCACTTCGGGATCTAAGGCGTCAACACGCTAAGTTCCAGCAAACAAGGATAAGTGAAGAAAGTATAGTCCAATCATTTTACGCTGAGCCATCCAACTCAGTGACGTTCGTACTAGCACCTAACATTCTACACAGTTCGCTAGGCGTTCAGATGTGTGATCAGGTGATACTCGATAGCATCGAGATTCGTAAGGATTCAGAAAGGGGTGAAAAGAGCATGTTCGAGTAGGAGACAATCACTGCTATAACTGCTATAGACTACTGAGTTCTAACATAACATCAATTAACAGAGCGGAACCCCTCTCACACTCGTTAAGCCTCACTGGGACTCACATGCACCCCACATTATTATTATGTGTGCACCCATAATAATAAGGCAATTTGCATGCTTATCTCAGTGCCTCTTAACTCGCGCTAAAAGGTTCCCCGAATTCGAGCAATAAGACAGATGACACCACAACATAGATCATGAAAGTTCAAGAAGATTCGCACTCTTAAAACACGTAACATGGGTTGGTAACATAGAAGTTCATACTGCAGTGCTAAGTGTGCATTCACGTGTAATGTCATACATAAGTGTACACTAGATATACTATGCAATAGTAAATGAGAAACGAACCTTGCAGTCTGGAGCTGAGTGTCATGGTCGATTTCGGAACTGTTCGGTTATAGTCTGGTTTTATGAAAACTTTTAAAACCAAGTTCCCTATAACCAGTGGCTCCGATACCAAACTGTCACACCCCCAAACTACCACATAAGGAATGTCCCTGTTAGGCGTGTGACGTACCAATAACGAGCCACTAATTACATTGAACGCATACAAGTTTCAAAATAAAACCCTTAATTATTAATGTAAAATACCATCAACGAGTTAAATGAAAACCAACATGTTCAGCGGAAGCAAATAGTAAACCAATGTTAAACTGTTTCGAAAACCAATGTATGATATCAATAGTTCAATCACAAGAATCCCTCCAGTCGACCCATGACCACTCCAGCTACTCCAGACAGCAAGTTCCCAAATCCAAGATATCTAACGACCTGCAAGCATGCAGACAAGTGTGTCAGACGACGCTGGTGAGTTCAAAGTTTTGTTAACGCGTTTAGTTACCAGGTATGTGTATAAAACAGTTCAACAGCTCAATAATTCAATAATTTGATTTGATGTTGTTATTAACTCGATTACCGTATGTGGCGACTAGATGTGAATGCCCAACCCCAATGCCTCCATTTAAGCATTGGTCATGAGGTCAAGGTATCAAACAACCTTGAATAGATGTAAGGGGTCTTATATGTACACGATGAGAATGCCCAACCCCAATGCCTCTGATGTATAAGAATTTATACATCTTTTAAACGTCAAATACGCCCCGTTTATGCGAAAACTCTTTGTATTTTCATTGATTTTGGTACTTATTTGAGTTGTTTGTGAAAATACAGGTCCGGGCTTCGGCCCGGTGATGAAACGGAAGCTTTTGGAGCAAAATAGAGCGAAAATGAAGCATTCCAGCAAACTGCCAGATATGGCACTACCGTGCCAAACATTGGCACGACCGTGCCAAGCCTCCCGACGCCGGCACTCTCGATCAGCACTAGCACCCAGCAGCCAAATCTTCAAAATCAGGGGAAGCACGACCGTGCCAAACAGTGGCACGACCGTGCCAAGTCAATCTTAGCCTCTGATCAGCTTGTTTCCGAGATCGAAGTCACTGTTACCGAGCACTACCGGCTCGCACGACCAAAGGATCTCCGAGCACGGTCGTGCGACCTCGGGAACATTTGAGCGCGATTTTTCCGAAAATGGTAGCTTGCTTGGTCAACACTCAAGAAAGTGGCTCTGACACATACCGAGCACTACCGTGCCAAAAGGTGGCATGGTAGTGCCAAACGCCCAGAGTTTAAATACGAGTTCTAGGCTCATTTGCAAGAGAGTTGGAGCATTTTGGTGACTTTTTCTCTCAAGAATCTGGTCTTGGAAGCTTGTTGGAGCCAAGAAGGAGCCTTGAAGAGGATTAAACCACTTGAAGATCTACTCAAACACCATTTAAATCTTGTCTTTAACTTGGTTAGCTACTACTTTATGAACAATTTGTGTTTATTTATGCTTGATTTGGTAGTCATGAGCCTTATGGGCTAAACATTTGTGTTGTCTAAACTATGTTGAAGCTTATGAACATGTGATAATATGGAAGTAGATGTGATGATTGTTCTTGTTAATCTTCATGTTGTCATTTGATTTTGTTCTTGGAGTTCATATGCATGCTTAAAGTTCTTGTTCTTGAATGTTTGCTCATAAGTATTTACATGTTGTGTTGGAAAGCCCATGTAGAGATTATGATTATTGAATCTTGTTAACTTGTTAGTATGATTCATAGCATGAAACTAGGAATGGTGAGTGCTAATATGATATGAACAATGATTTGAGCTTGTGTGTGAATTCTTGCATCTAGATTTGGAAAGATCAAAAGTATGTTTATATGAATTCTATAGTTTGTGTTCATGTTTGGTTGATGATTTAGGCCAAGGTTGTTAACTAGCATGACCATGCTTGTGGTTCATATCAAGAACATAGTGATAGTGCCAACTACTTAAAACCAAGTTAGGGTGATTAGTGTGTTTCTCATATTAGTTTTCCCTAATTTGAAGAGTTAGGAGTTTTGACAAATGAATAACTCATCATCAAAGATTAACATCAACTTAGCAAGTGAGCTTAAAGGAATAATTTTTAGGTGATTAGAATGTTAATTCATTTTTAATTTTCCTAAGAATTATAAACTAGGAAGCCTTGATTGGGGACTTAGTTAAAATTGGAGCTTGCATCATCACAATCCCTTCCTCTTTGTTGTCACATGTGAATAAGTGGATACTTAGTTTAGGCAACCTTTCTTAGTTATTGTTATTTGTTAGAAATTTTAGTAGTTTATTTATTTTGCATGATAAGTTAGAAAAACCAATCCAATCATTTGAAAAGGCTTTGAAGTAACAAAAGTTTAGTATCGAGACACCGCATCCACGGATTGATATCCGGTTCTTACCGATTAGCTATATTACCGCCCGACGGGTACACTTGCCCTTTGTGTGTGTAGTTAGTTTCTAGGTGAAAAACCATTTTAAAACTAAATTTGTGTGAAGAAAAACTCAATTAAAAATATATATAATTCACGCACATCAAGTTTTTGGCGCCGTTGCCGGGGATGCGGTCTTCTTGAAAACGATTCGAGTTACTTATTTAGCCATTGTGAAAAGTGTACAAAGTTTTTGTCTACTTGTTTTATTTGCCTTTGCTTGATTATTTGAAAAAAAAAAATGATTATTTGCTAGTTGTTTTTATTTTTGTATATATTTTTTGTGCATTGTGCTCCTTATTCCCTACAGGTCGTGCATGTCCTCAACCCCTGCTACTGATATCGTTGAGCCTTCAGCGGAGCCGGAGCGTGATCTTCACCGGAGACTGCGGGAGCGGTTTCGCGTGGTAGCCGATGCGATTGATACAGACGCAGCGGACGACGACACCTTCTACGAGGTTCGAGTAGACATGGCGGACGCGGAGGAGAATAGGATCTTGAATGAAATTGGAAAACCGTCACTCGATGGTTTGCCTGCGAGCATCAATGCACCGACAATCGACAATAATAATTTCGAGATCAAGGCTGGCACCATATCGATGTTGCAGAATGCGGTGCAGTTTTATGGCAAGGATCACGAGGATCCTAGTGTTCACATCGCGGGGTTTCTAGAGGTTTGTGCCACATTTAGGATTCGTGATGCATCAGCGGATGCTATCCGCCTTCGGCTCTTTCCGTTTTCCTTACGGGATGGAGCCAAGGAGTGGCTTCTTTCACTTCCAGCTGGATCTATCACTACATGGAATCAATTAGCTGAGAAGTTCCTTCAGAAATATTTCCCTCCAGAGAAAACTGTTCGGTTGAGAACCAAGATTCTGAACTTTCGTCAGGACGAGGACGAGTCCCTATACGAGGCATGGGAGCGTTTCAAAGAGCTTATGAGAAAGGTCCCACATCACGGGTTGCCCAAGTGGCAACAGTGTCAGATCTTCTACCATGGTTTGGACAGTCAGGGACAGATGATGATTGATACATACTCGGGTGGTGATATCGGCACGAAAAATGCCACCGAGGCATTTGAGATTCTTGAAAAGTGTGCCGCGAAAAACCGGACGCAACAGCCCCCGAGGGGAAAGAGTTCTCGGCAGGGAGTTCATCATGTGGACGACTACACAGCCATGACAGCACGTATGGATGCCTTGTCTTCGAAATTTGATCGAGTGATGGAAATGCACTCGAGAGGTTCTTCGAGTGGGGGAGCATATCAGGTAGGTGATTTTCCGACGGGAGATATGTCACACGAGCATGTTGATTTCATGGGAAACCAATACCGTCCTCAAAACAATCCCTACAGCAATACTTATAATCCGGGGTGGAAGAATCATCCAAACTTTAGTTGGAAGCCCGATGTTTCTAACCAGCATCCACCCGGATTCGCTCCACGTCCCACAGCTCCGACCCATGGAGCATATGGTCCACCTCGTCCTCAGCAGCCGCCTCCTTCTAGTGATCCTAGTGTGCATGATATGCTTAGTCAAATCTTAGCTGGTCAAAACACTCAAAAAGCGGAGAATGAGAAGCGTTTTAGGGAGTATGACGGTCGTTTCACGAGGCATGAGGGTGAGTTGAGAAGCCAAAAGGCTTCCATGCAGGCCATTGAGAACCAAGTTGGCCAGATTGCCAAGATGTTGTCTGAGAGACAACAGGGGGGCCTTCCGAGCAACACAGAGCCAAATCCAAATGCTACAGCAAAGGCCATCACGTTGAGGAGCGGCAAGACCGCTCAAGCCATCCCTCCGGCTGTTTCAGAAAAGCCAGTCGATGACGAGGAGGTTGATGAGGAGATTGAGGCTGAGTCTCCGGGTGAGGTGCAACAGAGGCGAGTCCCAGCAAGTACCGCACGACCCAAGGAGCCAGTGAGAGAGTATGTCCCTCCCATTCCATATCCGGGGAGGTTGAAGAAGCAGAAAATGGAAGAACACTATGGTAAATTCCTCGAGCTTTTTAAGCAACTTCATATAAATTTACCATTTGTCGAGGCACTTGCTCAAATGCCTAAGTATGCCAAGTTTCTGAAGGATATCCTATCCAACAAAAAGAAACTTGAGGAGCTTTCGCAAGTGACCTTGAATGAGGAGTGTTCAGCGGTTCTTCAGAACAAACTACCGAAGAAGATGAATGATCCTGGGAGTTTCACTATCCCATGTTTGATCGGTAGTTTGTCGGTCAGCAATGCGTTGGCTGATCTTGGAGCTAGCATAAACCTCATGCCATATGCGGTTTTTGCTAAGCTAGACTTGGGAGAGCCCAAGCCGACTCGTATGAGCATTCAGCTAGCCGACCGTTCAGTGAAGTACCCTCGAGGCATAGTTGAGAATATGCTGGTGAAAATCGACAAGTTTGTCTTTCCTGTCGATTTCGTGATTCTGGACATGGATGAGGATAAAAACGTTCCCCTTATCTTAGGTCGCCCATTCCTAGCCACTGCGAGAGCCTTGATTGATGTCTGCACTGGTAGACTTACTCTCAGAGTTGATGATGAGGAGGTTACCTTTGATATAGGGAAATCCATGCAACACTCACAGAGTCAGGATGATACACTCTACTTCATTGAGACTATCGATACTTATGTGAGTGATCATCTTCATGCTACATTCGAGGAGGATGTTATGGACACACAGCTGCTTGGAGGGGAGACTTTTGGTTCACCTAGTGTGGACCGAATGGTCGAGGAGGTGACCTGTCTGATAGGTCACGCATCTCCCCCGTGTCCCGAGGTATTTGAGGTTGTGGATCGCGTGACTGAGCCTAAAGCACGCCCTTCTATTGAGGATCCACCTTCGGTTGAGCTTAAGGAGCTCCCAGATCATTTGGAGTATGCTTTCTTGGAGGGTGAGACTCATCTGCCCGTTATCATTTCTGCTGGGTTGTCGAAGGAAGAAAAGGATCGATTGCTTGAAGTCCTGAAGCAGCACAAGAAGGCGATTGCTTGGAAGATTATGGATATAAAAGGGATCAATCCATCCTTTTGTACCCATAAGATCTTGATGGAGGAGGACTTTAGACCTGTAGTACAGCATCAGAGGCGTTTGAACCCCAACATGCAGGAGGTTGTGAAGAAAGAGGTCATCAAACTACTTGATGCAGGTTTGATATACCCGATCTCTGATTCACCATGGGTTAGCCCTGTACAGGTAGTCCCGAAGAAAGGAGGCATGACAGTGGTGACCAATGAGAAAAACGAGTTGATTCCTACTCGTACTGTCACCGGATGGAGAGTTTGCATTGACTACCGCAAACTCAATGATGCCACGAGGAAGGATCATTTCCCACTCCCTTTCATTGATCAGATGTTGGAGAGGTTGTCGGGAAGGATGTACTACTGCTTCCTTGATGGTTTTTCAGGATATTTTCAGATTCCCATCTCTCCTGAGGATCAGGAGAAGACGACATTCACATGTCCCTATGGCACATTCGCCTACCGGCGGATGCCCTTTGGACTGTGCAATGCCCCGGCCACATTTCAGAGATGTATGGTGGCCATTTTTCACGACATGATCGAGGACTCCATGGAGGTTTTCATGGATGATTTTTCTGTGTTTGGAAGTTCTTTTGATCAGTGTCTCGGGAATCTGAAAAGGATGTTGGCTAGATGTGAAGAAGCCAACCTTGTGTTAAACTGGGAGAAATGCCACTTCATGGTGAAGGAGGGCATTGTGCTTGGGCACAAGATTTCACAGGCGGGGCTCGAGGTTGACCGAGCCAAAGTCGAGACTATTTCAAAGCTCCCGCCTCCCACATCCGTGAAATCTATTAGGAGTTTTCTGGGTCATGCAGGTTTCTACCGGCGATTCATAAAGGACTTTTCCCAAATCGCCCGTCCCATGACTCAACTCCTCGAGAAGGATGCCCAGTTTGTTTTCTCCGATGAATGCCTTCGGGCATTTGAGTTGTTGAAGGAGAAGTTAGTGAATGCCCCGATCATGGTTGCTCCCGACTGGGAGCTGCCATTTGAGTTGATGTGTGATGCGAGTGATTTCGCAGTCGGGGCTGTCTTAGGTCAAAGGAAAGATAAACACTTTCACCCGATTTACTATGCGAGCAAGACCTTGAATGACGCTCAGGAGCACTACACCACGACAGAGAAAGAGCTCCTAGCTGTGGTCTTTGCTTTCGATAAGTTTCGGTCATATCTTGTCCTTTCCAAGACCATTGTGTACACGGATCATGCAGCTCTTCGGTATCTTTTTAGCAAGCAGGATGCTAACCCGAGACTGATACGTTGGATTTTGCTGCTGCAAGAGTTTGACATCGAAATCCGTGATAAAAAAGGGGCTGAGAATTTAGCAGCCGATCATCTGTCTCGACTTGAGCATTCCGAGGAAAAGGAAACTCGTGGGCCTAGCATCAATGACAATTTCCCCCACGAGTTCCTCATGAGGATCGAGACTAGTGATGATTCCCCATGGTTTGCTGACTTTGCAAACTACTTAGCTAGTGGCATCCTGATCAAGGGGATGACCCACCAGCAGAAGCGAAAGTTTTTTGCGGATGTCAAGCATTACTTCTGGGATGACCCTTACTTATTTAGGGTAGGAGCGGATCGGATGATCCGGCGATGCGTGTATGGTGACGAGGCGAGGGACATTTTACGCCACTGTCACGAGGGACCCACGGGAGGCCACCACGGAGCGAACAACACGGCGAGGAAAGTGTTTGATGCCGGATTCTTTTGGCCGACTATTTTCCGTGATGCCCATGAGTGGGTGAGGTCCTGTGATGCTTGCCAGAGGGCGAGCAACATTTCTGCACGCCATGAGATGCCACAAAACGGCATCCAAGTTTGTGAGGTTTTTGACGTATGGGGGCTAGACTTCATGGGCCCCTTTCCGACCTCTTTTGGCAACCGCTACATCCTAGTCGCTGTTGATTACGTTTCAAAGTGGGCTGAAGCACAGGCTTTGCCCACTAACGATGCGAGGGTAGTGGTGCGGTTTCTGAAAAAGCTGTTTGCTCGCTTTGGTGCCCCGAAGGCATTGATTAGTGACCGTGGGACGCATTTCTGTAATGCGCAGCTTGAGAAAGCATTGTCCCGATATGGTGTGCAACATCGATTCTCCACACCATATCATCCGCAGACGAGCGGACAGGTCGAGGTTACTAATCGGGGTATCAAGCGGATTCTGGAGAAGACGGTTAATTCTAGCCGTAAGGATTGGTCCGAGAAATTGGACGATGCACTGTGGGCTTTCCGGACAGCCTACAAGACTCCTATAGGCACCACACCGTTTAAATTGGTCTATGGGAAGTCTTGTCATTTGCCTGTTGAACTCGAGCACAAAGCATACTGGGCTTTGAAGACAGTTAATCTTGACATGGCTGCTGCGGGTGAAAACAGGTTTGTGCAGATTCACGAGGTTGAGGAGCTTCGCCACGATGCGTATGAAAGCTCCAAGCTGTACAAGGAACGTACGAAGACGCTCCATGATGCCCGCTTGAAGGACAAGAAAGAATTCCGAGTGGGCGATCGTGTGTTGTTGTACAATTCGCGTCTCAAGTTGTTTCCTGGCAAGCTTAAATCTCGATGGTCGGGCCCCTACACTGTGCGGTCAGTGTTTCCTTACGGGACCGTGGAGATAGGCCATGAAGATGGCCGGTTGTTTAAAGTCAACGGGCATAGGTTAAAGGCTTATGTTGGAGGGCCCGTTGACCCGAGTGAGGAGGTTGTTACCCTCCACCCCAGGAACAAATGAATTCGGGGTGGTGAGTCTAGCTAAAGACTCGTAAATAAACTTAGCATGTTTGTGTATATTATCTTGTTATTATTGTTGTGTGTGGTTGTCTTTTTTTTTTATTTTTCAGGTTGCGGTTCGTTCTGGTCGCGAGGGATGTTAGAGCTTGTTGCCGGCTTTCAGGTATGTTAGTTCGGTTCTTTTTCTTGGTAGGAGATGCTTCGTGAGTGCCCCGGGTTCAAGGAGTTTATAAAGAGAGATGTTCATTTTCTACACCCTCAAAAAAAAAAAAAAAAAAAAAAAAAAAAAAAAAAAATTAAAATAAAAAAAAAAAAAAAAAATTAAAATTCGAAAATAATGCACTACCATCAAAATTCTGGCACTACCAGAAAGTGTCAGCCCCTTCTGCAGCCAATAATAGAACCATCTTTGAATAAAACCAACCACCACCATAAATTCTTCATAAAACCTTCATCTCCTTCCTTGAACCCATTCATAGCACTCACGGATTCTTGCATCTCCTAGCTTCCTCCAAGAAATTCTTTCATTCCAACATCATTCCAGGTACGAATCCTTCCTTTTTCTAGTTAGATTCATGTGTTTTGGTGTTGTGTTCTTCATGTTCTTCATAGTTAGTTTTTTAGGTTTTTTAGGGCTTGGTCTAAATCACCCGATTCAAGCCCGTTTTTAGTGTTTTCTGTGTTGGTTTGAACCACAAGTGACCGATTTACAAAACCCCTAAGCAAAAAAGTTGAAAAATCGGGGTTTCGGGGCTGTTTTGAGCGATTTTCTCGAGCTGGTGTCCGTGGCGCACGAGGGTGCCATACCCAGGCACGGTCGTGCTCTTCATAATTTCTTCAAATCTTCATAAAATCTTCAAAACTTCATAATTTTTCCCAGAAAATCCAAACGGCACGAGGGTGCCAAAACCCCGCACGATCGTGCCGCTCGTAAAAACGCTCAAATCGCTCAAAACACTCATCGGTGACCGGCCGGGCACGAGGGTGCCGTTTGGTGGCACGGTCGTGCGTTTCGGAAAATCGCCGAAGATCTATCACGGACATAGGCCGAGCACGAGGGTGCCATTTGGTGGCACGGTCGTGCTTCTCGAGAAGTTGCTCAGCTCAGTTCCCGGTCATTGGTCAGGCACGAGGGTGCCATATGGTGGCACGACAGTGCTTCACCAAATTGCTGGTTCAAATCCGAGCCGTTTACGGCCGAGCACGATGGTGCCGTGGGATAGCACGGTCGTGCTCCTGGGGAATACAAACCCAGACTTCATAAAATTCCCAGAAATCTTCATAATTTCACTGATTTGCAGGTCTCGCACGGTAGTGCCATATGGTGGCACGACCGTGCCATTTTGTCCAGTCCCGAAATTTTTGCCTGTTTGTTTTGGTTGCTGATTAATCTTGTTTCAATCTTGCAGATGGATCACCCCTACTTGCAGTTCTCAAACAATGCCAGGGAAGGGTATTGTATCCCGAAGGTGGAACGATTGTGGGCCCGACGACACCTTATCGAGCCTATGAGGAAGCTGCAGTTGGTGGATTTGGATTTGCTCGGACAGGCCGAGAGGTTCGACGATCTGATGACTCCCCCGTGGTCTCGTCTTTTTGAGATCGCGGAACCGCAATATGTGGAGCTTGTTATCGAGTTCTTCGCGTCATTCCGATTCACCTTTCCATGTCCGGATGTCTACGACAAAAAACTTGGTGTTAAATTCCGGTTGGGGAGGAAATGGCACCACCAGTCAATAAGTCGATTCGGGATGGTGTTGGGGTTGTATGAAGATGATGAAATCGACTCGGAACTTTTTCACGGGAGCCTGCAGGATTGGGAGCCTGATGCAAACAAGGCAGCCTTTTGGGAGCAGATTACGGTGCCGGGTCGGATTTGGGAACCTCGCAGAGCCAAAGCTACATGGATACTTGACCCGCTTCATAGGGTCATCGAGCGCGCCATCTTTCATGTGATTGGTGGTCGGGGTGATAGCACAGGGAACATCACCACCCGCGACCTATTTCACCTGTACTGCATCATCTCGGGCTCAAACTGCAACTTAGCGGTCAGCGTTGCAGAGTCGATATTTCGAGGCGTTGGTTCGACGCCCACGTCACGGATTTGCGGAGGAGCCTTTGCAACCAAGCTTGCAAAATTTTATCGGGTTCGGTTAGACCATCTGACCGAAGCCTGTGACTACGGCCTTCTCGACTTGCAACAGCTGAAATCAATGCATCTTACCAGGAAAGTGAACGGGATTCCGAAGCTCGTTGACCGACATGGAAGGATTTGGGACCCGCTACCTGTAGTTGAGGAGGGTGGTGGTGATGGTGGTGATGATGGTGATGGCGGCGATCATGATGTGCATATGCACGATATCCCGGTTCAGGGCCAGCATGGGGGCGCTGGGGGAGCGGACCCCCACATGCAGGTTGGACATGTGATTCACGGGTTTGATAGCCCGAATTGGGATAATGTGTATGGTGGCTTTGGTGGTGGAGGTTATGCACAGGGTGGTTATGGCGCCTACGGTCCTTCCGAGCCGTCATCGTTGGACCTCTGGAGGCGGATGGACGGACTGGCATTGGACCAAGAAGAAGTGAGGCGAGATGTGGGTCTCATACGCGCGGAGCAACATCGGCAGGGCAACTATTTGGAGGAGTTGCACGAGCAGCATCGACGAAGCATGGATTGGTTGTTCGGTTCGCAGCAGCATATCGCGAACTCACTCAACCATCCATACACACAGCCGCCTCCGCATTTTGCGCGTAGATCCAGGTTTGATCGCAGGGACGACACCGGTCCTTCGGGATCCGGTGGGAGGTTTTAGTCCCGCCCTCATCTCGTATTTGTATTACTATTTCGTGTTTGAGGGATGTGCCATTTTCCATCGTACGTACATCCCTCCGTTTTAGGTGTTAGTTTTTATCGCTTTATTAGTGGGTTAAATTAATAAACAAAGGCAAGGGAAGAAATGGGTTGGGTAAATTTCCTATGTGTTTGATCTTGTTTGCTACATGTGCAGTGTTGAGTTAAATGAGGTGTCGGCTTGTTGGAAGGGTTGGTAGTTCGTTGTGGATGCTCCTAGTTGCTTCATCTTGTTCCGCTTCTAGCTTCATGTTTCAGGGGAGTTTTCGTGTTCCCGCCTTCCTTTAGTTGTATTGAATTCGCAATTCTTTTGCTTATTCAATTTTTTGTTGTACATCGAGGGCGATGTACAATTCAAGTGTGGGGAGGTGGTCTATCGCTTGAGCTTTGTCGTTGTCATATATATATAAAAAAAAAAATAAAATAAAAAAAAAAAAAAAAACAATAATAATAATAATAAATAAAATAAAATAAAAATGCAAAGCTCTCTTTTAACAATTTTTGTGGCATATAAATCAAATCAACATAAGTATCTAAATAAGCACCAAAATTTTTGATAAATAAAATTGGGTTGACACAAAAAGGGGGTTCACTCGTGTAAAGAAAAAATAAAGACCGTTAAGTAACTTGTTTTTTGTACAAAATTGAGCATGAGAAATCAAGCGATTGACCTACTTGTTTGCCTTGCATATTTACCCAATACGCCCGTTTCCGTGAGTTATTTTTGAGCCTTATAGCTTTAGATTATTTTTGCTCATGTTTTTGCGGGCAAAGATTGAGTGAGCCGGATAACTTTTGCGATTTAGAACTTGTGTTAGGCATGCATTTCGAGGCCACAAAGCGAGAATACAAGCATAGAAGTGATTGAGGCATTAGGAAACCTTTTCATTTTAGCCATTTTCATTCACCCCCCTACCCGAATTATTCCCCTAGTTAAACCAATTTGAGCCTTTCCCGTTCGTTTCTTAAAAAAACCCCAAAACATTAGCCACTTAGCCAAATTAGCCTTTTATATTTTTTAGCCCATTTTTGGTTGGAAGCCCGGTTCGGTTTTAATTAACTTGTAGCTTTTGTATAGTTCTTCTTAGTTGTTATATCCCTCATGTTCAAGAGTTTTTAGCTAGGTAGACGTACTTAGTTCTCTCCAAAGCATGGGTTAGTTCTTGTAAAAAAAAAAAAAAAAAAAAAAAAAAAAAAAAAAAAAAACGAAAGAAATATAGTTGAAAGAGCCTTATCAAATGGCTTTGTTAGAGCGATTTTGGGAGCAAAAAGAAATACTTGTTGGTGAGCTCTCGGTTAGTTACTATTTAGTTGTATAGTTTTATTTTTCTTATGCTTTAAGTTAGTCAAACCGTCGGGTTACAACCGTTTTAGCCACTTTTCAAAATCCACTTCCATACCCCTAACCCAAGCCAAGTTACAACCCAACCAAGACCTCATGATTTATGCTATATTTTTGTCTAGTGATTAGATTTGATCCTTCCACAAGCTTATGATATCGCATAGTTATCGTCTTGGCATCGAGTGTTCTAAACATACTCCATGAATTGTATGTGTTCCTATATTAAGCCGAGTGTGTGTGAACATTGTGAGGATGCTTGGTGAATTGGTAGGGATTTCTAAGATGGACCATTGCTCATAAACTTATTTTACATATCTCTTTTCGGTTGTTTCTTTATATTGAGCACTCCTTGATTGTTTTGACCCAAGTTATTTGTTTGTGCTTATGAAATGCTAGTTGAGATGATTGCCATTTAGAGAGTTTCGTTGATTTTAGTTTGCTTGAGGACAAGCAAAGTTCAAGTGTGGGGATGTTTGATGTATAAGAATTTATACATCTTTTAAACGTCAAATACGCCCCGTTTATGCGAAAACTCTTTGTATTTTCATTGATTTTGGTACTTATTTGAGTTGTTTGTGAAAATACAGGTCCGGGCTTCGGCCCGGTGATGAAACGGAAGCTTTTGGAGCAAAATAGAGCGAAAATGAAGCATTCCAGCAAACTGCCAGATATGGCACTACCGTGCCAAACATTGGCACGACCGTGCCAAGCCTCCCGACGCCGGCACTCTCGATCAGCACTAGCACCCAGCAGCCAAATCTTCAAAATCAGGGGAAGCACGACCGTGCCAAACAGTGGCACGACCGTGCCAAGTCAATCTTAGCCTCTGATCAGCTTGTTTCCGAGATCGAAGTCACTGTTACCGAGCACTACCGGCTCGCACGACCAAAGGATCTCCGAGCACGGTCGTGCGACCTCGGGAACATTTGAGCGCGATTTTTCCGAAAATGGTAGCTTGCTTGGTCAACACTCAAGAAAGTGGCTCTGACACATACCGAGCACTACCGTGCCAAAAGGTGGCATGGTAGTGCCAAACGCCCAGAGTTTAAATACGAGTTCTAGGCTCATTTGCAAGAGAGTTGGAGCATTTTGGTGACTTTTTCTCTCAAGAATCTGGTCTTGGAAGCTTGTTGGAGCCAAGAAGGAGCCTTGAAGAGGATTAAACCACTTGAAGATCTACTCAAACACCATTTAAATCTTGTCTTTAACTTGGTTAGCTACTACTTTATGAACAATTTGTGTTTATTTATGCTTGATTTGGTAGTCATGAGCCTTATGGGCTAAACATTTGTGTTGTCTAAACTATGTTGAAGCTTATGAACATGTGATAATATGGAAGTAGATGTGATGATTGTTCTTGTTAATCTTCATGTTGTCATTTGATTTTGTTCTTGGAGTTCATATGCATGCTTAAAGTTCTTGTTCTTGAATGTTTGCTCATAAGTATTTACATGTTGTGTTGGAAAGCCCATGTAGAGATTATGATTATTGAATCTTGTTAACTTGTTAGTATGATTCATAGCATGAAACTAGGAATGGTGAGTGCTAATATGATATGAACAATGATTTGAGCTTGTGTGTGAATTCTTGCATCTAGATTTGGAAAGATCAAAAGTATGTTTATATGAATTCTATAGTTTGTGTTCATGTTTGGTTGATGATTTAGGCCAAGGTTGTTAACTAGCATGACCATGCTTGTGGTTCATATCAAGAACATAGTGATAGTGCCAACTACTTAAAACCAAGTTAGGGTGATTAGTGTGTTTCTCATATTAGTTTTCCCTAATTTGAAGAGTTAGGAGTTTTGACAAATGAATAACTCATCATCAAAGATTAACATCAACTTAGCAAGTGAGCTTAAAGGAATAATTTTTAGGTGATTAGAATGTTAATTCATTTTTAATTTTCCTAAGAATTATAAACTAGGAAGCCTTGATTGGGGACTTAGTTAAAATTGGAGCTTGCATCATCACAATCCCTTCCTCTTTGTTGTCACATGTGAATAAGTGGATACTTAGTTTAGGCAACCTTTCTTAGTTATTGTTATTTGTTAGAAATTTTAGTAGTTTATTTATTTTGCATGATAAGTTAGAAAAACCAATCCAATCATTTGAAAAGGCTTTGAAGTAACAAAAGTTTAGTATCGAGACACCGCATCCACGGATTGATATCCGGTTCTTACCGATTAGCTATATTACCGCCCGACGGGTACACTTGCCCTTTGTGTGTGTAGTTAGTTTCTAGGTGAAAAACCATTTTAAAACTAAATTTGTGTGAAGAAAAACTCAATTAAAAATATATATAATTCACGCACATCAGCCTCTAACTAGGCATTGGTCATTAAGTCCAGGTAATTAGTTCACGCCCGTCCTTTCGGCCCGGTGTGAGGGTGCCAAACCTAATAGCGCTATCAACTAAATACCTCGTTGCTTCTTCAGCAACACGGTAGATGTACGGGGTCTTACATGATTTATACTGTGTTCAATAACCAACATCCCAATTAAACAGTTTACCCAGTATCCCCTTCAGAAACGTTTACTAGATGTCCCAAACCACCGGGACGCATGCTTAGAAAAGTGCAGTGAACTCACCTTTGATTGCTCGGTATGTAATGTTACTTGTTCCATATTAATCAACCAATCCTAATGTGGTTACCAACAATCAGTTTGTGCATAGTAATTCAAGTTCACATCTTTAAATGTATTCTAACAATAAAGTCAAGTGTGCACATTTCAAGTTAATCAGCCCAAGCTTATGACATTTGTCCACCTTCAATCAGTTTGTTCACAAGTACTTTTATCACGTAAATAACATCTTGTAGAGTACACGCATAATCTTATCATACATCTTAGACAATTAGCACATGCATAATGATTTATCTCATAGCTTCACAATGCATAACATAACTTTCATCACCTAATGGTTCCTCACCACTGTTTGGGTTACGCACCCCATAACCCATTCCTACCTTGCCTACACCACAAACAATCCATTAAGATTCTCTCCATAGTGCACGGCCCAACTGATTTCCGGCCCAATCAACGTGTGTAACCCGGTCCCCTTGGTGCGACCTGTGTTCTATTCGTGGCCTATAACTACCGGACGGTTCCTAATATGTGCGGCCCAACACAAGTGCATGCCCAAAGTAGCGTGCCACACTTGAATGGATGTGCGAATCGTTTCCGATGTTCAGCTTAATACCGATAACCCATTACCGATCCAATCAAATAGATTAATTAGCCGATTAATGTCATTACCTCACATGACCCTAATTGTCGTCTAATTATTAATGATAATTAACACGTAATCATCATCTCAATGAATCAAACAGTATGATTATCGCAACATAAATTCATTATATGATCATCAACCGGAGTCGGCATTCCTAAACCTAATATCCAGTTGAATCGAGTAGCACCACATGAATAAACTATGCAGCCTAGTTCACTGTCATTACTAGTTCACAACATGACACTTAATCACCATTTATTACATTAATCAGTAACTCATTATCAATCAGTTGGACACAAAACATTGCATCATGAGTTTGTCTAATATGCACATACTTCTTCGATTCCAATTCCTACAATCTACCATGCTTTCTATTAATTTCCATGCATGATTAACTTCCCAAGATGATTCATACGGACCCGAACAACGAAAACACAATCACATCTAGTTCACAGTAATTAAATTAACACAAGAGAAACCATCATTCTTATGTCATACCATAACTAGTTCTTTGTTGAATTTAAATAATACCCCAAACCCCATGTGCACATATCATAAACCAACGTGATTCTTTGCATACTAATATTTCATATAATATTTCGATAATATTCCATACCATAATATTCTTTGCATGAATTGCAACACAAGATAACTCAGAACATACGCATAAAAACTTGACATAAATTGCATGATCACGTAACGAACATACTAACCCGTTTCAAGACGTAAAAGAGAGTGCTAGGACCAAGAAAGAGGCTTCAAACGGAGGGAAAAGGGCTGTCGATGCTTCCAGGGACCAAGAGAATGCTAGGGTTTGCAAAGATTTGCAATTAAAGATGATACGTACTACCTAATACATATACGTGTGACACCACAATGGGTTTGGGTTTGGGTCCGGTTGGGTTTAAGGGTTTTGGGCCCGAAGGAATTGGGTTTCGAGAAAGCTAGGCCGGGTACGGTGTGCATGATAATCACAATGTGGTTTCTAGTGAGGTGCAAGATAGTATAATATCTCCAGCCCCAGTGTCTACGAATTTCAAAACCAAACAATCAGATGCTTTCCTTTTTATCTTATCATGGAATGAATTAATTCCAACTTTCAACCACTTGGCATTAATAGTCCCCCATCTTTGATAAACTATTTTTAAATAGCTTTCAACCTTTTGCACTTTAGTCCCTTGAGTTTATAAAATAGAGATAGAGTAGTCAAGCACATTTAACACGTTTAACATATCATACATCTAACTATAACGTAGACTGTGACGTAGAAAATAATAATGAACCAATGGTCACTAAACTAGACGACACTAACGTTGAGAGTTCGGGTTGTCACAGATTAAAAGGTTAAGTGAAGTTACGAATTACCCGAAATTTGCGTTTCAGAGATTACCTTAACTGCAATTTGTGCTGAACTATAAAAATTAAGGTCCATTACTTATAGGATGCGAGCTTCAACCAATATGCAATCTGACCCATTACAGCTGACAATGTCACTAAATAAGTAAATCAGTGAATTTTAAATTACAAACAGATAACAACAAATTACAGGCCAAACATGACGATAACCAGATCCATCCATCTGATTGAAACAAAACTCTTACCAATTTCACAAAATACACCGCCGTTTTTTATTCAACTTCGCCGCCATAACCTACAATGGCTGGCACATCTTCACTAATTTCACAAAAGTACGCCGTCATTTCTGATTGAACTTCATCGCCTATTTGTATCCGTAATATAAAACTGTTAACCACATCCTACATAAAATGGAAAAAAGAATGAATAAACACGCCCCTAGCTCCGAGTTGGCCTGGTCCACTGCCCTAACCGTTTTGAATTTGAGCTTTTTACAAAGAAAGTATCAAACTAGACAGATTAAAAGGTTAAGTGAAGTTACGAATTACCAGAAATTCGCATTTCAGAGGTTACCTTAACTGCAATTTGTGCTGAACTACAAAAATTAAGGTCCATTACTTATAGGATGCGAGCTTCAACCAATATGCAATCTGACCCGTTACAGCTGACCAGAACTCCATGTGGCGATATGACCTACGAAATGTCACTTGCAAGCTAACCAATTAATGACAAAACAAAATAATATATAATTATAGTCAAGTTTATCATTTAGATGAACACTTAATTTATAGAACAAAGTATATAAGTGCATAACATAAAAAAAGAAGCAAATCATCAATCAAATGACCCATTTGAGATAACGCATCATCCAAATCGACCCATTTAAGATCCCGCGAGTTTTGCGGATGGCTTAACACATGTAGTATATAAAATGCTAATCATCTGGATGTTGTAGTTCAACCTTCCTCCTCACCTACTTATATGAAACATTATAATCACTGGACAAACGTTCACAACCACTCTAACCTTTCCTTGATCGAAGCCTTCTAACCAAAAACTACCCGCGGGTCCACAAAGTTAGCAACATGTAATTCACCATCAAAGATAGAAAAACAATAGTATTATAATATTGAACTTAGATAATAGCAACTGAATAAAAATTGCTAAAAGTAACAAAAAAAAATTATCCAATTAGGAAAACAATAAGATTTTTTCTAAAATAAATACTGGGACGGAATCTACTGCAAACCATGTGATCATGAACCCACATTTGTTAAGATTTGTTTTGACACGGAACAAACTAATACATTTTAAAAAAATGACCCATTTAGATGTTAACTTACGTAAATATATGTATGTAAGTTCTGAAGATCATATAATTGATATGTAATTGATATATAGGGATACCAGAGGAAAATTATTAGCTTAAAAAATTATCACCACCTTTTTAAACATGCAAGATAGCATATATGTGATCTTATAAATGAAATTAAAAAAAGTACTCTAGGTCGTCAAGGCAAATACAAAACTAATAAAATTAACTTAAAATGAAGAAGCAACAACATTTAAGAAATACGAATTCACCTCATGTGCAAGATAATTGTGTCTCATCCTTTGGTATCAAAGCAATAAACACATTCTCTTATTTGATATCACCTGCAAAACTAATTAAACTACACCATCATGAACAGATAAAACCATTGATAAAACAATTTATTATCATAGTTCAAATGTCTTGTAGTTAGTTCACACCAATAAAATCATAAAAACAATTTATTATCATAGTTCAAACATCTTGTAGTTAGTTCACACCAAAGGTTTAAACTTTGGTGTGATTTTCTTATATCTTTTAGCTTCAAAAAGTTATTTTGCTTAATACTTGTTGTAAAGTTAAACATCATTGATGAGACCACATTAAAAGTATAGCCATCTTTCTCATAGAACCTACGAATCCAAAAACCAATCACAATTCCATCATAACCACTCTCATTCTTTCATATCAAAATGTGAAAAATGCATATAAATTGCAAATAAAGAATAACATATTAAGGATTAGAACAAATACCAGAGGTTCGAAAAATGAGCGCTGCCATTAATTGGTTCCTCCGAGTACCAGTTGTACATGACTGACAATCTAACATACAAAATTTGCATCAATTTAACTTTTTAAATTGTGGTAACAAATCATGACAATTGACAAATTAGAGAGAAGCAATTTAACAGTTCCATAAATTGGGGTTTAGAGAAGCGTGATAACAAATCAACAAAGCTGGTTACAAAAGATCACTGTAACGCAAAAATTAAGGTTCATCGCATCGCAAAAAGAAACCACACAAACAAACTATTAATAAGAAAAGATTAAACGATGAATAACTAACGACAAAACGATGAAATAATAAAGATAAACCATACCTAAGATCATTTTTTGAGAGTGAATCAAAGAGAGGCACCACTGAATCCTTTGTTTGAGCACGAAATCGGCAGAATAGAAGTTGCAAATCAGATGTGTTGTTACAAAAAGAGAGAGAGTAGCGGCTTCCGCCTATTATGAGATCCCGATTGAAAGAAACGAATGCAATTGAAACAGGATTAGGGTTTGGAGGCGACATGGTTTCAGAGAGAATATGTAAACAATACAATAACCTAACAATTACAATAGATTGCAAAAAGAGTAGCCAGAATCTAACCGGAACCCTAGCCGCCATCGCCGGAGGCAGCGGTGGCGGCTAAGCCTTGAGATCCCTGACTATATCAATATCCAAACGATCTTCTTTCCACCAAAGATCAACAAAGTGTCTGGTTCAACAGAGCGTTTCATATAAGTTTATGATATCCAATCTTCGATCTTCAACAAAGAACAATAGATTCTTGGATTTGAAGAAAAAAAAAAGAGATTTGTAGAGTGGAATGGAAGAGAAATGGTCTATTCTTATTGTAGACAAAGAAGGCTGAATAAGAAATTGAGTGAAATAGCTTGATGGAGAAGAAGGAGTGAAATGGAAGGAGACAATTTTTAGAAGGCAAAGAGACAATCAATTGAATTCAATGATGGCGTAGGAAAGATGAAACTGAATTAGGGTTTAGAGGCTTTTCTTTTAGCGCCTAAACACAAAACGCATCGATCAAGAGGAATACACGTGGCAATAATAGGAGTAAGAATATGCCAAGTGGCATAAGTTTGTTTTGTTTTATTATAAGGTATAGATAAAACAGATGGAAAACGTTGTTTCTTGGAGATTCAGTTTTGTTTTCAATAAAGTTTCATTGAATAGATTCTTAAGTAAGGGTTAACTCAAAAAGATTTTGCTGAATGATATGGACAAATCTTCAAGATTAAGAGACTGATGACAGTGATCTATCATTTTATGTGCTTTGTTCTTGAAGAAGGTTTGGATCAGAAGAAGAGACCGATGACAGTGAAGAGTGGGATGGAGATAAAGATGAAGACCAAAGATCAACCAAGCGAAAAACCTACTCACAATCACACCCAGAAAAAATCATCCACACATATGTCGTCGATCTATGCCTCCAACCATCCACATAACCACTTCAACAATCAACAACCATAGATCACACCGAAAAACAAACGCCATATTTTATGGAATGATCAGCTTCGTCTAGAGCCGGGTGTCCAGCCATGTAGGAATCGGCATCTATCTAAGTAATTCAAAGGTTCCGGACAAAAAAAAAACTTTAAGAAGAAGATACTGATGACAGTGGAGATTTGGATGAGAAATTGGATGAGGAGTTTTAATTTTTTTTTGTTTTCTTTTTTGTGACATTTTCTGTGGTTTTTTATCTACTTTTACGCTAATCAAATACATTACTTCTCTAATTAGTAATTTAACGCCAAAATGGCACAAAAGCCAAACACCAAAACTATAATAATTTCCATTAATCATATATTATTAAAAAAAACTCCAAAAATTACTGAATTGTATAAAACAGGGTGCAAGAGAATAGAACAAAGGGTGTCTTACAAAAGTTAATTAGTTATGTTTTGACATCTTTATCGAAAATGCCATTCATACAAAACGCCAAACTTAATATGGGATGCCTTACAGCCTTAACAGATAAAGCTGAACAAATAGTAACTGAATGGGACGCCTTACAGCTTTAACAGATAAACCCAAACTTAATAATGAGACGCCTTACATCTTTATCTTGTTGAGTTTATCCTCACCTATTTTAGTTATTGAAAAGTGGTCTTTTTCTTTGGAATTTATGTTTCAAAATGCCATAACATTATTTTCCTAACAAAAAGTTAATTAGTTGTATTTTTATCATCTTTATCTAAAACGCCAATCATACAAAACACCAAACTTAATGACAGGACACCTTACAGCTTTAACAGATAAAGCTGAACAAACAGTAACTGAAACGATGAAAACTTTATTACTAACATTTATTATAATAAATTACCACCTAAACTACGCGCTAAAACATCTTATATAAACAACGTCTCGGGACCTTCCATTGATCACACCAAAAACAAACGTCATATTTTACTAAATACCATTCAATTTAAAACGCCAAAAGTTCAAAAACCACACATGACAAGTGTTCTTGGAGATTCAGTTTTGTTTTCAATAAAGTTTCACTCAATGTGTCGGACAAAAGTCTTAAGTGTTGGTTTATTTATGTGTCTGTAACTCTGTCTTGTTTACGTTGTATGTTATTTAGTCTTTTGTTATCGAGTCTGTAAGTTCCGTCAATTCTACCTAGTCAGATATCCTCCTATCCTACTTGGTATGACGTTTTGTCTCTGTATTTGTAAGGTATGTTAAACACATGCTTGTGTGCATTGTGTTTAACTATAGTTAGTCGTTTCTTATGTCTTCTGTTAACTTAGTTATATTCTGTCCATGTTTAGTGTTTCGTCGAACCCATGCTTGGCGAACCTTCAAGCTTCGTCTGTGTTTGTGTGTGACGAAGGTTCTATCTTCGTCACACATGAAGCTTCGTCAATCAAGGTTCGTCTGAGGATAGTATATATAGCTTAGTGTGTTTAACAGTTAAGGCATGAGAGCATAGAGAGACTACTACTAAGAGTTTATCGTTCAAGCATTGTGTGTATATGTTTGATGTTGTTCTCGTCCTTTTAATCTAAAGTGAATCTTTGGTTATCTGTTGTGTTGCTTCCATTACTTTGTTTGGTTTGCACCATCACGTGGATTCCGCACTCGTGACCGTGTTCGTGATAAACAGGATTAGGTTTCGTAATAGATCCTCTGAGAAAAACGGACCTACAAGTGGTATCGGAGCCATGGCTCTTATCCTTGTTTAAAACCAAACATTGTTGTGTTTTTAAAACAAGTTATTTTAACTGTTTTTCAGATTGTTGTTCTTGAAAAATTACATTTTCTGAAAAAGTCTTAAAATCAGTGAAAATCTTCATCTTTTGCTATAAGTTTTATCAGAAACCTTGCTACATTGCATGTCTACATGATAAAAATGGGATTTTCTTGGAAGTTTAAGCAAAATTTGTGTTTCAGAATATTCAAGTTTTTCTTGATATTTAAAGTGATCTTCAAAGTGTTCTTGACTATCTTCAAACTGTTCTTAAAATAATTTCTGAGTTTGATCTGATTTGAATTTTAATTGAAGTGTTTGTTGCTTATAATATTATTGTTTGACAATTGTGTACATGAAATGATGGTTAGGTAAATCAACTTAACTTCTGTCACATCAACTTGTTAGCGTTGAAAATTCGTCACCTACCTGTCTGCAAGAATTTAATTGCTTTTACAAAAGTATCTTATCCTGTGTCAGCGAAGATTGTGTTGGACGAACCATCAAAGTTTCGTCAAAATTGTTTCAGACGAAGATTCAAACACTCTCCATCCGTCATCAAAAGAGTGTGTTAGACGAAGATTCAGAACTTCATCGTTAACAAGACTTCGTCGTTCACACTGTGAATCATACTTCGTCATTTTATACTTCGTCATTTTAACTGTCATTTGTTAACAGACGCTTTGCAAAACTGTCTTAACCTTTTTCTTTTCAAGTGTTTGATCAGGTACACTCATACATACATCAATCATGAGTACTAATCCCTGGGATTGGAGCAGTAGCTCAAGTACTGCTCCAGATCCGACCTCTGTAGAGACGTGGGTCAAGAATATGATGCCACAACAACAACCAATTCCTGCAAGTCAGTGGGCATGTGTAGCAAATCAAAATCAAAGTATTCAAAATTTGCTAATGAGCGAAAGTGAAACGAGTAGCAACAATCGACCGCCAACGCTGAATCATATGAATGAATATCCATCTTGGAGAGGCCGTTTTCATACTTACGTTCTAGGGCAAAATACCGAGCTATGGTTATGTTTCACTACACCATACAACACAGCTCTTGAAGAAGCAGGTTCAAATGCAGCCACATTGGCAACTATGACTGAAGCAAATAAGAAAGCGTACGATCTTGAAAAGAAGGCGTTTGCTATCTTGACACAAGATATCCACAAAGAATTATATCATCAATTCTCTTATTGTAAGACAACAAAAGCATTGTGGGACATCCTAGTTACAAGAGGAGAAGGGAATGCGGCGACAAGGAAGACTCGACACGACTTGTTGAAAAAGGAGTTTAACGCATTTTTGTTTATAGAAAATGAAACTTTAACTGAAATGGCAACTCGTTATTATCATTTGATAAGTGAAATGTTTTCTTACGGGGTTACTGCAACTCTACCAGAGATGGTGTCAAAGTTTTCTGATGCTCTACCACCGAAGTGGAGCCCCTTTATTGAGCTATTAAAACATACAGGTGCATTAGATACTATCAGTATCTATGATTTCGTTCAAAAGCTAGAAAATAAAAATGAAGAAGAAATCCGGAAGGCGAAACGAATCTCAATCCCTCAGAATCCAGAAATGTACTTTGGAGGGATTAATCATGCTGCAAGCTCAAGTCAGCAACCAAAACTTCAAACGGCGTTCATGTCAAATTCTCAAGTGACTAATGTAAATCCCTTTGGATTTTTACCAGAGCCACCTCAACCTAAACCTCATTTCGATACTAGTTCTTGGTTCCCTCCACCTCAACCTCAAGTTACTCAACCTCCATTTGACTCTAGCGCTTGGTTCCCGAAACCACAAGTTGTTACCCCTTCACCTCAACCTCAACAAGCATTCTATGGTAACAATTTCACTCAACTGCAAAATTCCAATACAACCAGACTTGATACTTCAAACCTTCCCAAAGTCAATGTAGAAGTTGCCAAGGAACACATGGAACTTCTTAGCACAATGGTCAATGCTTATTGTGGGTTGGTTGCAGGTCAGATTAGAAACATAAATCTGACCAATGAAGATTATCAACAGATTGATAGGGATGAAATGGAGTTAATGGATATCAAGTGGGCTTTTGCAAGCGTGGTTAGACGAGCTAAAGACTTCATGAGCAGAACTGGGAAGACTACTTTGGAAAGCAAAAGGGATACAAAGTACGGATTCGACAAAGATGCTGTCACCTGTTTTAACTGCGGAGAAAAGGGCCACTTAAAGCGTGAGTGCACTCATCCGAGCAGACAAACAAGTAAAAATCTCTTCAGGAATCAAACAAGTACTTCCAACCAGAGTCAAGTTAACCCGGAAAGAAGCATAGTAGCTGTCAACAACCAGACTAACACCACCAACGCAAACCAATCGGGTCCTTCTAACACCAACCGTGCATTAATTGTTTAAGTTGATGAAAATTATGATTGGTCCGTACAGTTTGGAGGTAGCGATCAAGGAGGAACTACATGCTATGCTAAGATCATCAATCATATCAAGCATGTGCATAAGGAAGAATTCTTAGAAAGCGATGATAGTTCGGGTTATACTGGCAGTTCAGATGAGGAAAGCACGAACTTTGGAGATTATGGTTCAGAATCGGATGTAAAGGAGGGAAGTGATTCTGATATTGATAGTTTGTTGATGAAAGCTGAGGAGTTAAATGTCAGAAATCTATTCTGATCAAGAAGGCTGATGTTGTATCAAAGGAGATGGAAAAGTTCTTTTCTGAAGACGGATCTTTCTCTTATCAGACTGCCTTTATGGTTAATGTCCCAGCCTCTTCGAGTCAGGTAAATTCTAATACTCCTACTCCTAGCATATGTAGTAATTGTACAGATCTTAAAAATGAATGCTCTAAATTGAAACTTGAATCTGAAACGGTTCATGGTCACAACCAGAGTTTAGTTATTGGACTGTCAAAATGTAAAGAGGCAAACATGGCCTTGGCTCGCAATGAAAAGGATTTCAAATCAGTCTTTGAAACTTTAAAGAAAAGTGTTTCCGAAGTGTCTAAAACTGTTCTTAGCAAACAAATTGGTATTAATAACTACATTAGTATTATTGAGGAAACAAAGAAGGAGCTAGCAATGGTTGAATGTGAGCATGAAGCGATCAAGCTCAAATTGGATAGTTATTCTAACTCCCGATATGTACTTGATCACATCATTGAAGTTCAACAACAGAAAGGAAACGTGAAAGGCGTTGGGTATAAGTCGTGTCCACCTCCTTTGAGACACAACTATACCAAGATGCTCGATGAGGAGGAAATGCCTCGGTTTGAACCAACTGTACCTCTTAATTATGAGGAGTTTACAATTGGATTAGGGTTCAAATCGGACAGTTCCTCAGAGGGCTCATCTGAAAAAAAGGAAACATCCACGGAACAAAGTGCTCCAATTGTTGAGGACTATGAATCGTCGGATGATGAATCGGATGTGAGTAATCAGGATACATCTGTTGATGATAAGAAAGGATTAGACTTTCCTATTGAGAATCACATTCTGTGTGATCCTCCTACTCCTGCTGTGCACTCTACTGTCAAGCAAGAGATGGATCCTATCACTGAGACAGTGTCTGCTGTTAAAAGTGATAACATGTTGTATACTTTGGTCGGGGATAGTAAAATATATTCAAACGATGATTTTCCAATTAAAAAAGTCAATCAATCTCTGATTGATAAAGTGTTTGAAGATACTACGTGTAAGTTTTTGGGAAAAGCGATCCCGAGAGTTACTGTAACTCAGTGCGATCCTATTCCAAAAGCTGAAATTAGGAAACAATTTGGAAACAAACGATTCCCGATAAAGCAACAACCTATCCCTTTTAAAGGCAAACAGAAGGAACAGCGAGCTTCAAAACCTAAGGTCTCACAACCAAAGGTAGGACCAAAAGGAGCTCGTTTCAAAAAGAAGGACAATGATGTCAAATTTGTAGCATCGAAGGGTACTGACAAGGTGGAAACTTTTGAAAATAAATCAAACACCGATTTTATTCAAAAGGTTAGAATTTTAAAACGTAATAATCAAAATAATTACACCCAACATACAAACGGGTGTGATAAAGGCACAAGTACCTCTGATTCTACAAGTTCGACATCGAGTCGTCGAGATGGATCTCCTAAGTTTGTTGAAAGGAGATCCTGTTTCAAATGTGGGGAATTTGGACATGTCATCAAAAATTGTACAAACTCGCCCAAAGCAAAATTTGTTGAGAGAGCCCCTCCTGAAAATGATCACCCTCAACGTTGTTCAGTTTCCCCAAAACAAGATAAACGAACTATTAAAGAACAGGGAACAAAACAACGACGCAAAAATATAAAGGTGATCAAAAGGGCTTTGAAACCAGATATAAAATCTGTTAAACAGGAACCAAGTTCATCTCAACCAATCAAACCAGAAATTTCAAAAACTGTTAATATTACACAATCTGGTAAACGGGAAACTTGGAAACCTAAGATAGGTGAGGTTTCAGAGGGAGGCTTACAATTTCAGAACCATTAAGAAATTGAAATTACATTTCTTGATTCTCAGGGAAGACCCAAGACCACTAAGGCTTGGGTCCCTAACTCCAACTAATCCCTAAATGCTTTGTGCAGGGTGTTCCAAGAGGAACTATTAATAGTCATTGGATTGTTGATAGTGGAGCATCTAGGCACATGACTGGCGACTTACGACTTCTGTATGATGTGAAAAACATCAGAGGAGGTTATGTCGTGTTTGCTGGAGACAAGGGCGGATACATCACTGGAGAGGGGATGATCTCCAATGGTGTTGTGAGTTTCGATAAGATCAATTATGTTCGACAAATTGATCACAATCTTCTGAGTGTTTCGAAAATCTGTGATAAGAAGTTCACTGTGCATTTTGATGATGCCGGTTGTTATGTGCTGAAGCCCGGTTTTAAAATTCCAAAAGAATGGATTCTCTTGAAGGCTCCAAGAATTAATGATCTTTATATTCTTGATATGAGCCAGGCGATTACAAATTCTACACAAGTCACTTATTTTGTCTCAAAAGCCACAGAGAAGGAGTCAATATCTTGGCACAGACGTATGGGGCACATTCACTTAAGAAAAATGAACCATCTGGTGAAAAAAAAAATCTTGTGAATGGTGTGCCTGTGAAGAATTTCCATCTACAAGATATCTGTGTTTCATGCCAGAAGGGAAAGCAAACGAAGAAATCCCACCCGATCAAGAAAGTCAACATTGTCAGCATGCCTCTTGAATGTCTTCATATGGACCTCTTTGGACTTATGAAATGCGATAACTGTGCTCTGTAAACGATGTATGATGTAAAACAATATCAATTATCAATAAAACAATGTGTTTTGGTGTTATTATATGTGTAATTATGTTTGATGATTCTACGATTTGATTCGAGTTCGGTTTCAATCTTTAAAATCGCTTTCTGGAAGGTTATACGCAAACTGGTGCGTAAACGTAATCAGTTTAACGCGACAAACACTTCAGAATAGTGACATAGGCTTAACATACCTTAAATAACCTAAACATAACTTAGAAATAAGTTTTGGAAGGTTTGGTGTGTCGAAAACAAGCTTATTCGATCGCAAGGACTATTTGTGTCAAACTGCGAAACTATGCCGATTCGTACAGTAACGAACATTCCGGAACTTGATCATAATTTAAACATACCCTAAATATCCTTTACATAGCTTAGAAATAGGCTTTGAGGGGGTTCGGTATACGAAAATAAACATTTTGATCAAACAGGGACTAAAAGCGTCAAAAAGTGCACAAGTTTGCATTTTCGCGCATATCTTACGTTCTGAACATATCCGGACATCCATAAATTTTTGTAATCATTAAAATATTTTATTTTAGTGATTGGAATGAAAAATTACGCGATGGGTCGTAATTTGGATCGTTTTCGCGTCCGTTACGATTTCTGTCGTAATTAACCGAATAACGCAACCGTACAACAAAACGAACCGACATCCGAGATGTTTTTGAGCATATTTTAAGTTCCTTATACTTTAACTTCATTTTAGAGTCTTGAAATGGGGTTAACGGGGCTTAAACGTGTCAAAAATGCATCAAAATCCAAGTTTTGGGCTTGCAGGGACTAAAACTGACATTCTGCCAAACTTGCTTAGGAGGGGCGCGTAAGACCATGCCTGGGTCTACGTGGCCCGCGACAGACTATCAGACAGAAACATTGAATCTGGTTTTTTGAGCTGGTTTTGACCCTTGTTTTGCAATACCATTTGATGGTTTTTGAGTTCCCCATGTTTTGTAAACAATCGGTAACACTTGGATGGCTAGGATTAAAGCACGAATTACGAGAAACGATCCTAATGGTTCTTCGAAATCTATATATACCCACTTGATTTCATTCTTGCAACTCACAAATTTTGATTCAATCCGCTCTAAGTTGGGGTTTATACTCCATACCTGAGTAATTTGAATCAAAACTTCCTTGCTTGGACCCTTTGTAAGTTTCTTTCATGCTTTTTATGCTTTTCAAGCATGAAAGTCAAACCGTGTTTGACTTTTCTACTTTGACCACGATTTGGTCAACACAAAGTTCGTTCGAACTATGCAACGTGAGCGTAATCACGATGGTTATAGTCCCGTGTGACTATACCTACTGATTACCACGTCGATTAGTCGAAGTGACGAGTCAAAGTTTTGGTCAAAATACGCGTTTATGTGTATTTTGAGACGAAGCTATTTTTGGGTATCAAAACACTTTGTTTTGATATCAAACCTGTTTTCTAACTTAGTTAAACATGTTTTAACATGTTTAACTCGTCACTTTAGTCTAGTGCTTGTATAGGGTCGTAAGTCAAGCGGTCTTGACAACCGCTTAGACTTTCGAACTCGACCCGTTTGGTGCTTTATAAAACTTTAAATACCGATAATAAAAGAAACAAACAAAATTGGAATAACAATTCGAATTTGTCCTAAGTTCTTGTCTAGACTCAGGTATGTGCAATTGTGTCACTGAGATTAAACACGTTACGATAGTGTTTAATTCACTCAGTGTTGGCTCTGATACCAACCTGTCACACCCCGATTTCCACGTGTATCACCGGTGGGCCCGGTGGGGGATTACCGTGACGTAGTTGGCAACAATATAGTCAAACCACACAATTATATAAATGCACAGCGGAAGCAAAAAGATAAATATAATTCAACCTTTTGAATGTAATATCAAGTGTACTACAGAAGTCGAATGTATCCACAGCGGATCAAAATAATAATAAAGTATTGTTCATTCAGATACAGCATCGAGTTTGTGAGACTATTCGTGATGCTTAGGAAGCTATTACCAGCCCATTTCGTATAGTACCTGCACTTAATCTTTTGGGGAAAAATACGTCAGTTTACACTGGTAAATACGTTCAACTGACACATTTGAAAATGTTTATTAAAATTGATTTGAATGCACAAGGCACAAATTCTTTTATAACTTGGGAAAATTATTAAAATCTTGTGAACGAATTACATGTCCTTTTATGCGTTCAGTAGCCCGGATCCTGTCCGGGTTAAAGATTAATAGACACACCACATTGCGTAAAACCGTAGTATAAAAACCAACGGCTACGTCTTTTAAATAATAATGTCGACATAATATACCGGGTGTACGCCTACACCGGGATGTCGAGGTCGTGGCCATTTCGTAAAATGATGCCAAGGATATCCGGGACAACGGTCATTAACCCCCCAAAGGTTTTTAAGAAACAGAACTGTTTAAATGAGCCAATCACATTGTTCAATTAACCACCTAAGCGATGGAAGATATGATGCTCAATCAAGCGGTAAATATTATACTGTATCCCAAGCCCATATATGGGAAAATAAGTTAAAGTATTTACCTTTGCAAGTATTATCCTTAATCTGATTAAATCACCGATAGCTTTTACTGGGGCTCCTATTCTGGAACGAAGGTTTTAATTAACCTATTAGAATCCTAACGAGTCTTTATATTGGCCGTAGCCTAGACCGGTTGGTTCCGAAATATAAATACGGTTTAATCGCGTGAAAAGGCGAAAACCGAGAATGAAGTGTGATTCTGGCCCAACAAGTTCGGAGGCTTGTTTTAGATGGGTTTTAGGTTCACACTCTGGATTTTGGGGTCCAAACAATATAATTTGACCCGTATCGGCTAATTTATGAAAACTAGTTTCATAAGCCGAACCGTGCGCGCAATAGGCGAAACGGTTAACCATGAGAGTCTTACGTTTATTTCCTAAGTCAATATGCCTTAAAGAGGTTGTGGTATCAGTAGGATACCTTCCGTGATGCCCGTAACGAGTTTAAGTTAATATTACGCCCCGTAGGGGTTTTTCGGTCATTTTAAAGACTTTTAAAGAGCTTTTCGAGTTCTACAGGAAATCTGAGTTTCCCGAACAGTTTATAAAGTCTAAAATACTTTATTTATTATTTAAAATCAGTAGCAACTGGAATCGGGTCAAAAGACCTTGTAGAACTCAAGTTTTGGCCGAAAAGGGCATATTCGGTATTTACCGAACCGTAGCCATAACCGCAGGTTATGAGCAAGGTAAAAATTATTAAAAATCTTTAAAATTCCAAAAATATTATTTTACAACAGTGGGTAAAAGTTTTGGCGACGAGATCTCGGTTTAGATAGGCGTTATGCTAATTGCGCCTTTTATTACAAAAGTTTCTTATAAATGCGCTATTTAGCATAACTCTCATTCTAGACCTCGGATTGACGTGAAACTTTAAGGTCATGCTTATAATTTAGTAAGCAAGGTTATGGTCCGTTCACGTGTCCGAAATACTCGTTTTATTTTTAAATGGCCGTTACGGTCAACTCTTAGGCGATTAACGGAAATGCGTAAAAGACTCGGACAAATCATGAACCGGTCACAGAGGGTTAAACCATCATGTAACCTGGTCCTAAGAGAGTCCTAAGGCATATCTATACCCCACTAAAACGGGTCAGAACTGAAGTCAAAGCAAAAGTCAAACTTTTGTGACATTCGGCTCCGAACCGGGTCAATATAGCAAATGGTCGATTCAAACGAGCGTAAACAAGTTTATATACTTAATATCATGTTTTATGAGTGTCTAAACAGGTTCCATAGCATATTCATTACAGATTATGCACAATTCGCAAAAATAACTTCCTGTTGACTTTTTAAGCATTCGTTTGACTCGACATTTGAGCTAGTTAGAGTGGTGATCAGAGGGAACCCTTTTAGAGGTTTATTACCCACATAAATACCAACTCATAACTACTTTTGATCCGTCATAAGCCTGAGCCATTGCGGATTTATTTTGAAGTCAAACCGTATTTACGACGGTTTGGTTTTTAGCTATTTACTAAGTATAAATCAAACTACAAAAGATGTAAACGACTTACAGAAGCTTAGGCTTGCTTAGAGAACAAAGAAGAATGCTTGAGAGCCTTTGGAATGACCAGATGAGTGTGTTTTAGTTGTGATGAATTTATGAACACAATGGTTCTATTTATAGTCAAAGGCAAGGTCCAAGATCATCACACATCACTCTACAACTGATCATGGATGAATGGCATGTGTCCTAGAGGGTTATGGGTCGAGTACGGGGCGTCCATACCTCTGAAGAACCCATCATTCATTGCCTTTCTGCTTACAACAGCCAACAGCCAAAAATCTGTCGCTGGGCGTCGCTTACGGACCGTATGGCTTCGGCCTTGCGGTCCGTAAGCCATAGGCGGATCATCAGCAATCATTCCTCCTCCTTACGGTCCGTAAGGCATACCCTTTACGGTCCGTAAGGGGTTAAAAATAAATCTTTTTAAATCTTTTAGTAATGATTATAAAATCTTGGTAATTAATTACATGACCTTTCGGGTTTGAAGGGGTAACTTTGCGATATGGCCCTTGATTAATTACAGTTAAGGACCTCGCGTTATTTACCCGCATTGTTAAGCCCCCGGTTAATTTATTTATTATCCGGAAAGCCTTAAATTATATTATTGACGCTTTTAACCTTTCTCATACGAACTCGATCGTAACTCTCTCGTTTTAAAACGGAACTTCGCGAAATTTATATATTGCATTCTAGTGAGTGTATTATACTGTTACAAAGCCTTGGGAACGTTAAAGGGTCACTCAGAGGTATATTTAAACATGTTGACACCGTTAACCCCTGTGGTTTGTACTCTCTCACTTTCTTCCGCGTTTCGCTTCCGTACGATCTATGATTCATTCGTTTGAAGGTACGAGCATCATTTAGGGTTACTATACAGTATATTCACCCTTGGTTGACATTTATAACCCTCGAATTTACATACTTTCAAGGTTTGTCAAAATTAGTCCTTTATTTAATATCAATGCCACGTGTAAACAAATGACACGTGTTAACACATCATTGGACACAAAAATTCGAGGTGTTACATCCTCACCCCTTTAAAATAAATCTCGACCCGAGATTTACTCAAATAAATAGGGGTACTTTTCTTTCATTGTGGCTTCGACTTCCCACGTATATTCGGGACCTCTACGAGCATCCCATTTGACCTTTACAATCGGTACGTGTTTTCTTCGAAGCTTCTTCACCTGTCGATCTTCAATCGACAAAGGCTTCTCTACAAACTTTAAGATCTCATCTATATGCACATCTGTGTGTGGGATCACCAATGATTCATCGGCGAAGCACTTCTTGAGATTGCAGATGTGGAACACATTGTGAATTCCATTGAGCTCTTCAGGCAAGTTCAACTTATAGGCGACTGATCCGACACGTTCAATGACCTCAAAAGGTCCTATGTATCTCGGACTCAGTTTGCCCTTCTTGCCGAAACGCATCACCCCTTTCCAGTGTGACACCTTAAGCAACACCTTTTCACCTACTTCAAAGTGAAGGTCCTTGCGCTTCGGATCAGCGTAGCTTTTCTGCCTATCACGGGCAGCCTTGAGACGTTCCCGTATCTGGACAATCTTGTCCGTTGTCTGGAAAACTATCTCTGGTCCTGATAATTGGACCTCTCCTACTTCCGCCCAACAAACAGGCGATCTACATTTCCTACCGTATAATGCCTCGAAAGGTGCAGCCTTTATGCTGGTATGGTAGCTATTATTGTAGGAGAATTCGATTAGGGGTAGGTTCTTATCCCAGTTACCACCTAAATCTATAGCACACGCACGAAGCATGTCCTCTAACGTTTGAATGGTACGCTCACTCTGACCGTCCGTCTGTGGATGGTAAGCCGTACTGAAGTTCAAACGCGTGCCCAAAGATTGCTGGAAACTCTTCCAGAAATGAGATGTGTATCTAGTATCCCTGTCGGAGATAATAGACACAAGTATGCCGTGTAAGGCTACAATCTTATCAACATAAAGTTGGGCTAGCATATCGGAGCTATACGTCTCCTTGATGGGAAGAAAATGAGCTGATTTAGTCAACCTATCGACTATAACCCATATTGTATCGTTTCCTTTCCTGGTTTTGGGTAACTTGGTTATGAAGTCCATAGTTACGCATTCCCACTTCCACTCGGGAAGTTCAGGTTGTTGTAGCAAGCCAGACGGCTTTTGGTGCTCGGCTTTGACTTGAGCACAAGTCAAGCATTTTGCTACGTGGGCGGCCACAGACTTTTTCAAGCCTATCCACCAATAATTTGCCTTTAAATCTTGATACATCTTGTCAGCTCCAGGATGGACTGAATATTTGGAACTATGGGCTTCCTGGAGGATAACATCCCGTAGCCCTCCATAAATCGGAACCCATATTCGTCCGTTCAGTCTAAGGATTCCATCCTTGCTAAGAGTCAACTGTTCTTCAGTTACTCCTAACTTTTCCTTAGGATAATTAGCTTCCAACACAGCCTCTCGCTGTGCAGCTAATACCCTCTCAATCAAATTGTTCTTGACTTCAATGCTCTTGGCATTGATTCGAATAGGTTTTACCCTCTCTTTCCTGCTCAAGGCATCAGCGACCACATTCGCTTTGCCGGGATGGTACCTGATCTCACAATCATAATCATTCAATGTTTCCATCCAACGGCGTTGCCTCATGTTCAACTCTTTCTGGTTGAACAGATGTTGAAGGCTTTTGTGATCAGAATAAATCACAAATTTAATACCATAGAGGTAATGCCTCCACAATTTCAGTGCAAATACAACGACACCCAACTCCAAGTCATGGGTGGTGTAATTCTTTTCGTGCACTTTTAATTGTCGTGAAGCGTAGGCAATAACCTTGCCCTTCTGCATAAGCATACACCCCATGCCTGTGTGTGATGCAACGCAGTAAACTACGAATTCTTCTGTACCCTCAGGTAAGGTCAACACAGGTGCGTTGCTCAGCTTTTGCTTCAGGATTTCGAAAGATTCTTGCTGCTTTGGGCCCCAAATGAATTTTTCTTTCTTCTTGGTTAGGGAAGTCAAGGGCGCAGCAATCCTTGAAAAATTCTCAATAAATCTCCTGTAGTATCCTGCTAACCCCAGGAAACTACGAATTTCGGTAGGCGTCTTTGGCTCTTGCCAGTTCATGACTGCCTCCACCTTAGCGGGATCCACCTGGATACCACGCTCACTTACAACGTGACCCAAAAATTTAACCTCTCGTAGCCAAAATTCGCATTTAGAGAATTTGGCGTAGAGTTTCTCACGCTGTAGCAATTCGAGAATACAACGGAGGTGTTTCTCGTGGTCAACTTGGTTCTTTGAATATATGAGGATATCGTCGATGAAGACTATGACAAATTTATCCAAATACGGCTTGCAGACGCGATTCATGAGATCCATGAACGCAGCCGGTGCATTCGTGAGCCCAAAAGGCATCACTAGGAACTCATAATGACCGTAGCGAGTCCTAAATGCTGTCTTGTGCACGTCTTCATCTCTGACCTTTAGCTGATGATAGCCTGACCTTAAGTCGATCTTCGAGAAGTAGCTCGCTCCTTGCAGTTGATCGAACAGATCGTCGATCCTTGGCAAAGGATATCTATTCTTTATGGTAACTTTGTTTAGCTCACGATAATCGATGCACAACCGCATCGATCCGTCCTTCTTCTTTACAAATAGGACCGGTGCTCCCCAGGGAGACGAACTAGGCCTGATAAAACCTTTTGCCAACAGTTCATCCAACTGGGTCCTTAATTCCTTCATTTCCGTTGGAGCAAGCCTGTAAGGCGCTCTAGCTATAGGAGCTGCTCCAGGTATGATATCTATTCTGAATTCCACTTGTCTATCTGGTGGTAAACCAGGTAGTTCTTCGGGGAAAACCTCGGTATATTCAGAAATAACGGGAAGATCTCTATCTTTGGCTTGGGCTCTTCAATTATCACTTGAGCCATGTAAATGACACAGCCTCTCATCAAACATCTAGAAGCTTTGAGCATAGATACGTCCTCGGGTAATCCATACTGCGTGTCTCCTCGAATGGTAAGCGTTTCACCACTCGGAGTCTTTAGCACAATATGCCTTCTGTTGCAAATGATTTGGGCCTGATTACGGGATAACCAGTCCATGCCTAGAATAATGTCGAAACCCGCTAGTTTGAAGGGAAGTAGAGATAGAGGAAAAGAATGGTTCTTAATGGACATTTCACATCCCTCTAGAATAGTGGAGACGGTTTCTATCGTGCCGTCTGCTAACCCTACCTCGTATTTCATATCTAGTGTTTTGATAGGCATATTCAGTAGTTTGCAAAATTTTTGGTCTACAAAGGATTTGTCAGCGCCAGAATCGAAAAGTACTCTTGCAAATATATTATTTACGAGAAAAGTACCTGTAAGAACATTGTCGTTCTGCACTGCCTCCTTTGCATCCATGCGGAAGACTCTCGCATTTGTCTTCTTGTTCTCTTCCGGTTTCCTGGCATTCTTAGGGCAGTTGCTCTTGATATGCCCCTTTACATTGCAACCATAGCATGTTGCATCCTTGATTTTCTTGCAGTCCACCGTCTTATGGTCCTTGGACTTGCATAGCCCACAGGCAAAAGACTTTGGCTGGGACTGTGAATTTGACCCAAACCTACATTTTCCAGAATGGGGTTTTTTGGCAGACTTTGCATTTGGGCCTTTCTCCAGCTTGCCCATCTTTCTTTGCTTCAGTCCCTCTCTTGCCTTCACCGTTTCCACGGTGTTTCTTTCCTGACCTACGCGAGGTGTCGTCCTCACGTTTCCTCTTTTCCGCCTCCTTGCTCCTTAGCGTCCTCAGACGGACAGCGTCTAAACTGAGAGACAAGGAGAGATCAGTTACTGACCTGAAGGTCGTCGGCCGAGAGGCCTTTACACTCGCCTTTATCGCAGGCTCTAAGCCCCCAATGAAACGGGCGATTCTTCTGGACTCTGGTGTCACAAGGTATGGGACCAGGCGAGACATCGTATTGAAGCTCGTCAGATAGGCCTGGCAGTCCAGGTTTGTCATCACCAGTGACACAAAATCAGACTCGATCTTCTCTACCTCATGCTGAGGACAGTAGTTCTCCTTAATGAGAGTAATAAATTCCTCCCATGTCATCTTGTACAGAGCAGACTTACCCGATGCTTGTACCAACGCTCTCCACCATGCTAGGGCCTCGCCCTTAAATGATTGTGACACAAACTTCACCACATCCTTCTCCGCACACCCACTGATGTCCACAATAGTGTCCATCTCATCCAACCAGGTGATACAATCCACAGCACCCTTCTCCCCTGTGAATTCCCGGGGCTTACAAGATACGAAATACTTGTAGGTGCAACCCTTGGCACCGGATGCATCAGTGTATTCTCGTTCACGACGAATACTATTCTCAGCTGACGAGTGATTGTCGTCATCTTTCTTGGGTTGGGAGGGTGGTTTGGATTGTGATTTTGGTTTGGAGGGTGGTTTTGATATGGTTCTGCCTTGAGACTCAGTATATTGACGATCCAGAGCTGCCTGAACAGCGTCGTCAATCAGAGCCTTTAACTGTGCGCCTGTCAGATGCACTGGCGCATTGTCGTAGTCATCTTCATTTGTATGGCTATTCTCTCCATTGGGATCCGCCATTGTAACTTGAACCTGTTACAGAAGATAACAAAATTCTATTCAGGAGTTTATTATAGAATTATCTTTTATGACAATTCGTTAACCATGATAACAGAGACCATATTTGGTTAACTTATTACTCACTTAATCTTAGGATTTGAATATATCCTATTTTAGCTATAACAATAATATTGGCGGCGTAAAGCCTAATCACGAGGATGTTTTATAATATCAGCCAAGATTTCAGAGAATCAAAGGCATAGAGATTTGAACCGTAGTTCTTTTATCTCTTTCTGACAGGGGGTCATAGATCACCACTGTCTTCTGTCCTTATGAGACAATTATTACGGCCCATAGGCACTACACCACTAATGGATGTTTTAATAAGGTTGGCCCGTAGGCACTACATCTCCAATGGATGTTTTAAATAAGGTTGGCCCGTAGGCACTACATCACTAATGGATGTTTTATAAATGATCATCTTTGTTGATGATTTAGCCCATGATTTATAAATCATTTATTTGGGTTCTGTAATCCCTTAAAGGATTATTGTATAAGAATGACGTGTGTGATTTTTAACGAATCACATCTGCCATGATCGTCAACATGCTTGCAGAGGTTAACAGGGAATCTGAATCTTTTAATTTGGTCGTACCATCTTGGCCGGATCTTAAAAGACACCTGGCTAGGTTTCACTCTAAGATTCTTTATATTGGCAGATCAATTTAAAAGGAATGGTTTTGATTTATTTCATATGTATTAAAACAAAACTCAAATCATACATTCCAAAATCTCAAATACTATTACATATTGCCCTAAACGGGACTTTAAACGACCACATACCTACTTAGAGGTTTTAAAATAAGTGACAAGTCCACGCAGGGACTGATATAAGATAGGTGTCCATGCAAGGACTAAAAGATAAGTCCACGTAGGGACTATAATACGACAAATGTCCACGCAGGAACTTATTTCAAAGTAGAAATTACATTAGTACAACTATTAAGGGCTAGTGGTCACGTTTCTTCTTTTTGCCCTTTAATAGGTTCGCTAAGCCTTTGAGAAATCCTCGGTGGCTCTTTTTCTCTTCCTCGAACTCTCTCTCCACACGATCTAGTCGGTGGAGTATCTCTTCCTGTTCAGGAGGAGAGAAACGTGGTTGCGGCGCTTGTTGCGGAACTGGAGGTCTGGGAGGTATTGGATACCCATGAGCTGAGTAGTCCGGTGCTCCCATGTTCCCATGAGCTCCGTCAGGATAGCGTGCATTATATCTAGCCGACACCACATATGGGTCGCGCTCATAATTGTAGTTGTAATGCGCTTGCGACGGTTCGAACGGGTTGTAAGCCGTTGGACCCGTGTAAGCAGGTATGGGTTGGTCGTACCCAAATGGTGGCGAATTTGGTGCAGATGGTGCGGAGTTCGCCTCCTATATAGGACTTGAAGGTCCTTCTTCTTGTAGTGGCGGATAGTGGCTACTACTAGAATGTCGAGGGGTGCTGAAGTGGATACCCCCTCCTCCTCGTGTGGACATACGAGCATTTGTCCTCCTACGCCTTGGCGGATCAGGCATTACTGGTTGCGCCGGTGGCGGAGGTGGTGGCGTAACTGCCACAAAGCGTGAATCCTCAGAGGGATCCTGTGGATGTCGCGGTTGTTGTGATGTCTGTTGAGGTGGTGTATAGTACCACTCATGTCGGTCAAACATCGCTTGAAAACTATCTGGTCCCTGATAGGGTGTGCCATGGAAGGATGACCCATCAGAGACTTCTATCGGATGCGTGGGCGTACCACGAGCAGGTTCTGTCGGATCCGTATCTTCGTCCATATGATCTTCGGAGAAGTGATCTTGTGGCCCTAATGGAACAAAGCCTGAAGGTTCCTGGATATAGTCAGCTGGATTAAACTGACCTATAAAGTATGGAGTATGGTCGTCGTAATTTCGGTGCGATACCGAACGTTGTAAAGGTATGAAGGAGGGTTGCGGGTTGTTGGGATCATTCTCTGAATTTGGCCCGAATGAGTGCCGGTATGATGGCGTCGAGCTGTGCGAGGTGGAATGCCTCGCAGGTTCGTAGAGGTCTCTTCGCCTCTGCGGTTCTTCACTCCTTGTAGTCGAAGGAGCTCGCGTACCTGAAGGTCCGGCTTCGTGATAGTGATGAGTAACGATCTCTCCTCTGCCTCTTCTTCCCCTTCCTCTTCCTCGGAATATCACTGGCGGCATGTTTCCTGCTTTATAAAACTTTAAATACCGATAATAAAAGAAACAGACAAAATTGGAATAACAATTCGAATTTGTCCTAAGTTCTTGTCTAGACTCAGGTATGTGCAATTGTGTCACTGAGATTAAACACGTTAGGATAGTGTTTAATTCACTCAGTGTTGGCTCTGATACCAACCTGTCACACCCCGATTTCCACGTGTATCACCGGTGGGCCCGGTGGGGGATTACCGTGACGTAGTTGGCAACAATATAGTCAAACCACACAATTATATAAATGCACAACGGAAGCAAAAAGATAAATATAATTCAACCTTTTGAATGTAATATCAAGTGTACTACAGAAGTCGAATGTATCCACAGCGGATCAAAATAATAATAAAGTATTGTTCATTCAGATACAGCATCGAGTTTGCGAGACTATTCGTGATGCTTAGGAAGCTATTACCAGCCCATTTCGTATAGTACCTGCACATAATCTTTTGGGGAAAATACGTCAGTTTACACTGGTAAATACGTTCAACTGACACATTTGAAAATGTTTATTAAAATTGATTTGAATGCACAAGGCACAAATTCTTTTATAACTTGGGAAAATTATTAAAATCTTGTGAACGAATTACATGTCCTTTTATGCGTTCAGTAGCCCGGATCCTGTCCGGGTTAAAGATTAATAGACACACCACATTGCGTAAAACCGTAGTATAAAAACCAACGGCTACGTCTTTTAAATAATAATGTCGACATAATATACCGGGTGTACGCCTACACCGGGATGTCGAGGTCGTGGCCATTTCGTAAAATGATGCCAAGGATATCCGGGACAACGGTCATTAACCCCCCAAAGGCTTTTAAGAAACAGAACTGTTTAAATGAGCCGATCACATTGTTCAATTAACCACCTAAGCGATGGAAGATATGATGCTCAATCAAGCGGTAAATATTATACCGTATCCCAAGCCCATATATGGGAAAATAAGTTAAAGTATTTACCTTTGCAAGTATTATCCTTAATCTGATTAAATCACCGATAGCTTTTACTGGGGCTCCTATTCTGGAACGAAGGTTTTAATTAACCTATTAGAATCCTAACGAGTCTTTATATTGGCCGTAGCCTAGACCGGTTGGTTCCGAAATATAAATACGGTTTAATCGCGTGAAAAGGCGAAAACCGAGAATGAAGTGTGATTCTGGCCCAACAAGTTCGGAGGCTTGTTTTAGATGGGTTTTAGGTTCACACTCTGGATTTTGGGGTCCAAACAATATAATTTGACCCGTATCGGCTAATTTATGAAAACTAGTTTCATAAGCCGAACCGTGCGCGCAATAGGCGAAACGGTTAACCATGACAGTCTTACGTTTATTTCCTAAGTCAATATGCCTTAAAGAGGTTGTGGTATCAGTAGGATACCTTCCGTGATGCCCGTAACGAGTTTAAGTTAATATTACGCCCCGTAGGGGTTTTTCGGTCATTTTAAAGACTTTTAAAGAGCTTTTCGAGTTCTACAGGAAATCTGAGTTTCCCGAACAGTTTATAAAGTCTAAAATACTTTATTTATTATTTAAAATCAGTAGCAACTGGAATCGGGTCAAAAGACCTTGTAGAACTCAAGTTTTGGCCGAAAAGGGCATATTCGGTATTTACCGAACCGTAGCCATAACCGCAGGTTATGAGCAAGGTAAAAATTATTAAAAATCTTTAAAATTCCAAAAATATTATGTTACAACAGTGGGTAAAAGTTTTGGCGACGAGATCTCGGTTTAGATAGGCGTTATGCTAATTGCGCCTTTTATTACAAAAGTTTCTTATAAATGCGCTATTTAGCATAACTCTCATTCTAGACCTCGGATTGACGTGAAACTTTAAGGTCATGCTTATAATTTAGTAAGCAAGGTTATGGTCCATTCACGTGTCCGAAATACTCGTTTTATTTTTAAATGGCCGTTACGGTCAACTCTTAGGCGATTAACGGAAATGCGTAAAAGACTCGGACAAATCATGAACCGGTCACAGAGGGTTAAACCATCATGTAACCTGGTCCTAAGAGAGTCCTAAGGCATATCTATACCTCACTAAAACGGGTCAGAACTGAAGTCAAAGCAAAAGTCAAACTTTTGTGACATTCGGCTCCGAACCGGGTCAATATAGCAAATGGTCGATTCAAACGAGCGTAAACAAGTTTATATACTTAATATCATGTTTTATGAGTGTCTAAACAGGTTCCATAGCATATTCATTACAGATTATGCACAATTCGCAAAAATAACTTCCTGTTGACTTTTTAAGCATTCGTTCGACTCGACATTTGAGCTAGTTAGAATGGTGATCAGAGGGAACCCTTTTAGAGGTTTATTACCCACATAAATACCAACTCATAACTACTTTTGATCCGTCATAAGCCTGAGCCATTGCGGATTTATTTTGAAGTCAAACCGTATTTACGACGGTTTGGTTTTTAGCTATTTACTAAGTATAAATCAAACTACAAAAGATGTAAACGACTTACAGAAGCATAGGCTTGCTTAGAGAACAAAGAAGAATGCTTGAGAGCCTTTGGAATGACCAGATGAGTGTGTTTGAGTTGTGATGAAGTTATGAACACAATGGTTCTATTTATAGTCAAAGGCAAGGTCCAAGATCATCACACATCACTCTACAACTGATCATGGATGAATGGCATGTGTCCTAGAGGATTATGGGTCGAGTAGGGGGCGTCCATACCTCTGAAGAACCCATCATTCATTGCCTTGCCGCTTACAACAGCCAACAGCCAAAAATCTGTCGCTGGGCGTCGCTTACGGACCGTATGGCTTCGGCCTTGCGGTCCGTAAGCCATAGGCGGATCATCAGCAATCATTCCCCCTCCTTACGGTCCGTAAGGCATACCCTTTACGGTCCGTAAGGGGTTAAAAATAAATCTTTTTAAATCTTTTAGTAATGATTATAAAATCTTGGTAATTAATTACCTGACCTTTCGGGTTTGAAGGGGTAACTTTGCGATATGGCCCTTGATTAATTACAGTTAAGGACCTCGCGTTATTTACCCGCATTGTTAAGCCCCCGGTTAATTTATTTATTATCCGGAAAGCCTTAAATTATATTATTGACGCTTTTAACCTTTCTCATACGAACTCGATCGTAACTCTCTCGTTTTAAAACGGAACTTCGCGAAATTTATATGTTGCATTCTAGTGAGTGTATTATACTGTTACAAAGCCTTGGGAACGTTAAAGGGTCACTCAGAGGTATATTTAAACATGTTGACACCGTTAACCCCTGTGGTTTGTACTCTCTCACTTTCTTCCGCGTTTCGCTTCCGTACGATCTATGATTCATTCGTTTGAAGGTACGAGCATCATTTAGGGTTACTATACAGTATATTCACCCTTGGTTGACATTTATAACCCTCGAATTTACATACTTTCAAGGTTTGTCAAAATTAGTCCTTTATTTAATATCAATGCCACGTGTAAACAAATGACACGTGTTAACACATCATTGGACACAAAAATTCGAGGTGTTACATATTGCAACATGTAAACGAGCCATTAATCCGACACTCTCATAAAACCTATGTGCTCGCCAGCATTTCTTTGCTGACTTTATTTTTACATATGTTTCAGGTGGTGATTGATGATGATGTTTGTGACTAGGATGCATGCTCACTTAGGACTGGACGAGGCCTTAGTGATTTAATAACGAAGATTGTCTTTGTTTAACTTGTTTGTTTAACTTAAGACAATGTAAATGGTTAATATTTAAATAAAACAAAAATTTTAAATCCATGGTTGTGAAACAATAATTCTGTTGCTCCACTCCCCGACGTTTCCGCCGCGGTTTCATTGTTTTAACGCGGTCGGGGTGTGACAGAAGAGTTGGTATCAGAGCCAGTGGTTATAGGGAATTAGGTTATTAGTAATGCTTTGACCTAGACTATAACTTTTCTAGGACCCTAACGCAAGTTTTCTTGCGTTTAGATTTTAAAACAATACCGTCACCTATCTTTAGGTGATAACCACAACGAGAAAACAATAACAAATCCGTTTTGAAAATAATCACCCACCCTTTGGATGATTCATTCTTGGCTTAATGCCTTCAAAATTTTCAAAATCTCGTCAAAGTATGGGTCTAGATAATGTGAACACGTGCAATCTGGAAGGGTGGATGCCTGTATCCTGAGTCTTCTGTCTAAGGCTAGAGTGTTCGTACAAATCCGCATAATCGGACCAGTCACTCTTACCTGGGAACTCTTGGGATGAGTGTTCACTTATAGGCTAAAGCAAGTCTTCACGATACATTATATTGACCCATTTACTTTGATTAGTCACCGCGTGTCGTTTGTTTGTTCGAGGTAACGAACAAATGATCGCCTTCCTTATGTCTTGTCAATGTTATCAATACCTCTTTTGTTTATCCAATTGTCTATCTCACTCGTTTCTCATGTTTCCTTGTTCCTTTTATAAAATGCCTCCTCGACGAGATGCACAACCTCAAACTAACGCAGAAATCGCAGCCCTTGTCGCTCAGCAAATGGCTGCTGTGCTTCCGAAAATAGTAACCCAGATTCATCAAGTACACAACAACAATAATAACAACAATGCCCAGTGTAGTTTCAAAACTTTCAATTCGGCTAAACCACTAAAGTTTTCTGGGTCGCAAGGAGCAACTGCGCTCCTGCAATGGTTCGAGAGTCTCGAAAGTACATTTAGACATGTTCAGTGTCCGAATGAGCATAAGGTTGAATTTACATCCAGTGTTTTTGAGAAGCGTGCTCTCACGTGGTGGAACGGTGTGATGTGTGATAGGGGTGCCAATATGGCGATGGCACAAACGTGGGAAGAGCTTCGAGCTCTCATGATGAAAGAGTTTTGTCCCCGTCACGAGATTCGAGCTTTGGAACGAGAATTTGACGATCTGAAACAAGATGGGGGAGAACACCGTGCGTATACGGATCGTTATGAAGAGCTGAGTTTGTTGTGTCCCACTATGGTTACTCCATTGGAGAAAGTGATTGAGAGGTATATCGATGGTCTGCCCGATTATGTGCAGGATATTGTCACTGGTAGTAATCCTACCACTGTTCGTCAGGAAATTGAATTGGCTGCTACTCTGACCGAGTCTCAGGTCAGAAAAGGGAAATTGACCCGCAAGGGTGACAAGAAATAGTCGGCCGACTCCGTTCAAGACAAGGGTAAAGGTAAGGGAAAGAAGAAAGGCGAGTCTTCTAAGAGGTCGAGGAAGCGCAAGGCTTCCCAGAACTTTGTTGTCACCACGCAAAATGCTCAGAACCCACCGGCTCAACCTCCTATGAAGAAACAGTATGCTGGTACCGCACCTCACTGTACAAGGTGCAACGGTCATCATGTGGCATAACAGGCTTGTAAACAGTGTACTACTTGTGGTAAACTTGGGCACATGGCCAACATCTGTCGTTTGGGTTAGAATCAAGCCACTCAGAATCCAGCACAGGTTCAGGGAAATGTTGCTAGATTCCCACCTGGTTCGTGTTACAACTACGGTGAAATGGGTCACTTCCGCAACAACTGTCCGAGACTTGCAAATCCGAATGTCAACACAAATGCCAACATAAATCCCGCTCGTGGACGAGCGTACAATCTGAATACAAACGAAGCTCGAGCTGACAACGAGGTTGTCAATGGTACGTTTCTTGTTAACCATCAACCTGCATCTGTTCTTTTTGATTCTGGTGCCGATAGAAGTTTTGTTTTGTTATCTTTTGAGCCTTTACTTGCAATACCTAGAACTAAACTGAGGAAACCCTTATCTGTCGAAATTGCTACTGGTAAACCCCTTGTACTCGATTCTGTTATTCGCGATTGTCAATTGAACCTCGATAACCATCTTTTTCCTATTGACCTCACACTGATGCAACTTGGGAGTTTCGACATTATCGTAGGAATGGATTGGTTAAATAAACATCATGCTGAGGTGGTTTGTTTCGATAAGATTGTTCGTATTCCTCTTTCGTCTGGTGAAGTTCTAGAAGTTCGTGGTGAGAAACCGTCAGCTGGTTTGAAACTTATGTCATGTACAAAAGCCCAAAGTTATTTACGAAAAGGATATGTGGCATTTCTGGCACATGTCACCGAGGAGAAAGGCAAGAGCAAGTGTATTCAAGATATTCCGATTGTCCGCGATTATCCAGAGGTGTTTCCTGATGAACTGCCTGGTTTGCCTCCAGGTCGTCAAGTCGAGTTTCATATTGATCTTGTACCCAATGCTAACCTAATTGCGAAAGCACCTTATCATCTTGCACTGTCTGAGATGCAAGAATTATCTAAACAGCTCCAAGAGTTATCTGATAAAGGATTCATCCGACCGAGTTATTCACCTTGGGGCGCTCCAGTCCTGTTTGTGAAAAAGAAAGATGGGTCTTTTTGAATGTGTATCGATTATCGTGAGCTTCATAAGCTTACCATCAAGAATCAATATCCCCTACCACGAATCGATGATCTCTTCGATCAGTTGCAAGGTGCTACATGTTTTTCCAAGATCGATCTGCGTTCTGGGTATCATCAGCTTCGTGTACTCGAAGAAGATATTCCCAAAACTGCATTCCGCACGAGATATGGTCACTACGAGTTCACTGTCATGCCTTTTGGTTTGACAAATGCCCTAGCTATCTTCATGGACCTAATGAATAGGGTTTGTAAACCTTATTTAGACAAGTTCATCATTGTGTTCATTGACGACATTCTCATTTATTCGAAGTCACGAGCCGATCACGAACAACACCTTCGTTTGACACTGGAACTCCTGAAGAAGGAACAACTTTTTGCTAATTCTCCAAGTGTGAATTCTGGCTTAAAGAAGTTCAGTTTTTGGGTCATATATTCATCAAGCTAGGTATTCATGTGGATCCTTCCAAGATAGCTGTTGTTAAGGATTGGAATACACCTACGACACCTACAGAAGTTCGGTCTTTTCTTGGTCTTGATGGTTATTATCGACGATTCATTTCGAACTTCTCGAAGATCGCGATTCCTCTTACTGCCTTGACTCAGAAGAATAAGCCTTTTGAGTGGGGACCCAAACAAGAAGAAGCGTTTCAAACGCTGAAACGAAGACTATGTGATGCTCCTGTTTTATCTTTGCCCGATGGAAACATGATTTCGTTGTCTACTGTGACGCGTCAAATCTAGGCCGTGGTTTTGTTCTTATGCAACGGGGCAAGGTTATAGCATATGCGTCAAGACAATTGAAAGTTCACGAGAAGAACTACATGACTCATGATCTTGAGTTGGGTGCTGTGGTATTTGCTCTCAAAATCTGGAGACACTATCTTTATGGCATAAAGTGTGTGGTTTTCACAGACCACAAAAGTCTCCAGCATATTTTCAATCAGAAGGAGCTGAACATGAGGCAACGACGCTGGGTTGAACTCTTAAACGATTATGATTGCGAGATTCGCTGCCATCCTGGTAAGGCGAATGTCATAGCCGATGCGCTAAGCCAAAAGGAACGTGTCAAGCTTCATTCTGTTCGAACTCTATCTGATATCCAATCACGTGTCCTTCAAACTCAACGATCTTGTGTAAACAAAGGTCTATTGAAATATGAGCTACCACTTCAACTTGAGCTTAAACTCGAAACGAAAGACGACGGGTTACTCTATTTCAAGGATCGTTTGTGGATTCTGAAACAAGACGATCTTCACACTTTAGTGATAGACGAATCCCATAAGTCTCGATATTCTATCCATCCTGGTGCTAACAAAATGTACAAGGATCTTCCTACTCAGTACTGGTGGCCTGGTATGAAAAAGGATGTTGCTTTGTACGTATCAAAATGCCCGACTTGTCTCAAAGTCAAGGCTGAACATCAACGACCATCCAGTTTGCTTGTACAACCAGAGATACCGGTATGGAAGTGGGAGAACATTGCGATGGATCTTATCACTAAGTTACCGCGTACATCTAGAGGTCACGATGTTATTTGGGTTGTTATCGATCGATTAACGAAGTCAGCTCATTTTATACCGATTCACGAGGATCTATCTGCTGATAAACTTGCAAAGATTTATGTTGATGAGATTGTATCTCGACATGGTGTTTCTTTGGATATCATATCAGATCGTGATGCTCGATTTTCATCTCATTTTTGGAGGACCATGCAATCTGCTATGGGAACTCAACTAAATCTAAGCACTGCTTATCATCCCCAAACATATGGACAATCTGTGAGGACGATTCAAACATTGGAGGATATGCTTAGAGCATGCATGATAGACTTTGGTGGTAATTGGGATTCTCATCTTCTGTTGATCGAGTTCTCTTATAACAACAGTTATCATGCTAGCATTAATATGGCACCGTTCGAAGCTTTATACGGTCGAAAATGTCGTTCACCTGTCTGTTGGGATGAGATCGGTGAAGCTCAGCTTACTGGACCTGAGCTCATTCGGGAAACAACAGACAAAATCAAGAAAATTCACGATAATCTTGTGACAGCTAGAAGCCGTCAAAAGAGTTATGCGGATATGCGACGCAAGCCCTTAGAATTTCAAGTCGGAGACCGTGTCCTACTCAAGGTGTCACCTTGGAAGGGAGTGGTGAGATTTAGAAAGAAAGGAAAACTTGCACCACGATATGTTGGACCATTTAAGATTGTTGAAAGAATCGGAAAGGTTGCCTATCGACTAGAGCTACCTCCAGAGCTTGGGAATATTCACCCAACATTCCACGTGTCCAATTTGCGAAAGTGTTTTGCCGATACTGATCTTCACATTCCACTCGACGAGATTCAAGTTGATGAAACGATGCACTTTGTCGAGAAACCTGTGGAGATAGCGGACCGTGAAATTAAACAGTTGAAGAACAAGCGAATTCGATTGGTCAAGTTTCGCTGGGAGTCCAAACGTGGCCCAGAGTTTACTTGGGAACGTGAGGACCAAATGAAGACGAAATATCCGCATTTGTTTTCACAAGTTTCCTCTAGTTGAAATTTCGGGAAGAAATTTCCTAAAGTAGGGGAGACTGTGACAACTGTGCTCTGTAAACGATGTATGATGTAAAACAATATCAATTATCAATAAAACAATGTGTTTTGGTGTTATTATATGCGTAATTGTGTTTGATGATTCTACGATTTGATCCGAGTTCAGTTTCAAGCTTTAAAATCGCTTTCTGGAAGGTTATACGCAAACTGGTGCGTAAACGTAATCAGTTTAACGCGACAAACACTCCGGAATAGTGACATAGGCTTAACATACCTTAAATAACTTAAAATTAACTTATAAATAAGTTTTGGAAGGTTTGGTGTGTCGAAAACAAGCTTATTCGATCGTAGGGACTATTTGTGTCAAACTGCGAAACTATGCTGATTCGTACAGTAACGAACATTTCGGAACTTGATCATAAGTTAAAAATACCCAAAACATCCTTTACATAGCTTAGAAATAGGCTTTGAGGGGTTCGATATACGAAAATAAACTTTTTGATCAAACAGGGACTAAAAGCGTCAAAAACTGCACAAGTTTGCATTTTCGCGCATATCTTACGTTCTGAACATATCCGGACATCCATAAATTTTTGTAATCATTAAAATATTTTATTTTAGTGATTGGAATGAAAAATTACGCGACGGATCGTAATTTGGATCGTTTTCGCGTCCGTTACGATTTCCGTTGTAATTAACCGAATAACGCAACCGTACGACCAAACGAACCGACATCTGAGATGTTTTTGAGCATATTTTAAGTTCCCTATACGTTAACTTCATTTTAGAGCCTTGAAATGGGGTTAACGGGGCTTATACGTGTCAAAAATGCATCAAAATCCAAGTTTTGGGCTTGCAGGTGTCACACCCCAACCGATGGCGGAATCATCGGGGCGCGGCACTGAGCGAAACAGATTGTCCAGAAGTTTCCACAACAACTATTATTACAAATTCAGTTTAATGATACGTCCCATACTGTATCCCAAATAAATAAACAAGTTATCATAGAAGCAACTAGGCAAATAAATTCCGTTCCGACAACTCAGATTTAATTATTACAAACCAAATGAATAAAAGTATTGATTGAAGTCATTAAGCGAGAATCGAATCATCTTTTCAAAGCACACAACTTCAGCATGGTTTTCACGAAGAAAGTCCATGCCTATTATGACGTCAAAGCTTCCGAGTTGCATCGGAATGAGGTCGATTGGGAAGATGTGATTGTTGAGTTCGAGAGTACAATCACGGAGTATAGAATTAACGGCAATAGTTCTTCCTGTAGCGACTTCGACTTCGAATGACGAGGACAGATAAGAGCGCTTACGACTAAGGAGCTTCTCGAATTCAAATGCCACAAAGCAGTTATCGGCTCTAGTATCAAACAAACATGATGCATAAATACCATTCACAAGGAACGTACCATTAACCACGTTGTTATCCGCCTGAGCCTGGCGGGCATTGATGTTAAAGGTTCGGGCATAGGCTGCTTGCTGCTGGTGCTGAGGCTGCTGTTGTTGCTGTTGCTGCTGGGGCTCTTGCTTGACCACCCTGTTCGGGCATCTGTTGGCAAAGTGGTTAAGGTCACCACATGCAAAGCAGACTCGAGCATTGACTGCTGGTGCTGGAGCTGCTGGTGCTGGAGCTGCTGGTTGGCCTTGAGGGACTGGGAGTAGAGCTTGGTTGACAGTAGCTTGAGCTGGGGCTTGACGAGGACCATAGCGACAGTTCGCAGTGAAATGACCGTACAGATTGCAGTGAGCGCAAAAACGACAAGCTAGACCCACTGGATGATGATACGAACATGTCGGGCAGAGTGGGTGAGGGCCTATGTATGCACGCTTCGCTGGCGGTGCATTGATCACTGGAGCTGAGCGCTGGTGGTGCTACTGTTGAACTGGTACCGCTTGCAGGGGAGTGGCGTTTGTCGCGGCAGCACAGCTCTTGTTGCTGGAGCTGTTGTTTTTGTTCTTCTTCTTCCTTCTTGAAGACTTGGAGGATTGAGCAGATGAGTCGGTGGGTGTCGCAGTGGCTTGATGCAGAGACTTGGTTTGCTTATCCCAGAAACCAGACTTGACTCGCTTATCGTTGATCTCAGCGGCGAGTAGGTAGGTTTCTTCAATCGTTGCTGGCTTGGAGGCGTGAACAAAATCTGCTACACAGTCTGGCAGAGCTCGGATATACTTCTTGATGGTCATCTCTGGAGTCTTGACCTGATCGGGACATATGATACTGAGCTGCTTGAAGCGAGCAGTGAGGGCAGCGTTGTCTCCGTCTTTCTGCTTGATGACCCAGAATTCATCCTCCAGCTTTTGGCGTTCATGAGGAGGGCAGAATTCATCGATCATAATTGCCTTCAGCTCCTCCCATGTCAGCTCGTAAGCTGCATCATTCCCACGCTTGTTTCGTTCAGCAGTCCACCAGTCTAGAGCACGGGACTGGAAGACGCCAGTAGCATTGAGAGTACGGAGATTTTCGGGGCATCCGCTTTGTCGCAGGGTGACTTCAACTGAGTCGAACCAATGAAACATGGCGGTAGGGCCATCCTCACCGGTGAACTCCTTCGGTCCGCATGCCTTAAACTGCTTGAAGCTAAAAGCGGTCTTGCTTGAATCCTTAGGGTTCTTGGCTCGGGATTCCTCAGACGTTTTGCTGGCATTTTCATACACCTCACTCACGGCTTTCGCCACTTGTTAGGAGATGATAGCAGTGAGACGTCGGTCTCTCTTTTCTTGGCGAGTAAGACGGTGACGTGATCCAGACGACTACATGGTCTGCAATAGACATCGTCACAGGACTCAACACAACGTAATCGAATCTCACCTCACACGTCTACTACTATCTAAAGCTTAGAATTACGTCGAAATACGTATCACATAAACACATAAGCACATAACCACATATACACGTAAGCACCGAAGCACATAGAACACAGAAGCACAGAAGCACAAAACACAGACACACGTAAATTACCTAGGCATTTAATCACTAAGGTAGTCAGAAAACAGAAACCTATCCTTCAAAGTTCGCGTGTCGTTCGGATATTGTATCTGATAGCACCGTATAATCCTAACTTAGTCGTATAGCACAGTATAGTATGATACCGTCTAGATTTGCGATAGCTGGGTGTCGATTAGGGATAGAATAACAGTACGAGTCGTGTGTTGTTGATTAAAATGATAGCAGAATCGAACATCATCCCAAAATAAAACAGAGAAAGCAAATATAAACACAAAACAGAGAAAGCACACATAAACACATAAAATCAACAAGTGTACTTGATGACTTATCAAATTCGAAACATTTAAAATCGAGAGTTAGATTGTCTGCGGCTACTAGACATCGACTAACCAAGGCAACTCGACTATTCACAGTAGACTTGTCATCACTTCTGACTCTAGAGGTTGTGTTTCTGCCTCGATTCTTGGGCATTCCACATGCGCCTCCTAGGTCATACTTGTGAGTTCAGGTCATTGGAGTCCATCGAAGCCTTGGCGAGATGAATAAAATACAGAACAAACTGCTAAGGTTAGGGTTTCACCCCTTGGCTTAGCAATTTCTTCCTTGTTTTTAGTAAAATCGAGAAGAACTTTCTTCAAAATGGGGGTTTCACACCTGATTTGGTATAATTCTCCTCGTTTATTGACGAAAATATCGAGATGAAGGAATAAAATCCCCATAAGTCAGGAAATTTAGTCGGGAGTTTGCGGGTTTCACACCTCTTCCTGACTTAATCGCCTGACGTTAGTTGAAAATTTGAGCGCAGTGATAGTGAAGAGTTACAGAATAAGGCACATAAACTGGGTTTGATGGTTCCTAACTATAGTCTAGGTCTCTAAGGCAACGACCCGGACTAGGTCGTGTCTGCCTAATTCCCTATCGTTATGGCTCTGATACCAATCTGTCACACCCCAACCGATGGCGGAATCATCGGGGCGCGGCACTGAGCGAAACAGATTGTCCAGAAGTTTCCACAACAACTATTATTACAAATTCAGTTTAATGATACGTCCCATACCGTATCCCAAATAAATAAACAAGTTATCATAGAAGCAACTAGGCAAATAAATTCCGTTCCAACAACTCAGATTTAATTATTACAAACCAAATGAATAAAAGTATTGATTGAAGTCATTAAGACTTATCCGGACAAGATCTACAGACAGCTAATGCCATAGACCCCGGATCGGACAACTCCAACGGCTCCATGGCAATTGTTTATTTGCTTCTAGAGACCCCTAGGTAGACCACTACCTACAACTATTCATTGGCCTCTAGATCTTTATTCTAGCCTCGCTTCCCTAGCAGATAAGCATCCTAATTACCTGTCACATATGTTAAAATATTGTCAATACATAAAATGTAAAGGTGAGCACACAAGTTTAATAATAGCATATAGAGTTCGAATAGTTTACGCATAACCAGGCACGTACACAGAGGAAAACGATGCTTGTTAATTATCGACATGGGACCATCGATACCAACGACTGCGGGTTGACCGTCCGAGACGGTTCGCAATACATGATTACCACCGTAATCCATGCAAGTAATTGTCCTTAACAACCCCTGTGTGAACGGGTGCTGAGTCCAAACTATAGTACTATGTTGCTAAGGCAGGTAGATAGCACTCCACGTGTAAACATAATAAACAGCATTCATTTAGTCAAATAGCGCATGCATTCGGTTAGCGTTCAAATAGTTTGTGTTTGATTGTGATTTGATAGGTAATGTATGTAACACCCAAAAGTGCTAAAAGCAAAAAGGGATCGAGTATACTCACAGTGATTGATTGTGGATTGAAGGGAGCGCTGAGAGTAAGATTAGCCTGAATAGTTCGATAGCATAGCGATAAGTAACGCGGAAAAGTAAACAAGTATGGATGGATCGAATGGGCTGGTCGATCGAGTGGCAGGTTCGATCGGACGGCCCGTTCGATCGGCTGGTATATCTGTTTGGACAGTCCTGTCCGATCGGCCGGTTGGCTCGATTCGCGTTAAAACACATTCGATTACTTCGGTTCTTGCTGATTACAACACTTATTCCACATAATACAACTAAAACACAAAATCGACTATCTACAGTCAAAGAAAGTAAAAGTTGACTTGGACTTTGACTTTGACTTTGACATTCGAAAACACGGGGTGTTACAGCAGGGACTAAAACTAACATTCTGCCAAACTTTCTTAGGAGGGGCGCGTAAGACCATGCCTGGGTCTACACGGCCCACGACAGACTGTCAGATAGAAACATTGAATCTGATCTTTTGAGCTGGTTTTGATCCTTGTTTTGCAATACCATTTGATGGTTTTTGAGTTCCCCATGTTTTGTAAACAATGGGTAACACTTGAATGGCTAGGATTAAAGCACGAATTACGAGAAACGATCCTAACGGTTCTTTGAAATCTATATATACCCACTTGATTTCATTCTTGCAACTCACAAATTTTGATTCAATCTGCTCGAAGTTGGGGTTTATACTCCATACCTGAGTAATTTGAATAAAAAATTCCTTGCTTGGACCCTTTGTAAGTTTCTTTCATGCTTTTTATGCTTTTCAAGCATAAAAGTCAAACTATGTTTGACTTTCTGCTTTGACCATGATTTGGTCAACACAAAGTTCGTTTGAACTTTGCAACGTGAGCATAATCACGATGGTTATAGTCCCGTGTGACTATACCTTCTGATTACCACGTCGATTAGTCGAAGTGACGAGTCAAAGTTTCGGTCAAAATACGCGTTTTTGCGTATTTTGAGACGAAGCTATTTTTGGGTATCAAAACACTTTGTTTTGATATCAAACTTGTTTTCTAACTTAGTTAAACATGTTTTAACATGTTTAACTCGTCACTTTTAGTCTAGTACTTGTATAGGGTCGTAAGTCAAGCGGTCTTGACAATCGCTTAGACTTTCAAACTCGACCCGTTTGGTCGATCGTTAGGATTCGACCAAGCATACTATGTGACCATACTTGCATAGGGAATAACCTTCCGAGGTTATACCTTATGGTCACTTAGTTTAATTAGTTGTATGATAGGTGGTTTATATGCCTTAGGAAAATGACCAAAATACCCTTTTCATGCATAATTGAATTTTAAGCATATGTAACCTAACTTTTGTCACCTAAACTGATTATGCAACATATTTAAACATGTTTAGGAATATAATACTTGTCATAGGACTAGTTAGGCGTCTCGAACACGCATTTGCGCGAACGACGCGTTAAAGTAGCATAAGCTACTTTAGTGGGTCGTAACGGGTCGAAAGCACTTAGGATAGGTTCCGATTTAGAATGTAGGCTTTGTTAAACCATATCACATGAGTTCCAATACTCATTTGGTTTACGAGACCTCATTCTACCCGATCTTCCGATTTAGGTGTCGATTTATTGACTAGCGATCCGATTACTAGGTACTACTTGAATTCCTTGGTTTACTCGAGCTTTGCTAGTTCATCTAATCAAGGATATTTGCACTTCGATGTGAGTACATAGTTCCCCTCTTTTACTGTTTTCGATTATTTTGGGGTGATTCATATGCGTTAAACGATTTTGATGTTTTTAACGATGGTTTCGAAAACGATTAATATGGTTTATATTAAACAAATAACGATTTCGATAATGTGAACAAACTTGTTGGACGTATTTACATAACGAATAACATTCATTAGTTTTGGCCGAACCGACCAGTATTAGGTTATGGTACCATAGGATCTGACAAATCCCGTTATCATACTGCACCCATGGTTATGTGTGGCGGTTATGTGGGTAACGACTGAATCTGTGATTGTTAACTTACCCTTTGGTGGTTTGTTAATACGAGTTGAACGATGGACGAGTTACGAAGGTTTGAATGTTATTAGCGAGACGACCAAAAGTAGTTTTCACAATTAAAACAAGAACGATTTAAACGATTGAAACGATTTAAACGAGTTAAACGAATTGAACAAACGATTGGTTTTGGGTTGTGATTAGATAATGGGACGGGTGTAACATGATAAAAACATGGTAGATACGCCGCTGGTACTTCTTATATATAAGTGTTTCTCTCATATTACATTCCGTGGCATTATTTAGTTCACTAGGGCTGTCATTGTCATTCTTTCCACTTTTGGAAACTCTCTGACCGACCAGCTCGTGCTCCTTTTCTTTTCTCAGATTTCTTCCGATTTCAGTAAGTTTTCATCCTAAATCTTGTACTTTCTTGATCAAAACATACTCCTACACCTTTCTATCTTTCAAATCTTGATTTCTAACCGTGAAATCATCAAGATCTAAGCATTCTAGGATGATGTCATCATGGTGTTCTTCAAGAACATCATGTTTTGGCCTCAATCCACCAAGAATCACTTGGATCTAGCCGATTTCCACATAAACAAACTAAGATCTATTACAGATCTGAACATTTACATGGTGTGAAGGATTGAAAGAAGGATTTCCAACTTTCTTTCAACTCTTTTACACTCAAAGCCTTCAAACCGGTAGAAACGGAGCTTGAGCCAACTCACTAATCATTCAAATGGTTGCGTGGTTCAAGATTCGGGTTCTATCTATGAGGTTCACCGACTTCGAGTTAAACGTTAAACCGCTGTTCCGAACCGTTCACCGGCCGGACTTGGGTGATTCCTGTCCGGGCAGGAGAAACAAGTAAGAACGAAGGTTCCCTGGTTCAGCTCGTTGTCAAACTACCTCAATATAACGTCAAATAATCAGAACAGCCAAGTGTTAGACGACCAGGCCGACCAGGTCAGGACGCTGGCCGAACGGTTAGGCTGTCCGAACGGACAACCCAACCGATCGAACATGTCATCCGATCGACCAGGCCAGCCGATCGGCTAGCATATGGCCTTACACTTTGATAATTTCATGAAGTATAGTATTGAACGAGGCGATGTTCGATCGAACGAGCTGTTTGATAACATTACTCATCGGATCATGAGATACTATGCTTCCACACTTAATCGATTTACAACTCGTAGTAGTACGGAGTGCCACCCGATCGAACATGATGTTCGATCAATCAGGTGACATCCAGCTGAGGACTCACTAACGAAGTGTCTACCCGATCGGTTAAGCCGGCTGATCGAACGGACCGTTCGATCGATCGACCTGAAAGGTAAGAACACTTCAGTGTTCTCAAATACTACAACGAAAACTTCAAAAGGTCAAACCATCATACACAAACACATCTTACTCAAAGGAAGAAACAATCCACTCGAACAGTCCAGCCAATCGAGCCTACCGGCCGATCGAACAGACTGTCCGAACGGACTGTCTAGCTGAACGAACAACCCGCTCGATCGAACCTGTTGTTCGATCGACCAGGCTGTTCGACCCTTCATCACTTGTTTCCATTTTACGTGTTGCTCATCGTTATGCTATCGAACTATCCAGGCTAACCCTACTCTCAAGCGCTCCCTTCAATCCATAAATCAATCGCTGTGAGTATACTCGAACCCTTTTTGCTTTAGCACTTTTGGGTGTTACATACGTTACTTATCAAAATCACAATCGATCACACTACTCAATTATTTGAACGCTAACCGATTCGCATGTATTACGTGACTAAATGAATGCTTGTTGATTGTGTTTACACGTGGAATGCTGTCTACCTGCCTTAACGACGTAGTACTATAGTTTGGACTCAGCACCCGTTCACACGTGGGTTGTTAAGGACAATTACTTGCATGGATTACGATGGTAATCATGCATTGCGAACTGTCTCGGACAGTCAACCCGCAGTCATTGGTATCGATAGATCCATGTCGATAATTAACATGCTTCGTTTTCCTCTGTGTACGTGCTGGTTATGCGTAAACTATTTCGAACTCTAATATGCTACTATCAAACTTGTATGCTCACCTTTACATTTATGTATTGACTTTATTTTAACGTATGTGGCAGGTGTTTAAGATGTTTGCTTGCTAGGAAAGCGAGGCTAGAATAAAGCTCTAGAGCCCCCCAACAAATAGTTGTCTGTCAGGAACAAGCGTCTAGAGCATAGTTGTCTGTAGATCTTGTCCGACCGGGTCTTTAGGAGCATTTAAACAATATTTATATTAACCATTTAAATCTGAGTTGTCGGAACAGAAAATTTGACTGGTTGTTATCTGTAATAATTTATTTTATTATTTGGGACACGGTATGGAACGTGTTATTTAAACTAAATAGTGATGATAGTTGTTATGGAAACTTCTGGACAATCTGTTTCGCTCAGTGCCATGCCCCGATGATTCCGCCATCGGTTCGGGTGTGACACAAACGATGTTAAAACGATGTCATATAACGATCTTTACTAAATGATATAAACCATACGAGTTTTACTGACGAGATGATTTACAATTTGGTTTACTTAAACAAATGTTTTGGGTTAAGAATCATGGCTACGAGATTTTATAAACTATAACCAACTTGATTTGAGTTGGTTAATTATGTTGCAATACTATACACTTTTCAAAACAAGGTTTTTAACTTTTGACTCTTGTAGTCTAATGAGGTGCTGCAACATGTAAACGAGCCAAGAATCCGACACTCTCATAAAACCTATGTGCTCGCCAGCATTTCTTTGCTGACTTTATTTTTACATATGTTTTAGGTGGTGATTGATGATGATGTTTGTGACTAGGATGCATGCTCACTTAGGACTGGACAAGGCCTTAGTGATTTAATAACGAAGATAGTCTATGTTTAACTTGTTTGTTTAACTTCAAACAATGTAAATGGTTAATCTTTAAATATAACAAAACTTTTAAATCTATGGTTGTGAAACAATAATTCTGTTGCTCCACTCCCCGACGTTTCCGCCGCGGTTTCGTTGTTTTAACGCGGTCGGGGTGTGACGTGAAACACAAGACTAACTTTGGGGATGCTTATTGTCTGGTAGTTACTGATGACTATTCCAGATTTTCTTGGGTATCGTTTATGGCACACAAGAGTGAAACTCCTGAAATCCTCAAAAATCTTCTTACTCTTCTTGAAAATTTGTATACTTTGAAAGTGAAGAGGATCCGAAGCGACAATGGCACCGAGTTCAAAAACCGTATAATGGATGAGTTCTGTACCACAAAGGGTATTCTTCATGAGTACAGCTCTCGTTACACTCCTCAACCAAATGGTGTCGCAGAGAGGAAGAATCGGACGATAATAGACACTGCGAGAACGATGTTGGTAGAGTCGGAGCTTCCCATTCAGTTTTGGGGGGAGGCTGTGGCTACTGCATGCTATACATTAAACAGAGTTCTTACGGTCAAAAGGCATAACAAAACATGTTTCGAACTACTACACAAAAGGAAACCAGACATTTCTCACTTAGAACCTTTTGGAGGCCCATGTACTATGATTGATCGAGACGGTAAATTTGGCGCAAAGGCTATCGAGGGATTCTTCCTTGGATATGCTACTCCAAATTTTCGCGTGTGGAATTTGACAACCAAAAAGACTGATTATGGGGTGAAGTTAGGGTTCAAAGGTATACTAATCCTGTGAGAGCTCCGGGTTGTTGATGCATAACGTCTATCGCCTGCGTCATCAGTCTATGTCGTGTCATTTATATGTAATAGGTTAAAATGTTAAAGTCACCATGCACTTTCATTGATCCAGACAGTAAATTTGGTTCGAAAGCTAATGAAGGTTTTTTTGTAAGATACGCTAGTCCGTTGAAGAGAGTTTTTGTTTCGAGTTTGGGGAAGATCATACAAGTTCAACACGTTGACTGTCAACTGTTTACTACTCCGAATCAACTTCCTGGAAACAGGTTGCTATTTGATTACGACAATCTCTGGGAGTCATTCCATTTACCGACAGAGCCGAATGAGGAGGAACTAGCGTTCTTATACCAACAACAACAGTCTCTTTCACAAGAGCAAGTGTCGAGACTGTTGGTGGTTTCTTCGCCCCCCGTGGGTTCAAATGATCATGAGGCTGGTCCTAGAGGAACTGCACATGTACGCCCAGAAGAAACAGCTCCAATATTTAACCAATCTGATGACTCAGAATCGGAAACCGATCCGATTTATGACAAGGAACCAAATATTGCGACTTCAAATGCTATTAATCACACGGGTGATCAGAATATAACAAATTTGCAATCGGAAGTGAGCGTACCGGATACGGTCATGCCAAGAACGTTATCTTACCATCCGTCGGAGCAAATCATTGGCGACCTTCAAAGCGGTGTGAAAACCCGCGAACAAATAAACAAAGGGCTTACATGTTTTTACTCCTCTGTAGCACCTTTACAAGAAGAGTTCTCATTAAAATGTTTTATCTCGCAGGTAGAGCTGAAAACGTACAAAGAAGCATTAACCAAAGAGAGTTGGGTAAATGCAATGCAAGAGGAGCTACAACAGTTTGAAAAGCTTGGAGTGTGGAGGTTGGTTGATCTCCCGGCAGATCAGAAGTTGATCAAGACAAAGTGGGTCTTCAAATGTAAGAGAGATGATAGAGGGGTTATAGTAAGGAACAAAGCACAGTTCGTAGTCCAAGGATTTAGTCAGCAAGAAGGGATTGACTTTACTGAAGTATATGCTCCCGTTGCTCGACTTGAGGCAATCAGAATCTTCTTGGCATTTGCGTCATGGAAGGGGTTCAAGGTCTACCAACTGGATGTCAAATCTGCATTCCTCTACGGCAAGATTAAAGAAGAGGTGTACGTCGGTCAACCACCGGGTTTTACCAATCCTGTACACAAAGACAAGGTGTATCTACTCGACAAGGCATTATATGGATTACACCAGGCCCCGAGAGCCTGGTACGAGACGCTTTCCCAACATCTGCTGACCAACGGGTTCACCAGAGGGATTGCCGATAGTACCCTGTTCACTAAAGAGGTTGTAGGACATCTACTGATCGTGCAAATATATGTTGATGATATAATTTTTGGATCAACGAACGATGAGTTGTGTAAGGAGTTCGAGAAGGTCATGAAGAAAAAGTTTGAAATGAGTTCAATAAGGGAGATGAAGTTCTTTCTCGGGCTTCAAGTTGTGCAACTGCCCGATGGAATCTTCGTACACCAGACCAAGTATGTGAATGATGTGTTGGAAAAATTTAATATGTCCGAATCATCTCCCATATCAACCCCCTGGCTACGAATCATTGCATATGTCCGGATGAAAGTGGTGAGAAAGTGGATGAAATGCAATATCGGTCAATCATAGGATCGCTAATGTATCTGACAGCATCACGACCGGACATCATGTATCCAACCTACCTCTGCGCCCGGTACCAGTCAAGTCCTAGAGCATCACACATGATGATAGTGAAGAGGATCTTACGGTATCTCAAAGGTTGCCCAAGCACCGGCTTGTGGTATCCCCGATCCGGTTCCTTCTCTCTAACTGGATATTCTGACTCTGACTTCGGGTGCTGTAAGTTAAATGCTAAGTCCACAATTGCTGGTTGCCAGTTCTTCAGAACTCGGCTAATCACTTGGCAGTGTAAGAAACAGATTACAGTCGCTCTCTCGACTTGTGAGGCCGAATACGTTTCGGCTTCCAGCTGTTGTTCTCAGATCCTTTAGATCCAACAACAAATGAGGGACTATGGTCTGCAATTCTGAGACACACCAATTTTTGTGGACAACGAGGCAGCCATTAATATCACTAAAAATCCGGTACAACACTAAAAAACAAAACATATTGAGATTCGACATCATTTTATTCGTGATTGCCACGAGAAAAAATTGATTCGAATTGATTATATTCACACTGATGATCAGATAGCTGATTTTTACACTAAACCCTTTGATAAAACAAGATTTAATTATCTTTTAAAATTGAATGGGTTAAAGAATTTGATTTCTGGGAGGGTGGTAGAGTGTGTGGCCGAGGCGGACGACGATCAGAAGTGATCTGCGTCTAGCTGTCATGTTTTTTGTACAGTTTCTTTACTGCTTTTGATAAAACCAAAAACACAAAAATATGTTTTTGATTTTAGGGGGAGAAAGTTTATAAGAAAATACAAAAACATTTAAAAAGACAAAAAGACAAAAACATAAAATTTCATAACTACAAAAACATTGAAAAAGACAAAATGAGTTTTGTTGTGAAAAAGAGGAAATGATAGTACATCAGTGGACTATCACAACATGCTAAAGAAATGGAAAGTCAAAATGATTTTAACAAGTCTCACTGATGATGTGCCAGTAGACTTCACACGACTAGTAGATTGAATTTGAGATATAAACCTAAATATCAATACTTGCTTATCTCGTGGGGAACATCTCTCGGATATATGGGTAACCCCCGAAATCTTGTTTGAGAGATTGCCTGATTCTGAGATACTAGGTCTTTATACTGTTTGATATCTGGGGTATTATACCTGGTCTTCTGATATTGCGGAAGCAATGGCCTAGACCTAGTATAATACTTAACGCGCTTTAAAAGCTTACCCTCTGCATAAAAATTGAAAAATATCAAAAGATATGAAGCAATTGCAGTTGAAGAAAAGATTCCCTAAAGAGAACACACCTAAAGTCGAGCCTTCATCTCTTTGACTGAACGGAAGTTCATACCTGAGCTCTCAAGGTCTCGCACTAACCCAGATACAGATATTAGATTGGTATACTCACCTGTAAGACTGAATCTAGGGAATTTTGATACGAGGGTATATTCTGAAGTGGGACACGCGAATGAGTTAAGTCCTTAAATCACTAATTCGTATCTTGAATCAATTGAAACTTGTGTAGAAGTTTAAGTGGACAACAATACTGACAATCATAAGTGAATTTGTTTAAGACTTAAAGTTAAATCAAGATCAACGGTGTTAGTGATAAGTCTCAAAAACTGATATGATCCTCTTACACAAACTCACAAAAAGATGTCTGTATTTAGACTGTTTCTTCAAATCCAAAAGATTTTCTGTTTGTTTAGCCAAAATGTTGAAAAATTCAAAAATATTTGTCATTTCATCTTATTTTCGACAACAGACGTTGGAGATCTGATGATCAAAGTCCAACAGTGATAAACAAGTTGGATCATTTGGGTTGAATAAGAAAAGTTTGAGAAAAGTGTTGGTAATTGCTCAAAATGCTTAAAAGTTCATTAATTTGAACTTAAAATGTTTCAAAATTGTCAGCGAGATCATAATTTGGTCGGCCAAAGTCATTAATTTGGATTTGGCAGGCTAAACAGTTGACCAGGGTCATTAAATTGGACTTGGTTAACTGAGTGTGTTTGTAAAAAGTTAAAAAGTTAAAAATTCTGAAAATATGTGGTTAATAAGTTGGAGAGAGATTGAAAGAGAAGAGTTTCTAAAAGCAGAGAAGAGGAGAGAAGAGCGTGAAGAAAAGGACATAATCTCTCGAGGTACATGGAGACAAAAGCTAGCTGAGGAAGAAAAGAGAGCTGCCAAAGAGAAGGAACAGCTAAGGAAAGCGTTATTGAAAAAGCCAAAGCAAAGGGAAGAATTTTTCAAGTCTTTGTGAAGAATGTTTTGAAGACCGGCTGACTGAAGACTGCGGCAATATCCAAGGGGGAGTTTGTTGATGCATAATGTCTATCGCCTGCATCATCAGTCTATGTTGTGTCATTTATATGTAATAGGTTAAAATGTTAAAGTTAAGTATGTGTTTTGACCAGATCGTACGACCTGGTAGGTCAGGTCGCACGCGGTGGACATCTCAGCTCGTGCGGTCTGGAGTTGTTAGTCCATGCGGTCTGGTAGGTCTATATATATAGACCAGTAGTGTTCTTCATTTGTAACATTCCGGAGAATTGTGTACCGAAGTGCTGTCTGATTCTCTCTATACCAAAACGTCTAAAATCAATGAAGAACATGTTTAAAGTGACTTTCTACTCTTCTACTCCTGTTCTAACACTGATTGATGGTTTCTAGTCTGATTCCGCCTTTCTAGAAACTAGATCTGACTCTGATTGACTTGTTTGGACGAATCCTCGATCCTACATGGGTGATCCTTGGATGTTCGATTATGATGGACTATTTAACTCCTTTAATCTGCCAACCTTTGATGAAGCAACTGCAGCAGCTCAAATGTTATTAGAAAGTGATAATGCAGTTGACTCATCTTTGGTTCGACCAATTGTTGTTAACCCTCAAGCTTCTACTTCGGTTAACAATATTGCTCAAAATGAGGAAGTTAGAGTTGCCGCTGATTACAATGTGTCGTCGGAAGATGATGTAAATGATACGACTGAAGGCCCTTCGGCTCCAGGTGTTCCTGTTCAAGGTACTTCTGAAGCAACTTCTCATGTGCAGAATGAAGACGCTGCTGAAGGAAATGCTTCCACATCTACGTCTATGCGAGGAGTGGATTTGGTTGTTGATCTTAATCTTAACAATTTGGGTATTGATACTCATGTTCCTGATAATCTTGATACGAGAATCATGATACTCACCCGCAGCAGAACATTATAGGAGGTGTCCAAACTGGAGTACAGACGCGTAATCAGCTGAGAAACAACCAGAATCTTGGTTTGTATTCAGCTATCAGAGAATCGGGACAACAAAATGATTGGTCCTTCGCGTGTTATGTTTCACAGGAAGAACCAAAATCTTGGAAAGAAGCCTTAAAGGAAAATTCTTGGGTGGAAGCGATGCAGGAAGAACTTCAGCAATTCTAGAAACTGGGTGTCTGGAGACTTGTTGAAAAACCCAACGATTACAAGAAAATTGGTACTTGTTGGGTATACAAATGCAAAAAGGATAATCGTGGAGTGGTCATTCGCAACAAGGCGAGATTAGTCGTTCAAGGCTTTCGACAAATTGAAGGAATTGATTACAACGAGGTTTATGCACCTGTTGCACGTCTGGAGGCTATTCGGATCTTTCTAGCTTATGCTTCTTTCAAAGGACTCAAAGTTTATCAGATGGACGTCAAAAGTGCATTCCTTCATGGTATCATTGAAGAAGAGGTGTATGTCGAACAACATCCTTGGTTTGAAGATCCTATCCATCCCGATCAGGTTTGGTTGCTCAATAAAGCTATCTATGGTTTACATCAAGCACCGAGGGATTGGTACGCAACCTTATCTACTTATCTGCTGGAAAATGGTTTTCGACGAGGTCTTATCGACTGTACTCTCTTCATCAAGGAAACAGATAGAGATCTTCTGGTGGTACAGGTATACGTTGATGATATCATTTTTGGTTCAACTAACGATGCTTTGTGCAGGCAATTCGAGCGTGTTATGCAAGACAAATTCGAAATGAGCGCAATGGGGGAGATGAATTTCTTTTTGGGCCTACAAGTTCAACAAACTAAGTCTGGGATAGTCATCCATCAGACTAAGTATGTCGGTGACATCTTGAGCCGGTTCCAGATGTCAGAAGTGACGCCCATTGGTACCCCACTTCCCACTAATCACGGGATTACTCCGGACTTGAAGGGTGAAAGTGTCAACTCTTCTTACTATCGCGCTATGATCGGATCTTTAATGTATCTCACTGCCTCGAGGCCTGATATAATGTATCCAACGTGCCTGCTCGCAAGATATCAAGCCAATCCGAAGGCATCTCATATGGCTGCTGTTAAAAGGATTTTTCGCTATTTGAAGGGTTGCCCGGACACCGGTCTCTGGTACCCTAGGGATGATAGCTTTGACTTGGTTGCATTCAGCGATTCTGATTTTGGTGGTTGTAAAATCGATGACAAATCAACAACTGCTGGTTGTCCGTTCTTAGGAAATCGCCTGGTCACATGGCAATGCAAGAAGCAAACTTGTGTAGCTACATCAACTTGTGAGGCTGAATACATTGCTGCCTCAAGCTGTTGCTCTCAAGTTCTGTGGATTCAACAACAAATGCGCGACTACGGTTTTGAATTCCTATCTACTTCTATTTTTGTTGATAATAATGCTGCTTTACAGATTACTAGAAATCATGTGCAACATTCCAAGACCAAACACATCGAAATTAAGTATCACTTCATACGTGATTGTTTTGACAAAAGGCTTATCGATGTTGTTAAGGTCCACACCGATGAACAATGAGCAGACCTTTTTACAAAAGGCTTTGACAAATCTCGTTTTGACTACCTTTTGTTAGTTAACGGCATTAAGGTGAAACAAGAGTAAAACTTCTTTCGGCGGATCGTTTTCGTAAATATTTTCTTTAAAATCTCAAAAATACAAAAAGATTTTCAGTTTATTTATCTTTTCGCATTTTAGGGGGAGAAATTTCAGAAAATACAAAAACATGTGAAAAATTCAAAAATCCAAAAATATGTCTTTACTTTCTGTTTTTAAGTTTGAAAAATTTGAAAAATTCAAAAACAATAGAAAATCAAAAATGAGTTTCTTGGATAAAAGAAGGGAAAGTGATGATAAACACTAGTGTGGTCTGTCAATATGGTCAAAATCAAAAAGTAAAATTGAAAAATGATAAGTAGCTCTACTAACGATGTATCGGTAGGCTCACAATCAGACTAAAATGTGCAGGATGATATAAATCTAACAGACTTCAAGTCAAGGTGGGAACCGCTCATTGGCATATGGTCTTAGTACCGAAATTTCGTTTGAGAGATTGCCGAGGTTCTGAGATATGCGGTCTTTATGCTGTCTTATCATCCGGGTATCACGGTTGTATCTTTTACCGAAAAATAACGGAGACAGAGTCTAGATCTTCCATGATACTATACATACGTGTACATATTGCATACGACCTCAATAAGTGATCAACAATCACATGTCCAAACAAAATAAGTGATAATATATCACAGATTCTTTGCGGGAGTCGAGTTCGTCTCTTTGCTGTACGTTAGTACTGACCTGTTCACGGACTTGCTCCTATGCCCTCATGCATCTGAAAATCAAGTTCCTCATCAATAAGTGATTCTATCACAATAGGGCTTGTTTTCAATCAAAATAAGTGAGTTTCTCACATCTTTTATACGGTCAAACGGATGATAAGCGGTATACTCACCGATAAGATGAACTCTCGTGCATACCTTGATACGGGAATGTGTCGTGAGTGGATGAACACCGACAAGTAAGTATAATTCTACCATAAATCATATCTCCTAGTTATGATTACATCTGATAAGTTGAGCTTATGTGGATAACAATACCAATAATTGTGGTAGGATACTTATCTAAAGCTTTAAACAGAAATCATAAGCCGTTTTGACAAAGACCGTAAGCTGGTAATGATTCTCTTACCTTGAAACTCGTAAAAAGGCTGTTTCTGTACAATGTCTATATGCTTTTTATTGCTTCTAGTTAATTTACCGCATTTTAAAATTTTGTCTTAGTTTAAATTGTAAAGTTCAGTTTTTGATTAGCCGAAGTTGAAACTCGAAGTTTTATGCCGGAAAGCCCAAAACCGCCTTGCTTGTGTTTTTTTTCACTACTTCATAAAATGTCCTTTTGCATTTGATAAATCAAACACAAGACAAAATCTTTTCAAATTCAATCATTTGTGCTTTTGTGTTTACTGGTCAACAAAGACTCATTATGGTCTTCGACGAACTTCCTTGGTCGACGAACATTCAATCTTCGTCGAAGATTAAAAGCGGGCTGATTCACTTTGGCCCAACTTCAATCTTCGTCGAAGATTAAAAGTGGGCTGATTCACTTTGGCCCAACTTCAAACTTCGCCCAGCCCATGTGAAACCTCGTCATTATTAACTTTCGTCGTGGGTCCTCTTATAAAGATTCCCCCTGTGCATTATTGGTGTCACATTTTCAAAATCACTTCACAGTTCTCAAAAAATCTCTTCTCCCAAACACCTGCTCAACCATCATCACCTTCATTGAATCCTCTGACCAACTAAAACCCGTTGATCCTTTTGTTGTTATTTTGACGATCAAAGGTAAAATCACGTTTCTAAAACATGATCGAGACTATGTTTAACCCTCTGTTCTTGTTAGATGATTGTGAAACCCTCAAATCTCATTGATCTTGATCATTGATCTTGATAATTCCTCACATTTATCAGTTTTGTTTCACATTTTAACATTAACCTTGTTTAATATATGAATATCTCTGATAATCATGTGTTGGTAGCTATATGCTTATTGGTTTTTGTCTCGGGTATAAACAGGGGTTTGGGTTTTTAGTTATAATGAAGGTTTTTTTGTGATGATTTGTTTATCTCTTTTTATTAAGACTGGGTTTTTGATTTTTGATGATGAACTAAGATTGTTTTTATGATGTGGTTCGTTTAAAATGTTTGAAATACATATATTCGATTAAAACAGGGGATTTTAAGCATTTGCTCTTTGTTTTGGAATCTGGGTATGGCTGTCGTTGTTGTTATGCTTTTCATGAAAGTTTTTAGTTAAAACTCTGTGCTTTGGGTTCTCCTATTGGTCATTTGACTGTGTTTCTGTCTTTGGTCATTTTTTATGTTGAATCAACTGTGATTCAACTCAGTTCGGCGAAGGGTCCTTGTGACGAAATTTCCAAAAATTTCTGTTTTGAACGACGAACTTAATATGGTCAAAGAAGAAACAATCTTTGTTGACTAAAGTTGATTTTTATTAACCATTGATTCTTCGTCAAGCTGAGGTGACGAAGATTCAATCTTCGCCGTTTATCAAAGTTTTACCCCTTTTAACAGTGTGTATATATATACAGTTTCCTGGTTGAATATGTATACATATACGCATCATGAAACTGCTATATCATTTGATCTTACTGGATGTTTGTCTTGTATAGAATGGCTCTGAAGATGTTCATCTTGTACATAATGGCTCCGAAAAGTAAAAAGAAAAAGGGGAATTTGGCGATTATGAATGCGAGAACACTTGACAACCTCCTGGAAGATGATATGGTGCACATAAGGAAGTGGTTGATCAGAACGATCAATTGCTAAAAGATCAAGAGACTGGTGCATATGAATGAATATAACCCCAGTGGCAGATAGGTAATTAGCGAGCTTTGGAATTTCAAGGAAAATCGAAAAGCTACACTAAAGGAGGTTATCAGCTACATTCTGAAATGCACCAGTCAGTAAAGATCCACCATTTTAAAGAATGTCCCACTCACTCCTTGAGTTTTCATCACGAAGAAATTCGAAAACTCGGGTGTTGGTGGAACTGGAAACCAAAACAATGTAGCAGCACTTAGCAGGCTGGAAGAACAAGGTCGAAGAAACACTCAAGACTTAAAGATCGAAGACCAAGTAACAAAAAAGGGGGAGTTTGTTGGTGCATTTATGTGTCTGTAACTTTGTCTTGTTTACGTTGTATGTTATTTAGTCTTTTGTTATCGAGTCTGTAAGTTCCGTCAAGTCTACCTAGTCGGATATCCTCCTATCCTACTTGGTATGACGTTTTGTCTCTGTATTTGTAAGGTATGTTAAACACATGCTTGTGTGCATTGTGTTTAACTATAGTTAGTCGTTTCTTATGTCTTCTGTTAACTTAGTTATATTCTGTCCATGTTTAGTGTTTGACGAAGGTTCTATCTTCGTCGAACCCATGCTTGGCAAACCTTCAAGCTTCGTCTGTGTTTGTGTGTGACGAAGGTTCTATCTTCGTCACACATGAAGCTTCGTCAATCAAGGTTCGTCTGAGGACAGTATATATAGCTTAGTGTGTTTAACAGTTAAGGCATGAGAGCATAGAGAGACTACTACTGAGAGTTTATCGTTCAAGCATTGTGTGTATATGTTTGATGTTGTTCTCGTCCTTTTAATCTAAAGTGAATCTTTGGTTATTTGTTGTGTTGCTTGCATTACTTTGTTTGGTTAGCACCGTCACGTGGATTCCGCACTCGTGACCGTGTTCGTGATAAACAGGATTAGGTTTCGTAATACATCCTCTGAGAAAACGGACCTACATTAAGTGAGAATTTTGTCCATCTCATTGACCAAATCTTATTGAGTTTATCCTCACCTATTCTTTTTACTTCAAAGTGTTCTTTTTCTTTGGCGTTTATGTGTGTGTGTGTGATCTTCTGTGGTTTGTTATGTACCTTCCAAATCACATGTTATGCACAAAAAAATAATATATGAAGAAGGCCATTGAAACATAAACGCCATTTTCAAATATGAATTTGAAAAAAAACGCCATTGATACAAGCATAAAGAACAAAATGCCTACCGAAAAGTGTTCCTTTTCTTTAGCGTTTATGTATGTGTGTCATCTTCTATGGTTTGTTATGTACCTTCCAAATCACATGTTATGCACAAAAAAGTGATATATGAAGAAGACCATTGAAAACATAAACGTCATTTTCAAATATTACTTTGAAATAAAACGCTATTGAAACAAGCATAAAGAACAAAACGCCATATATGTTGCATATAAAGCAATTTATTGAGGGGAACGTGAACAATGACAATCCTGCCCCTGCATATCATTTAGCGTGCCTGCCACGTGTTCGACCTGGATCCGTTCTCACCGTTTTCACAATTCAAACTGTTTTCTCCTGATCTCGTTTCTCTCTCTCTCTCTCTCTCTCTCAATATATATATAGGATTAGGTTCAAGGGGTAAGGTTCATGCGAGAACCGCGAGAACTAATGTAAACACAAAATAAATCTAAAAGAAATCAGAAAAGCACTCAAAATTTTTTTAATTTTTATAATATTTTTTAACAAAAATCGCTATATTTAGTTAACAAAAAAAACCTTTTTTTCGAGTAACAGTTATCCATGCACATGTGCATATGTATCATTACTTCAACAAATTCCGTAATACGTTATCAGTAATAGACAATTGCACTTTAATTTACAATACCATCTGTAATACACTACTTTTTACATTACCAATATTCAAAATGCACATGTGCATCATTAGGTATAACCATGTTATAACATTTTTTGGTACAAAAAGTTTGTGATTTTGAATGGAGAAGTATACATGTTTTTTGGTTAGTTATATCTAGTGGTTGATGGTTTGGCTATAGTTGTTACTTTATGATGTAATATGATGATTGGATGGTATAAATGGTGTTGATATACATGTAATAAAGTGAAAATATTGGTAATAGTATTGTATTATGGATAGTAAGAGGTAATAATATTGTATTATGGATGGTAGGAGGTAATGGTAGTGTATTATGGATGGTATGATATATGAAAGGTATTAAAGGGAAAGTGTGTTCAAAGTAGTGTACCAAAACACCTTGTTTCATGTTGATACATTTTGTTGGTGCACTTGTGTCTGTACTTTGTCTGTATTCGGTCACGATGTAAACGATGTCCTGATTAGTGTTGTAAGTTGACCAAGTCAACCATCCTCCGGTTTGACTTGGACAACAGTTTGTAAAATGTTGAAAGATGTTCTGTGTCGAAGGATAAGAGATCGAAGGATAATGTGGATCCTTCGATCTCATCGAAAGATGTGTTTCGAATGATAGATCTCGAAAGGTGATCTTTCGAGGTCTCTGCTGATCCTTCGAATGCTTTGTCATCGATAGATGATCCTTCGGACCATCTATCGGATCCTTCGGACCAGACATCATGGGCTGGGTATAAATACCCATGCAGTGTGTTGAGTTTAGACAGATTCACACAGACACTTTCGAGAGAGCTTGAGAGCATTCTGTCCGAAAACACACACACACACTTTGAGAGTTTGCAAGTTAGATTTGTAAACATTGTGCTTGTAACCGAAACCTTCATACGTATTAATACATTGGTGTTAATCGGTGAACCTTGTGTGTTGTGCTTCATACTTGTCTCATCCCGGTTTGCTTGCTAGCTTGGATTCCGCACTCGCTAGTGGGTTTGTATAACAAGGTTTGAGGTTCGTCATCCTCCGACTAGGGACATACAAGTGGTATCAGAGCTAAGGCTCTTAACCTTGTTTAAAACCGGGTTTGTTCAAGTTCTTGGTGTGTTTGGACATTTGGTTTTGCACCCGTTTTTGGAGTTTTTATTGCACTTTTAAACTGAAAAACGAGTTCTAAACCTTCGGGAGTGTTCTAGGTTGGGTTGGGTAACTTGAAAACTTGTTTTTAAGTGACTTGGTGTTTTCCGGTCATATCTCCGGTCAAAGTTCCGGTGACTGGTTTTTGGATAAGGTATTCCTTTTTGGGTAATATTTTATTTGAAAATCAAAGTTGGTAGAAAGTTAGGCCTGCACATACCGTCTTGCCGAAAGTTGACCTTACCAACCTTTCACCTTTTCACCAACCTGTTACATCAGTGTCAGTTGTGTCAGAGTGCTCGAAAGATATCTTTCGACATCGAAAGACCATCTTTCGATCAAGGAAGGATCGACAGATTATCATCTTTCGACCCATCCTTCGGAGTCCGAAACATATCTTTCGACCAGGGAATCTATTCGAAAGACAGTTCACCGAAAGATAAGGATATATACTCGAAAGATAAGGATCTTTCAAATAGTGAATCCTTCGAGCTTGTGAATCTTTCGAAATCATTGTTCGAGATACAACAGTGATCTTTCGAGCACTGTTGATCCTTCGAACAAGATTTGATCTTTCGATTGTGGTCTGCTTATTGTTAACAAGTTTCTGTGATTTTAGATCTTTCGAACAGGGTCCTTCGGCTGTGTGATCTTTCGAAATATTAACTTAGCATTTATTTTGCTTATCAATCATGAATCCGAGTTGGTGGAATCCTGCCCCAGACAGTGGAAAATATACTAGTTCTGGTGTCACTCCCTCATGGTGGGGCACACCGGCGCCAGACAGTGGAAAATACACGTCTACAAGTCTATCGCCTTCATGGGCCGAGTCTCCGGTATCGACATCTTCTCAGGGAAATCAATGGGCATTGGTATCGAATCAAACTCCGACTATCCAAAGTATCTTATTGAGCGAAAGCGAAACAGGGAGTTTGAATCGACCTCCAAAGCTGATGCATTTAAACGAGTATCCGGGTTGGGCTGACAGATTCCGTACATATGTTCTGGCTCAAAATACAGAGCTGTGGATACGTTTCACCACAGATTTTGATCAAGCTATCGAGGTCGCTGCTTCAACAACTGCTAGTTTTGCCGATCTTCCAGAGGATCAGAAGAAAATATATGATCTGGAGAAGAAAGCCTACGCCATTCTCACTCAGGCGTTAAGCAAAGACATCTATCATCAATTTGTCAGCTTCAAGACTACGAAGAAGCTGTGGGACGGTTTGAAAACCAGGGGAGTAGGGAATGAAGCAACACGTCAATTGCGTCATGATCTGCTCAAGAAAGAATTCGACTGTTTCACATGTCTAGATAAAGAGTCTTTGGGAGACATGACAAGTCGGTTTTATCATTTGCTTACTGAGTTGAATAATTTTGGTGTGACAACGACTCAAGCTGAAGTGGTGAAAAAGTTTGCTGATGCTTTGCCTCCCCAATGGAGTAGTTTCTTGGAAATCCTGAAGTATAACGGAGTGTTGAAAACTACAAATATCAACGACTTCGTGCAGCTTTTGGAAAACAAGGATCAGGAGGAAACATTAAAGGCGAAGAGAGTTCCATTGCCACAAAATCCAGAAATGTATTGTGGAACTTCCAATACTTCGTCTGCAAGAACAGGTCCACATGCTCCTTTGCAAACGGCATTTGTCACAAGCACGGATATGTATGGCAATCCAGTGCAAGTTCCTGTTAAGCCACCTCCAACCACAGACATGTATGGAAATCCAATACAACCACCTACTCCTCCTCCTGTTCAACAACAACGTGCATGTTATGGAGGAACATCATCTGCTGGTCAACAATCAAAGCCAAGCACAGTACAGCTAGACACTTCCAGCTTCTCCAAAGTCAGTGTAGAAGTAGCTAAGGAACACATGGAGCTGCTTAACACTGTAGTGAGCGCATACTGTGGGTTAATAGAAGGTCAGATTGGCAACATTAATCTGACACAAGAAGATTACAGGCAGATTGATAAAGAAGAGATGGACTTGATGGACATCAAGTGGGCCTTTGCGAGTGCTGTGAGAAGAGCAAAGGATTGGATGGAAAGTACTGGCAGAACCAGCTTGGAAAGTAAGCGAGACACCAAGTATGGGTTCGATAAGCAGGCTGTAAAGTGCTTCAACTGTGGTGAACGGGGTCACTTTAAGAGGGAATGTACAAAGCCAGCTCAGCACGGGAATCAAAACCCTTTCAGAAACCAAGGCAACCAGCAGAACAGAAACAATGAGCGTACATTGGTGCCTGTCAACAACCAAACTAACCGGGCACTTGCAGTTCAGGTGGATGAAGGTTGTGACTGGTCAATCCAGTTGGGTGGTGATGCTCCCGATGGAACAGCATGTTTTGCTCAGGTTGTGAAGGAGCTAGTTCACACCAGTGGTGGAGAATCTTCTGCCAGTGGTGGTGAATCGTCTGAAGATGAAGACTCTTCTGGGTACAGCAGGAGTGTTGATGAAGAATCATCCAATTCTGGTGATGATCATGTGGGTGAGACATCAAATGCAACAATCGATGCAGATATTGATGAACTTTTGGAGGAAGCTGCAGCAGAAGCTCAAAGAAGATCTATTCTGGTGGATCAAGCTGCTTATACTTCGTCTTCTCTCCATTCAGCCTTTATGGCTAATGTCGACGGTTCATCAAGTCAGGTATGTGTCGATGAACCCACTGCTATTAACTGTGATGAATGTGATAGATTGCATGCTAGGTGTGCTGACTTAGAAGGAAACATGTCTGAGTTGCAAGCCAAACATGATGCTTTACAAGCTAGTTTGTTTGACTTGCAAGACAAACATAGTTCCTTGAGTGCTGAGTGGTGTGACTTGCAAAGCAAGCATGAGGCTTTGCAAGAGAAATATGATGTGACATTCATCCACAATCAGAAGTTGACTGTGGATCTCTCAAAATGCACAGAAGCCAACATGTTTTATGAAAACCATGAAAAAGAATTTAAGTCAGTAATTGAGACCTTAAAGAAAGATAAAACTGAACTGACAAAAATGGTTTCAAGAAAACAAACTGATATTAATTTGTATATATCTCGCCTGGAGATTATGCAAAAAGAGATGGCTTGTGTGAAAACAGAAAGCGATGCGATCCAGCTTAAGTTAGACAGTTATTTGAGCTCTAGCTATGTGTTGGATCACATCATTGATGTTCAGAAGGAAAAGAGGGATGTCACATGCATTGGCTACAAGAAATGTCCACCACCAGTTAGACACAATTATGATGCCATGCCTGATGAAGAGGACAGGGTGTTCTTTGAACCATCTGTGCCTCTAGATGTGAAAGAGTTTGCTGCAGGACTCGGATACCAAAAGGAAGTATCCTCAGATTCAGATGTGTCAGCAGATACATTTGTAAGTGCTGAACAAAATCAAGATCCTCCAGTTGTGATTGAGGATGCTGATTCTTCTGATGATGAATCTGATGATACTGTCCCAGCAAAGTCTGATGCGGTAGCCAAAAATGAGGACATACCTCTCGAGAATCACATTCTATGTGATCCCTCTGTAAAACCCGCTAAGACTGTTGCAACTGAGTCCTCATCTGCAGAAGAGCCGGAGAGTGTGAATTTACTGTACACTCTAGTTGGTGATGATAAAATTTACTCAGACAAAGATTTTCCCATTAAGAATGTTAATCAATCCTTAATCTGTAAAGTCTTTGAAAACTCGACAAGTAAGTTTTTGGGAAAGACAGAACCACGTGTTACAGTTACACAGTGTCCTCCTATTCCAAAGGCTGAAATTCGAAAACAATTTGGCAACAAGAAATTACCAACAGTGCCAAAACAGCAAAATCACACCAAACCCAAAGGAAAATCACCGGCTCAAGTCCAAAAGAAGCCGAATCAAAAGAAGAAGAAAAACGTTAACTTTGTGAAATCGACGGGAACGGATAAAATTGAGACTTTTGAAAACAAATCTAATTTAGATTTTGTCAAGAAAGCTATTATACAGAAAAGGAATGAACCAAGCAGTTCAAAACCTAGTACCTCGGGTTCACAAAGTTCAACATCATCGGCTAATCGATCACATGATACTTCGGGGTTTGTAGAACGAAGATCATGTTTTGAATGTGGAACAATTGGACATATTATTCGAAATTGTCCATATCTTCATAAGCAAAAAGAAAAAGTTGATGTTTCCCGTGACCACAATGACCGTAAGCCATCTGTTTCTGTAAAACAAGATCCCCGCCTTGCAAAAGAAAGGGAAAAGAAACAGAAGCGCCAACAGGTCAAGAAGATTGAGAAAGCAATTAAAATCGATGTGGTTCAAAAACAATCTGTTGCTGTAAAACCAGACAATTCTAAAACTTCAAACAATCAAGAAGTTAAAATGTTAAAGAAAGACACTGGTAAAACAAAACAGACCTGGAAACCTAAATCGGTTACTGAATCAGGGGGACCATCACAATTCACCAACCATCAAAGACAAGAAGTTATTGTCATTGATGAAAATGGAAGACCCAAGACCACAATGGCTTGGGTCCCCATCTCCAACTAATTCATTTGAGTTCATGTGCAGGGTGTTCCAGGAGGAACTATCAGTAGTCATTGGATTGTTGATAGTGGGGCATCCAGGCACATGACAGGCGACATGAAGCTTCTCTACGACGTCAAATCTATTAGAGGAGGTTATGTTGCTTTTGCTGGAGATAAAGGTGGATATATAACGGGTGAAGGAATGATATCCAACGGGATTGTCAGCTTTGACAAGATCAACTTTGTGCAACAACTTGATCACAATCTTCTTAGTGTTTCTCAAATTTGTGACAAGCAATTTTCAGTACACTTTGATGCTAATAGATGTTATGTGCTGAAACCCGGCTTCAAAATTCCAAAAGAATGGATCCTCTTGTCGGCTCCAAGGATAAATGACTTGTACGTCCTTGACATGAGCCAAGCTATTACTACGTCTGCACAAGCAACTTGTTTCGTTTCCAAAGCCACAGAAAAAGACACTATCTCTTGGCACAGGCGAATGGGTCACATTCACTTACGCAAAATGAATCATTTGGTATCAAATGAGTTGGTGAATGGTGTTCCTCTCAAAAATTTCCATCTTCAAGACGTCTGTGTTTCGTGCCAGAAAGGAAAGCAAACAAAGAAGAAGCATCCTACAAAGAAGATCAACACGGTGGCAGTTCCTCTTGAACGTTTGCACATGGATTTTTTCGGTCCTGTCAAGCACAAGAGTATTCGGGGTGATCAATACTGTCTCGTGATAACTGATGATTATTCAAGATTTTCTTGGGTTGCGTTCATGGCACACAAGAGTGAAACCTTTGGTATTATCAAAAACTTGATCATTCAGATTAAGAATTTGTATAAGTTGAAGGTTAGGCGGATACGTAGCGACAATGGTACTGAATTTAAAAATCATTCCATGGCGGAGTTCTGCACTTCAAAGGGTATTCTTCATGAGTTTAGTGCAGCTTATACTCCTCAACAGAATGGTGTCGCTGAACGTAAGAACCGCACATTGATCGAGACTGCTAGGACAATGTTGGTAGAGTCACAGTTGCCCATTCCATTCTGGACTGAAGCTGTGGCCTCTGCATGTTATACATTGAACAGAGTCCTTACAGTCAAAAGGCACAACAAGACCTGCTTTGAGCTTCTTCAAAAACGGAAACCAGATTTGTCTTATCTCGAACCGTTTGGAGCTCCATGCACAATCATCGATCCTAATGGAAAGTTTGGGGCAAAAGCAATTGATGGATACTTTCTTGGGTATGCCACCCCTAACTTACGAGTCTGGAATCTAGAGACTAAAAGGGTCGAGGAGTGGTCTGAGGTCAGAGTACAAAGGCACACTTTGCCAGTCAAAAATCCGGGTCAACCTTGGATGTTTGAGTACGATGACTTCTTCAATTCGATCAATGTTGAAGCCGTTGAAGAAAATGCTGCGGCTAGGATGTTTTTCGAGAGTGACAATGCAACAGTTTCACCGGTGGTTCGTCCAATTCTTGTTAATCAAGAACCATCTTCTTCGGTGAACAATAATACTCTCAACAATGAGGACTTTCATGATGCAAACGAATTGAACGAATCTTCAGAGGATGATGAATTTGTAGATCCAGATCAAGAAGCCCCAACAACAGCAGTTCATGGTACTTCAGAGGGTACTCCTCCAGTGGATGCCCATAGAACAGCTGAGGCTACTGCATCATCCTCTTCGTCAATTCCGGGCCTTGATTTGGTTGTTGATCTTAATCTCAACAACCTGGGTATAAATGTTCCAGTTCCAGATAATCCAGAAACAATGATTCATAATACCCATCCTCAACAAAACATCATTGGAAATGTGCAAAGTGGCGTTCAAACAAGAAACATGTTGCGAAACAACAACAATGCAGGCTTGTATGCAGCTATTCGAGAATCCGGACAACAAAACGATTGGTCCTTCGCGTGTTATGTCTCACAGGAAGAACCAAGAACGTGGAAAGAAGCCTTGAAAGATAACGCTTGGGTTGAAGCAATGCAGGAAGAACTGCAACAATTCCAGAAGCTGGGTGTCTGGAAACTCGTAGAGAAACCTGCTGGATACAAGAAGATTGGTACCCGTTGGGTGTTTAAATGCAAAAAGGATGACCGCGGAGTTGTTATCCGAAACAAAGCACGTTTAGTCGTTCAAGGTTTTCGTCAGATTGAAGGGATCGACTACAACGAAGTCTATGCACCTGTTGCACGTCTCGAAGCAATTCGAATCTTTCTAGCCTATGCGTCCTTCAAAGGATTCAAGGTTTATCAGATGGACGTGAAAAGTGCATTTTTACATGGTGTGGTTGAAGAAGAGGTATACGTCGAACAGCCTCCAGGTTTTGAAGATCCTATCCATCCCGATCGGGTTTGGTTGCTCAACAAAGCTCTCTATGGTCTTCATCAAGCACCGCGAGCTTGGTATGCAACCTTATCTCACTATCTGCTGGAGAACGGTTTTCGTAGAGGTCTTATCGACTGTACTCTTTTCATCAAAGAACAAGATGGAGATCTTCTTCTGGTACAGGTATATGTTGATGATATTATTTTTGGTTCTACTAATGATGTGTTGTGTAGGGAATTCGAGCGCATAATGCAGGATAAATTCGAGATGAGTGCTATGGGGGAAATGACCTTCTTCTTGGGCCTACAAGTACAACAAACAGAGTCTGGGATATTCATCCATCAGACTAAATATGTTGGTGACATCTTGAGCCGGTTCCAGATGTCTGATGCAACGCCCATTGGTACCCCATTGCCAACCAATCACGGAATTACTCCTGACTTGAAGGGAGAAGCTGTTAGCCCTTCAAACTATCGCGCCATCATCGGATCTCTTATGTACCTCACAGCATCAAGGCCAGACATAATGTATCCAACGTGCCTGCATGCCAGATATCAAGTTAACCCGAAGGCCTCACATCTTGCTGCTGTTAAAAGGATTTTTCGTTATTTGAAGGCGTACCCTGACACCGGTCTGTGGTACCCTAGGGATAATAACTTTGAATTGGTAGCTTTCAGTGATTCTGATTTTGGCGGATGCAAAATCGACGGTAAATCCACAACGGCTGGATGTCAGTTATTAGGAAATCGCCTAGTCACATGGCAGTGCAAGAAGCAGACGTGTGTCGCTACATCAACATGCGAAGCTGAATACATTGCTGCCTCAAGTTGTTGCTCCCAAGTTCTTTGGATCCAACAACAAATGCGGGACTACGGTTTTGAATTCCTAACTACTCCTATTTACGTTGATAATTCTGCTGCTTTAGATATCACTAGAAATCCTGTGCAGCACTCAAAGACCAAACACATCGAAATCAAATATCACTTCATACGTGATTGCTTTGAGAAAAGGCTAATCGATGTTGTTAAGGTCCACACTGATGACCAACGTGCCGACTTATTTACCAAAGCATTTGACAAATCAAGATTTGACTTTTTATTATTGGTAAACGGCATTAAGGTCAAGCAAGAGTAAAACCAACATCGGAAAATCATTTTTGTAAATATCTTTGTGTTTTAAATTTGTCTTCGTTTATTGATTTTAGGGGGAGTAAATCCAAAAATCTGAAAAGCCAAAAACATCGAAAAATTCAAAAGCACAAAAACAATAGAAAAACAAAAATGAGTTTCCTGGCGAGCAAAAGAGAAAATGATAGTACATCAGTGGTCTATCCAAACCTCTTTAAACCTTAAATGAAAAACGATAAGCAGCTCTATATAAGATGTATCGGTAGGCTCACAATCATTTTAAAGTGTGCAGGGTGATATAAATCTTAATCGACTGAAGACCAGGTGGGAACCATTCATTGGCATATGGTCTTAGTACCGAAATTTCGTTTGATAGATTGCCGAGGTTCTGAGATATTCGGTCTTTATGCTGCTTATCATCTGGGTATCATGGTTGTATCTTTTACCGAAAAATAACGGGGACGCAAGTCTAGATCTTCCATGATACTATACATACGTGTACATAATACATACTGCATTCGACCTCAATAAGTGATAAACAATCACATGTCCAAAATCAAATAAGTGATAAAATATCACATTTATCCGGGTGTCAAGTTCGTCTCTCTGCTGTACGGAAGTACTGACCTGTTCACGGACTTGCACCTGTGCCCTCATGCATATGAAAATCAAGTTCCTCATCAATAAGTGATTATATCACATAGGGCTTGTTTTCAAATCAAAATAAGTGAGTATCTCACAGCTTATACGGTCAAACAGATGATAATCGGTATACTCACCGGTAAGATGAACTCTCGTGCATACCTTGATACGGGAATGTGTCGTGATGTGGATGAACACCGGTTGGTAAGTATAAATCATACCTTAACGTATCCCCTCGCCATTACTACATCTGATAAGTTGAGCTTAAGTGGACAACAATACCGATAATTGTTATAGGATGCTTATCTTAATGTTAACTAACTGAACAACAAGAGTGTTTTGGCATGACCGTACACTGATATGATTCTCTTACCCTCGAAACTCGCAAAAAGACTGTCTGTATATATTTATTTACTGTTTAACTTTTATTGTTTTCTTTTAGAACAGTTTCGTCGTTTGGTGCATATCAGCACGACATTAGCGGTGATGTCGTTTGATAACACTCAAAGGATTTTAAATTGTTGTCTTTTAATTTCAAAAATACCAAAAAGATTTTAGGCGTGTTTTAATATAAACTTTATAAAAGCCAAAAAAATTTTATTTCTACTTTATTTTCGATCGTACGATGTTGGAGCTCGAGTCTTCGTTACCTGAAACCTAAACGAAAACCGAACGGACTAAATCTTCATAAACGGTCAAAATTTGCAAGTTTTGAAAGTTAAAACTAAAATTGACAAATTTATTAAACTTTCAAACTGTCGGACGGTGTTTGATTATGACATGGTCATTCGTGTGTCATTTGGTTATACTAACTATTCCAAGCAGTTGTTCTCATTACGCGTTTAGATTTCTTGCATGTGCAGATTCTAAAGGCTAGGAGAACATGGTCGATGACAAGCTTTGGAATGAAGACACGACGAGAAGGCGCTCAAAAGATGAAGATGATCGAGTTGCCGCTGGCCATCATCAACACCACAAGGATCTCACTTCATAAAGATCAAGTCATTCACGAGCATAACTCAAGGGGGAGCTTATGCCAAGGGGGAGTTTGTCAACACACTTCCTACATGATACGGGTAGTTTGTTGATACACTCTCTGCTTTCAATACGTGAAGACTTTGAAGATCCTCCGACTTTGAAGACTTGAAAGGACATCAGAGTTTTGAGAACTCGAAGACCAAAGACCATCGAAGTTCGAGACGAGTCTACAACTATAGAAGATAAAGACAAAGCTACAGCCAAGGGGGAGTTTGTTGGTGCACTTGTGTCTGTACTTTGTCTGTATTCGGTCACGATGTAAACGATGTCCTGATTAGTGTTGTAAGTTGACCAAGTCAACCATCCTCCGGTTTGACTTGGACAACAGTTTGTAAAATGTTGAAAGATGTTCTGTGTCGAAGGATAAGAGATCGAAGGATAATGTGGATCCTTCGATCTCATCGAAAGATATGTTTCGAATGATAGATCTCGAAAGGTGATCTTTCGAGGTCTCTGCTGATCCTTCGAATGCTTTGTCATCGATAGATGATCCTTCGGACCATCTATCGGATCCTTCGGACCAGACATCATGGGCTGGGTATAAATACCCATGCAGTGTGTTGAGTTTAGACAGATTCACACAGACACTTTCGAGAGAGCTTGAGAGCATTCTGTCCGAAAACACACACACACACTTTGAGAGTTTGCAAGTTAGATTTGTAAACATTGTGCTTGTAACCGAAACCTTCATACGTATTAATACATTGGTGTTAATCGGTGAACCTTGTGTGTTGTGCTTCATACTTGTCTCATCCCGGTTTGCTTGCTAGCTTGGATTCCGCACTCGCTAGTGGGTTTGTATAACAAGGTTTGAGGTTCGTCATCCTCCGACTAGGGACATACAATACATATAGATGCACATGCGCATTTCTAATATTGGTAATGTAGAAAGTAGTGTATTACATATGGTAGTGTAAATGAAAGTGCAATTGTCTAATATTTGTAATGAGTTACGAAATTTGTCAAAGAAATGATGGATGGAATGATAGATGAAAGAGAAAGTGTATTCAAAGTAGTGTACCAAAACACCTTATTTCATGTTGATACATATAGATGCACATGTGCATTTCTAATATTGTTAACGTAAAAAGTAGTGTATTACACGTGATAGTGTAAATGAAAGTGCAATTGACTAATATTTGTAATAAATTACAGAATTTGTCAAAGAAACGATACATATGCACATGTGCATGGATAACTGTTACTCGAATTTTATTTTTTTGAAATTTTTTTTATTTTTTTTTATTAACAAAATATAGCGATTTTTCTAAAAAAAATAGTAAAAAAAATAAAAAAAAATTGGGTGTTTTTTAGATTCTTTTAGGAATTACTGGTTGTGTTCACACTGGTTCTCGCGGTTCTCGCAATAAAGGGTGATTACTAACGGATCCTTCTTCTAGGTTCAAGAGTGAACACTAGCGTGTGTGTGTATATATATATATATATATATATATATATATATATATATATATATATATATAGGGGACCGCTAGAATGAGAACCACCCCGAGTTGTAAGAACCACAAGAACCGCGACCCGCGGGTGGCCGTTGACCACGAAATTTTTTTTACACCTAGATCCGTATATTTTAAGACCGGGTGTAAATTTTGGGTTCAAACGGCGCACCCGAGGGGGTAGTTTTTTACGCCCAAAGTTTGGTTAAAAAAAAAAGAAAAATTAAAAAAATTAAAAAAACCCAAACTTTGGGCGTAAAAAACTACCCCCTCGGGCGCGCCGTTTGAACCCAAAATTTACACCCGGTCTTAAAATATACGGATCTAGGTGTAAAAAAAATTTCGTGGTCAACGGCCACCCGCGGGTCGCGGTTCTCGTGGTTCTTACAACTCGGGGTGGTTCTCATTCTAGCGGTCCCCTATATATATATATATATATATATATATATATATATATATATATATATATATATATATATATATATATATATATATATATATATATATATATATATATATATATATATATATATATATATATATATATATATATATACTGACATAAAAAACGAAGCAACTATAAAAATATTAAAGGACCTAGAGGATGCACATGGCATCCGTTAGTTGCCTACCTCCTTTTTTCACCAATAACAATAGTTTGTTATATCTGGCCATTTTAAAACATAACCTTTTTATTACTAACTATAAAATATTACATTTATCAACTCGTGGTGTAATAGATGCAATTATAACCTAATTGGCTTATAATGCATTAACCACTTAAACACATGCCATTTTAAGGTTATACGTAGTGGGACGGTATGCCCCCACATAGCGCCCGATACCGCCCAAGAACACCGAAACGGAGGGCGTTATGGCCAAAAATTTTTGAGGTGGCGCGATGATAATAACGGCGTTGTGGAGATTCCTTTCAAGCTTTGGCCAATCACAAACAAGTAAGCTTTTTTATAATTAATTAATAATATTGAAAATTATTAAATAGGTAATGATGGGTATGTGCTTTATGACTACGGGCTCTAGTGATATAACGCCCATAAAGCCCCCGTGTGACGTGGCACGACACATGTCGCATAACGCCCCATAAAGGGCTTTATGACTACACATAGCCTAATACATGATGAAAAAAGGAAAAGGAAAAAGAAAAAGCAAACCACACTTTTGACCAATGGCCGATTCTTATTATTTCCCAACATGGGGAAAAGTATTTGTTGGTTAAGATATATATGCATTCAGATTAGTTACCAAATCTTCTAGTTACAAATGGCTTATAATTTTCAAAATAGAAATCATAAACAAAATATACAAATGCTTGAAATATTACCATTTTAACAAAGACACGTCCTTTCTAATACGTTACAATGGCGAGGTGTTGACCAGCTAGTGTATGTTGCATGCGTACATTTAAAAAAATATTACTAAAACGATATGGGAAAGGAGCCGAACTTGTTACCTTATGGGAAAGAAGCAATGTTTTATTTTAAATACCGGTATGAACCGGCCGGTTACACCTGCTAAACCGGATACCGGACTATGGTTGTTTTTCGGTTAAACCGGATACTGGCCAAACTTGTTACCTTTTGAAGGAAAAGAGACAACTTATCCCCTGGACAATGGTTGTTTTTCTTATATGGATTCATCTCTAATAAAATTTATGGGTTTATTCCAGAGTTATTATATATAACATGTACTAAAATTTCGATACTCGGTGGGTTTATGTAAACCCCTAACGCCCTATGTAGATACGCCTATGCTCAGAAAACCGTTGTAGCCGTGGCGTTTCAATAAATACAAGTGTTTCCGAGATATGGCATGATTTAAGTGAACCTAAACACGGAGGTGACGACACTCATATTTTGGCAACGAAAAGACAAAATGATATGTTGTAGTAAACTCGTTTTAAAGGTGACAATCTCATTTCCTTTTCTTTTCCATGGATAATTATGTTACAAATTAGTATTTCCGCACTTTGCATAATTTTATGATTTTATCCATTTCCAAAAAAGGCACAAGTCCAAGATTAAATTGTGAATTTTATCAAAGCATGAAAATATCAGGAAGTAACTTATTGAAACTATTTTTAGTATAAAGCAAAAATGGCAAAAAATAAATTAATAAATAATAAAAATAAAAAAAAAAACCCTTAGAAACGGTGCCAACGTGCTGGAAGAAGACCATGCATGCACACTTTAGATTATTTATGAATTTAGTAGTTCCCTGGATACTTTAGCTTTATATGATTGAAAATGTTGTCTCCCTATGAAGAGATTATAATTTTTATATCTCCTATGAAGATATAAAGTTACTTTAACATATGTTATAAATTTATATTTGTAGCGTAGGCTAATATATGGGTTAAAGAAATTATATCTACTCTATAATTGTTTATACCTCATCTCACCAAGTTTTTTCAAGTTTCATGGGTTAAAGAAATTATAGAATCCGACTAGAGAATTTGCACCGTTGTCTCTCACAGGAACACCGTGGGGACATCATAGCTCGGAGCAAAATCAATTGGAAGTTCGCCAACCCTAATCGACACATATTACGCTTTATTAATTTGTCTTAAGATTAAAAACAACACATTGCTTGTCTTCCCACTTATGCAACAACCACAAGTAGGCATTTTCTATTCGAACACAGATCTAATTTTGTGTTCACTAAAGGGGTTTGTAGTCTAGTTGATCACAAAGTATAGTAATGTGTTTCCCCTAACGTGTATAGGATTAAGTCTCATGGTGAATAATGAAGTAAGAAACTAGAAAAAGTTTAATAAATGTGTGAGTTATCCATTCTAAAATGTTCCGACTTTTTGTTCAAGCTCTTTCTCACTACTAGAAAATTGAGGATTTCCTACCAAAATTACCGACTAAAAAAATTCAGTCGGAAATTCCGACCACTTACCGACAAACTTCCGACTAGAATAAAAGTTAAATATTAGCAACCAATTTCTGACCGCTTACCGACAAAGAAAGAAGTCGTCGGAAATTTGAAGGAAAGTTCCGACTATATTCCGAAAAAAAACTATAAAAAAAAGAAAAAAATTGGTTGGAAAGTTGTCGGAAATTTCCGACAATTTTCCGACTAAAACCTTTATTTTTTTTATTCAATTATATTGAGTTATATGTATACAAGTGAATGTATTTGCTTGTGTCTATATGTATGTGTATGTATATGACTCGGAGTATACACATACACATACATATATACCTATATATAATTATAGAATAATAAAAGCTTAGTTTAAGTAATTAGTCCCGATAGCGTACACGCACGTATGAATGTGTATAACGCGTATAAGTTGGTAAAGTAAAAGCATTTCATGTATAACTAAGATGTACAAAATACGTAACGAAGAAACCATGTTAGAAGGTTGAAAAACCGAAAAAAAACGGAAATGGGTGTCGGAAAATGGTCGAAAATTTCCGACCACTTACCGACGGAACATAACATTTGATTGGAAAGTTGTGGGTAATTTCCGACCAGTTTCCGACTAAAACATTTATTTTTTCATATTTAATTATGCGGAGGTGTATATATATCTATATAAATATAAATATAAATATAAATATATATATATATATATATATTTCTTGTCTTTATATGTATGTGTATGTGTGTATTAGTATGTAGTTGTCTCGGCGTATACCCAATAAAAAGGAGCCAAAGGATGGAAATCAAAAAGTAATACATAAAAGATTTGTATTCACCAAGTGATGTAAGAGTTTAGCCAAGCATGACCTTTGTTTGACAAGAACTCTTATGATCGATCTTGGATCCCGAGACTACTACACACTCTAAGTATGGCCTTCTAAACTTTCAAATGAACATTCTTATGAAATAGAGCCAGATATGAGATTCTACGATCAGGACTACATTGCTATTCAGAGTACTCCTACAAATAGGTATCCGATTTGAACCTATATAAAGAGCCTAATAATGCAAACAAATTATACAAAAAAACACACAAGATTTCATATCAACACGCTCAACTCTTCCATATCTGCCAAATAATCTTTCCAGATCAAACTAACGTGTCTCGTACTCGAAATTCCCAACGAAAATCGGCTTAATCCTCCCACAAACTATCCCCAAACGTATCAATGAACTTGTACAGATATATCAACACAACATATCAATCAAACGTCGAAAGATGGCGATAACGAAAACAAGAACGGAAGAGTTTGAAGATGGCGATAACGAAAACAAGAACAACAGAGTTGAGGAGCTGGGAAAAAATGGTGTTGGTCTCCCATGTCTTGTTTTTCTTAATGTTCTGTTTTGTTTGGGTTTTTTGTTCTCTTTCAGCTTCGCGCTGTCTTCTTTATAGAATTTTTCTTCCAATAAAAAAACTAACAAATGGTAATAGTTGAAAAAAACTCAAAAAGATAACCGGAGTTAGCAAAAAAATATTAAACATATAATATATAACTAAAGTGGTTTTATACCAACAATTGAGGTGGGTTATAAATTTATGCGAGAACAAAATATTATAAGAAAACTACTTACCATACAGTTTGGGACTTCATGTATACCAACCAAGTATAACCAGAATAGGTTAACATTTTATTTAAAACTTGTAGTACCTAGTTAACCAAATATAACCAAAGTAGGTGTAACACCTTGTAAAATCATGTCCAATAATGTATCGACCCGTGTCCCTAATCCTAAGTATGTCAAACGTTGGTTAAAAGGGACTATTTTCGTCAAAAACGAAAACTATGTCTACGGAAGGACTAAAAGTGTCAACATGCTTAAACTAATCCTCTGAGTGACATTTTACGGTATTCGTATTCTCCAATGAGCCACTTGTTGGATAAACGAAACCGTTTGCAAAATAATTCAAAAGTTGTGCATCGAAGGGTTAAAAGCGTCAACATGCTAATTCTTACCTCTGAGTGACCTTTTAACAAACCTGGAGCGTCGTGATGTTTGATCATACTCTCGGGAATGCCTAATATGGGCTATGTAGAGCTTTGATGCCATTAAAAGATAACACGCATAAGTTAGTGCGTTAAAAGGACCAAAAGTGTCAAAGTCTGAAACTACACCTTCGAGAGACCTTTTAACAAACCAAGAGTTTTATGATGCTTAGTCATACTCTTTAGTGTTCCTAATATTTGCCAATGAGGGCTTTTGTGATAATCATAACAAAACATGCATTATTCGAGCTGAAGGACTATTTACGACAAACTACGAAAGTCTGCCGATTCTCGTAGCGGCGTACACTCCAGAACGAGGTCATAAGATAAACATACCCTAAATACCCTTAACATAGCTTAGAAATAAGTTTTGAAGGGTTTGGTGTGTGAAAATATGCTTATTTGATCACATGGACTAAAAGCGTCAAAACTGCGAAAGTATGCAAATTCACGCATATTCTGCGTTCTGACCATATCCCTACATCCAAAAATTTTTGTAATCATTAAAATATTATATTTTAGTGATGGGAATGCAAAAATACCATTCGTTGCGTAATTTGGATTGTTTTCGCGTCCGCTCGAACGTTCGTCGTAATTAACCAAAAAACGCGACCGTACGACCGAACGAACTGACATCCATGATGTTTCCAAGCATATTTCAACTTACATATGGCTTAACATCCTTATAGAGCCTAACAATTAGGTTAACGGGTGTTAAAAGTGACAAAATGCGATGAAACAAGTCCAGGGGCCTGAATTGACAAAGTTTGAAACATGTTGTACCTGGGCTGGGCGTAGGCTACGCCCCAGGACCGTAGCCTACGGTTCCTGGGCTGCCAGCTCACGTTTTTTTGGCTTGGAGGCCACTACAAGCATCATAAAACCACCAAAACGATTCTAGGGACTTGTTTCCTGATTTGTACATGTTAGGGGACACTTGTAATCATCTCAAGGACCTCTAAACACTTGGAATGATCTCAAGAATCATCCAAACACTATAAATAGGTGTAGAATTTTCACTTTCAAACTTGCACCTTCATTCAAATCTTCTATCTTCTCATTTCTGGAAGTTCCTAAGCAATTGGGAGCATCCTCTGAGTTTTATTAAGCCCCTAGGACCACTTGTAAGTGTTCCTTTCGTGGCTTAGTCGTTTTATAGGCTTTGAAAGCCGAAAAGTCAAGCATTTACGATAAACGCTTTGACTTTCAGTTAGACCTTAAATGGTCAAGCCATTGTTCGCAACGAACATGGCTACGTGATCGTAATTAGGTAGGTATTAATCCTTCAAAAGGGCACCTCCTAAGAATCACGTTTGCTTGGTAAATTGACGAGTCAAAGTAATATTATAATAAAAAGTCAATGGGTCAGTTTTTAAAATAATTACGATTTGAGTTTAGAAGTGTTCTAAAATATGTTTTATCACTTAAACAACTCGGTAATAATTATTAGAACATGTGTAAACATGTTCGGCTCGTCAATTCCAGTTTTAGGGTCGGTTCGCAACCGAAAGTCGTGTAGTTTGACTTCTACGTTGACTTTTGGTTATGAACCGAATCAGACTAGTATGCTACTGATTTTAGGTTCCGTTATCATTGTAATAGAATGTAGTATAACCCTATAATGTTATATTACATGATCGTATAAGTAATCTGAGTTTTATGCAAGTTTCTGTATTTACGCCATACTTTGACCTTTATGCCCTTTTTAGCAAAAATAAGGTTTTAGGCACAAATAAACTTTCAAATGATTTAGGTACTGATATGTTAACATTTTTAACATATTTTGATGTTACAAATCTGATCATAAACTGAGTTTGCATATAATAACGTAAATTATGCTTTAAATTGACCAAAATGCCCTTTATGCGCATAGATCGGTTTTAAGCATAATTTTTCATACCAAACTCATTACCTACTGATGTAATATCATAATTAGGATAATTTGGGATGTCTATTCAGTTTACAAACTGAGTTTACACATATGTTCTTGAATTATGTCCTTAAATAACGATAATGCCCTTTTTGTACCTAAAATGGTTTTAAAGCATAATTTTCATACAAAACCTTTTGACCACTGATATGTTATATTAATTAAGATGTTGGTATCATATAAACCAGATCATAACATTGTTTTCCCTTAAACATCGTATATATCGTCATTTAACGATTTTAACACCGTTTCGGCGCGTACTATGGTTTCAAACCATAACTACCAATCAAGACTTGTTACCTACTAATTTTATAAATCATTTTAAATATTTTTACAGTAGGTACTTGATATAAACTCAGATTCCCAAATTAGCTTTCAAAAACTATGTGTGAAATTACCAAAATGCCCCTACAAAGCATAGTGTGGTCATAAAGCATAAACCACACATATATTTGATATCCTACTGATATGATATCATAATTTAAACATTTTTACAGAATGTTTATGACCATGACATCAGTTTTACTTGCAAGTGTCACACCCTAATTTCCGCATGTCACCGGTGGGCCCGATGGGGGAGTATCGTGACGTAGTTGATATCATCATTGTCAAATAACACAAATTATAATGCACAGCGGAAGCATAAAGATAGATTTATTTCAACCAAACAAAATGTAATATTCAAGTATCACAATGTAGCTGAAATAGATCCACAGGCGGATCAAAATAAAAAGGAGAAATTGTTAAACAGATAATGGCATCCAAGCTTGCGAGACTCTAACGATGCTAAGGAGTGGCCAGCCTATTACGTGTAGAACCTGCACTTAATATTTTTGGGGAAAATACGTCAGTTTACACTGGTAAATACAATTTAACTGACTCATTTTGAAAACATTTTAAAAATTGATTTGAATGCACATGGCACAAACTCTTTATAACTCGGGATAATTAATAAACTTTAAACTTGTAAAAAAATTACATGTCTGTTATGCGTTCAGTCGCCCGGTTCGTGCCGGGTTTAAGATTAATAGACACAACACATAGTACAAATCCGCGGCGGGAAACCAACGGATTATACCTTAATAAATATGGACACATTGTCGGGTGTACGCCTACACCCGCGTGTCAAGGTCGTGGCCATTTCATGAATGATGCCAAGGATATCCGGGACATGGTCATTAAACTCTCAAAGGCGTAAAACAAACAAAACAAATTTTTAAACGGGTCATCTTGATAATACTTAACCACTAATCGATTAAGGTCAAATGCCCGACCAAGCGGTATTTTATATACCGTACCCCAAGTTCGTATAAGGGAAAATAAGTTAAAAGTATTTACCTGAGCAAGTATAAACCACAATGAGTAAATGCAAGTGGCTTTTACTGGTCTCCTATTCTGGAACGAAGTTTTATAATAACCTATTAGAATCCTAACGGGTCTTTAATATAGCCTAAGCTTAGACCGGTTAGTTTCGAAGGATAATTACGGTTTAATCGCATGGAAGGCGAAAATCGGAAAGGAATGTGATTTAGACCCAACAAGTTTGGAGACTTGTATAAGATGGGTAAACTAAACACATTCTGGATTTTGAGACAAAGATGACACGGTTTGACCCGTTTCGGCTAATATGTGTAAACTAGTTACATAAGCCGATCCGAACGTGAAAGTGCGTAACCGGTAACCGTATAAATCATATACAAGTTTCCTGAGATTATCTGCACCAAATATGTTGTGATATCAGTAAGATATGTCCTATTATGCCCCAAATGATTTTAAACTCAATTTACGCCTCATAAGGGCATTTTGGTCATTTAAAAGGGTATAAAAGAGTTAAACTAGCAATCTGAGTTATATTTCTGAATAAATCAGTAAGAGAAAAATGCCCGGATAGTCCCTGTGGTTTCGTCTTTTTTCACCTATAGTCCCCAACTTTCTAAAATTACCTGAATAGTCCCCAACTTTTCAAATTTTGTTCCCGGATAGTCCCTGGCGCGGATGGAGGTTAATTTTTTTTGTTAAGTAGGTGTGAAATGACTATAATGCCCTTACTGATTAAAAGAAAAATAAAAACAATCTCACCCCCACCCCATTCTCTCTCTACTGTCTCTTTACACTCTCTCTCCTTTAGAAAAATCATCACCACAACCACCTCCACATCCATTACCGGCATCACCACTTAACCACCTTCAACACTGTCATAACCACCATCGCCGCTATCATCACCATTCAGCCTTTTAATAAAACCCCCACTTAAACCCCTCTTGTTTCTTCAAACTGAATCTGCTTCTTAGCAAATACAATCACAACAGGCAGCCACACCATCGCCCCTCACTTAAAACCCTCTTACTTTGGGTGTTTATGGTTCCCAAGAAACAGAATCTTGTATGAAGTTTTCACCCTTCAAAGTTCATCGGGTATTTCTCAAATTAAAGAAACAAAATCTTAATTTAGCTATATTCTTTGTTATCTGAAGAGTGTATATTCAGATGGGTATTTCTCAAATTAAAGAAACAAGATATTAATTTAGCTATATTTGTCACTTGGGTTAGACAGAATATTGGATAAAGTTCTGACCTTAACAGCCGCAAACAGATCGGGTGGTTATTTGTTTGTTCCAAATTTTTTCTGGTTTGGAACGATGGCGGTTGATGAAGATGGGTGGTGGGAGTGGAGGTAGTTGGTGGTCACAAGTGGGTTGAGGGAGGTGGCGGAGGGTGGTGGAAACGATTGGGTGAGTTGAAGGGCACCTCCGACGAACTCGCAGATCAAACCCCCATCTCCGGCGAATCGACATCTCCGGCAAACTGTTTTCGAGTCTGTAGAAGAAGCAGTTGGAGATTTGGTAGTGAGCTAAGAAGATGAGTTTGAGAGGGAGGATTAGCGTGAGAGTGAAAAAACAGGGTGAGAAAATTGCTTCGAATGTGTGGATGAAGATGCCGATAATCCGGTGAGTTTGGGGGTGGTGGTGGTGTTACGGTGGTGCACCCGAAATGGTAAAGAAAAAACAGGGCAGGGGAGAGGGGTAGGGGTGGGTATGTGGGTGAAAAGTGGGCCCCACTTTATTAAATGATTAAATAGATCTTTAATTATATTTTTATTATGTATTTATTAGTAAGGGCATTTTGGTCATTTCACACCCACTTAACTGAGAAAATTAACCTCCATCCGCGTCAGGGACTATCCGGGAACAAAATTTGAAAAGTTGGGGACTATTCAGGTAATTTTAGAAAGTTGGGGACTATAGGTGAAAAAAGACGAAACCACAGGGACTATCCGGGCATTTTTCTCAATCAGTAATTATACTTAGTTTATCATGTTATAACAGTAGGGTATTATATATATGTGAATTTTATTAATTATAACCATCTTATGCACCGAAAGAGCATTTTGGTAATTTCACATAAGCCTAAAAGGTCAAAACTGGAAATCTGAGTTTCAAACTTTAGTTTACTGTTATAATATAAGATTTTACTAAATATATCAGTAGGTATTGACTCTTATATATAAAAACTAGTTTTGACATATACTATGTCGTAAAAATACCTAAAAAGGCGATTTGAAGCCAATTCCGGGTTTTAAAAGAGAAGCTGATATTTTTATAATTCCAGAAAGCTCAAAATAATATATTTAACATAATAAATCAGTAGAAAAAGGTTTGAGGTCAAAAGGATTCATAAAACTCATTTTATAGCCCAAAAGGGCAAAACCGGCATTAGCCGAATTAAGCTTAAAACTTTAAGTTATGCTCAACCTAAAAATAAATAAAAATCTTTAAAATTCCCAAAATATTATTATATATCAGTGGGTATAAAGTTTTGATATAAAAATAGGGTTTAGATAGGCTACATGCTAATTATGCTAATTAATTACTAAGAAAGCTTCTAATTACGCTAATGAGCATAACTCTTAATCTAGACCTCAAACTGATGTCAAATTTTGGTTACAAGTCTATAATTCAGTAACTAAGATGTCTACCCTTTTATATTTTCAAAAATCATATTTTATGGATATTTGGGCATAATGGTCAACATATGGGCATTTAACGGAGATTTGCATAATAATTAGACAAGTAGTGAACTAAGCCATATAATCACAGAGGGTTATACTAACATGTTACTAGGTCCAAAAGAAGCTCTAAGGCAATCCTAAACTTGACTAAAACGGGTCAGAACTGAAAGTCAAAGCGAAAGTCAAACTATGCGACTTTCGGTTCCAAACCGGGTCTAAACAGAAAATTGTCGAGTTGAACATGTTGGGACATGTTCTTACATTAGTTACCAAGTTTTTTTAATGATCAAACAGGTTGCATGTATCCTACATTGCTAATTATGAGTTAATTTGGATTTAAGCATTCTGTTGACTTTTTAGAGTATACTTTGACTCGACAATTAACATGGTTAGAGTGGGAATCTGGAAATACCCTTTTAAGGGTTTGTTACCCACATAATTACCTACTTATAGGTATTTTTAATTCGAGATTTGACTGAGTAATTATGGACTAATCTCGAAGTCAAACCTTAATTACGATGGTTTGACTTTTAGCTAATTAACTAAGCTAAAATGGATTAAGGATGATTAGGATCACTTACAATGGTCCTAAATAGGATTAGAGACTTAAGGGAATCTTGGTTGCTGTCCAGAGAAGCTCCAAGGTGCTTGAACAAAAATACAAGTGAGCAAGTCCAAGTGATCACAGCTCAAGTCCTTTTATAGTGAACCATATGGTCCAAGATCATGCCAAGTGACCCTACAATTGATGTGAGATGGTTCCAGGTGCCCCTATGTGGCTAAATACTGCCTAGCAAGTCCCTGGTTTCAAAAACCATCCATTTAAGTCGATGTAACAGGCTGAACAGGCAGCTGTCCAAAACCTGCTGCCAGCGACAGCCTTACGGACCGTAAGCCTAAGCTCTTGCGGTCCGTATGCTCCTCTTGCGGACCGTATGCTGAAACAGTTATGGTCCGTAACCGACCTTTGCTGAAATCGCCTAGGTATGCACCTTACGGACCGTAAGCCATGACCCTTACGGTCCGTAACCGTTGGTCAGAGGACAAAAATTTGCAAACTTTCAAGCCCTGACCATGCAATCATACAAGTCCGAATCCATGCCATCTTTTTCAGTTGTGGGACCTTCTTGCTCAGCCATTGCATGCTTGTATATCTCTTACATGTTTTTACTTCACCTTGGATTCTTGTGGGAAGATGGAATTGACGGAAATACAAAGAACAAGTCTTGGATTCTCAATATAGTTGAACAAGACTTATAAAACTTATTTCAACTTCTTTTACAAGGATTTAATTCTGGATTCTTCTTGTAGTAACATTCTTAATAATCCAATTTCCATATAAAAGATGGAATTTTATTTATTTAGAAACAACCGGTTAATATATAAGATGTTTATCAAACGATTTAAGGATCTTGGGATTTATAAATTTGGTTCGCTCAGAGGTGTTTTAATAACATGTCGCCCTTGGGTCGTTCAGAGGTATTTTTAATAACATGACGCCCTCTTAAAAATCCTACCATACATCTTTATATTTGATCCGGGTTCCTGACACGTTTGTCCCACATGACACGTGTCTTTATTTTATTGGACAGGAATTTTCGAGGTGTTACATCCTCACCCTCTTAGAAGAAATCTCGACCTCGAGATTTACTGAAATAATTGAGGGTATTTCTCTTTCATTGTGGACTCTAACTCCCACGTATAATCGGGACCTCTGCGGGCATCCCATTTGACCTTGACAATAGGCACGTGCTTCCTTCGAAGCTTCTTTACCTGTCGATCCTCAATCGACACAGGTTTTTCCACAAATTTCAAGCTCTCATCTATATGCACATTTGTGTGTGGTATGACCAGTGATTCATCAGCTAAACATTTCTTCAGATTGCAGATGTGGAACACATTGTGAATACCACTGAGCTCTTCAGGCAAGTTCAACTTATAAGCCACTGACCCTACACATTCGATGATCTCGAATGGTCCTATGTACCTCGGGCTTAACTTACCTTTCTTACCAAATCGCATCACCCCCTTCCAAGGTGATACTTTGAGCAAAACTTTATCACCAACCTCGAACTTGAGGGGTTTTCGCCTTTTATCCGCATAGCTCTTCTGCCTATCCCGGGCAGCTTTTAGGCGATCACGAATCTGGACAATCTTGTCCGTCGTTTCAAAGACTAGATCTGGACCTGATAATTGAGTGTCTCCCACTTCTGCCCAACAAATGGTTGTTCTGCACTTTCTACCATATAGTGCCTCGAAAGGCGCAGCCTGAATGCTGGTATGATAGCTATTGTTGTAGGAGAACTCGACCAAAGGTAGGTGCTTATCCCAGCTTCCTCCTAGATCAATTACACATGCACGAAGCATGTCTTCCAAGGTCTGGATGGTACGCTCACTTTGCCCATCCGTCTGAGGATGGTAAGCTGTACTAAAATTCAATTGCGTACCCAGAGACTGTTGGAAACTCTTCCAAAAATGCGTAAGTGTATCTAGTATCCCTATCAGAGATAATAGACACTGGTACCCCATGCAGAGATACGATTTTATCAACATACAGTTGGGCCAACATGTCCGAACTGTAAGTTTCCTTAATGGGTAGGAAATGTGCTGACTTAGTCAGTCTATCAACTATCACCCAAATAGTGTCATTTCCCTTTTGTGTTTTAGGCAACTTGGTTATGAAATCCATCGTCACCATTTCCCATTTCCAGGTGGGAATCTCAGGCTGTTGTAGCAAACCTGACGGCTTCTGATGCTCTGCCTTGACTTGAGCACACGTCAGACATTTGGCTACATGGGCAGCTATAGACTTCTTCAAGCCTATCCACCAATAATTCTCCTTCACATCCTGGTACATCTTATCCGCTCCAGGATGAACGGAATATCTGGAACTGTGGGCTTCCTGAAGGATAACGTCTCGAAGTCTTCCATAAACAGGAACCCATATCCGTCCATTTAATCTCAGGATTCCGTCCTTGCCATAGGATAACTGTTCTTCAGTTACCCCTAGCTTTTCATTAGGATAGTTAGCTTCTGTCACGACTTCCTTCTGTGCAGCTAACAACCTTTCATTTAGACTGTTCTTGATTTCAATGCTCTTGGCATTGATCCTTATTGGTTTCACTCTTTCTTTTCTGCTCAAGGCATCTGCGACTACGTTGGCCTTGCCTGGATGGTATCTTACTTCACAGTCATAATCGTTCAGAGTTTCCATCCAACGTCGCTGCCTCATATTCAAATCCTTCTGATTGAACAGATGCTGAAGGCTTTTGTGATCAGAATAGATCACACACTTAGTTCCATATAAATAATGCCTCCATAGCTTTAGTGCAAACACAACGGCACCCAATTCCAAGTCATGGGTGGTGTAGTTCTTTTCGTGCACTTTCAACTGTCTTGAAGCATAGGCAATGACCTTGCCTTTCTGCATTAACACACAACCCATTCCGGTGTGTGATGCATCATAATATACCACGAATTCCTCAATTCCTTCAGGTAACGCCAACACTGGCGCGTTGCTCAACTTCTGCTTCAAAATATCGAAGGATTCTTGTTGCTTAGGCCCCAATTAAACTTGTTATTCTTGCGAGTCAGCAAAGTCAGGGGTGCTGCAATCCTTGAGAAGTTCTCGATAAATCTCCTATAGTATCCTGCCAGTCCTAAGAAACTGCGAATCTCCGTAGGCGTCTTTGGCTCCTGCCAATTCATGACGGCCTCAACCTTAGCGGGATCTACTTGGATACCACGCTCACTCACAACATGCCCAAGAAATTGGACTTCTCGAAGCCAAAATTCACACTTCGAAAATTTGGCATAGAGCTTTTCTTGATGAAGCAGCTTGAGATATACATCGAAGCTGCTTCTCGTGGTCAGCTTGGCTTTTCGAGTAGATGAGGATGTCATCGATGAAGACAATGACAAATTTATCTAAATAAGGCTTGCAGACGCGATTCATGAGATCCATGAATGCGGCAGGTGCATTAGTGAGCCCAAAAGGCATCACTAGGAACTCAAAATGACCATAATGAGTCCTAAATGCAGTCTTGTGCACATCTTCATCCTTGACCTTCAACTGATGATAGCCTGACCTTAGATCAATCTTGGAAAAGTAGCTTGCTCCTTGCAACTGATCAAACAGATCGTCGATCCTGGGCAAGGGATACCTATTCTTGATAGTAACCTTGTTATGCTCTTGGTAATCGATACATAAACGCATCGACCCGTCTTTCTTCTTGACAAACAAGATCGGTGCTCCCCATGGGGACGAACTAGGTCTAATAAAACGTTTGGCTAGCAGATCATCTAGCTGCGTCCTTAATTCCTTCATTTATGTTGGTGCTAGTCTATGTGGCGCTCTTGCAATAGGTGCAGCTCCTGGAATGATGTCGATTCTGAATTCTACTTGTCTATCTGGTGGCAAACCAGGTAGTTCCTCCAGGAAAACTTCAGGGTAGTCAGAGATGACTGGAATGTCTTCAATCTTGGGTCTTTCCTCACCAATGGTTACCTGTGCCATATTTATGACACAACCCTTCTTCAAACATCTGGATGCCTTTAGCATAGACACTTGCTCAGGCAATCCATGCTGAGTATCTCCCTGGATGGTAAGTGGTTCACCAGACGGAGTCTTGATCACCACTTGCTTCTTGTTGCACACAATCTGGGCTTGGTTATGCGATAACCAATCCATGCCCAATACTACATCGAAACCGGCTAACTAAAAGGGTAATAAGGACAGAGGAAAAGAGTGGTTCCTAATGGATATGACACATCCATCTAACACAGTCAAAACTGTTTCCATGGTTCCATCAGCTAGTTCCACCTCATATTTCACACTTAAGGCTTTAACAGGTAATCTTAGCAACTTACAAAACTTATTATCTACAAAGGATTTATCTGCTCCAGAATCAAACAATACTCTTGCGAAAACATTATTAATGAGAAACGTACCGGTTATGACGTTGTTGTTCTGTATGGCCTCCTGAACATTCATTTGAAAGACCCTGGCGTTGGTCTTTTTCCCTTCCTCAGCTTTATTCACTAGTTTTGGGCAGTTGGTCTTGATATGCCCTTTTTCATTGCAACTATAACAAGTTGCATCTTTCAGCTTTTTGCACTCAAGAGTCCTGTGCTCAGAGGACTTACAAATCCCACATGCCTCAGGCTGGGACTGGGATTTCTGCTCAAACCTGCGCCTCCCAAAATGGTGCTTCTTGCAGACCTTGCACTTTGGCCTATCACTTAACTGTTGATCACCCTTCTTGGATCCCGACCCTTTCTTGTGGTCGTTGTTTCCTTTTCGCTTCTTATCTGAGCGTCGTGAACCATCATCTTCATGCTTTCTCTTCTCGGTGTCAGCATTTCTCAATGATCTCTGTCTTACTGCATCCAGAGTGAGAGACAGAGATATATCAGCTACGGATCTAAATGTAGCGGGCCGAGAGGCCTTCACGCTAGCTTTGATTTCTGGGGCCAGACCCCCAATGAAACGTGCGATCCTTTTGGGTTCCGGGGTCACAAGGTACGGAACCAATCTTGACATGGTGTTGAAACTTGTGAGGTACGCCTGGCAATCCAGGTTCTTCATGACCAGAGATAGAAAATCAGACTCTATCTTTTCAACCTCATGCTGAGGGCAGTAATTTTCCTTGATGAGAGCAACAAATTGCTCCCATGACATGTTGTACAAAGCAACTTTTCCAGAGGCTTGGATTAATGACCTCCACCATGCTAGGGCTTCCCCCTTAAATGACTGGGATGCAAACTTTACCATATCCCTTTCAGCACAACCACTAATGTCCACAACAGTGTCCATTTCATCCAGCCAAGTCATGCAGTCTACTGCCCCTTTCTCCCCAGTAAAATCCTGGGGTTTACAAGACACAAAATATTTATACGTGCAACCCTTAGCACGTGGAGCATCATCAAACACAATCTTCTTGGGGTGAATACTGTTCTCATTTGAAGAATGTCGGTCATCATCCTTCTTAGACTTAGGTGGGGTAGGTGGTGGTTTGCTGTGAGCCTCAGAATGCGTCTTTGGCTTAGCATGTGGTGTAGACAGGGTTCTACTGTGAGTTTCACTATACTCATTATATTGCCGCTCTAAGGCCTTGGTGATAGCATTATCCACTAATGCTTGGAGCTTCGCTCCAGTTAACTGTATTCTGGCATTTTCGTGGTTTTCCATCGGATGACTATTCACTTCATCTGACCCAGCCATGTAGCTTCAATTGCTACATATAAAATAATGGGCAAGGTTTTATTTAGAGGTTTTTATAGTATTTTATATTTTATTAACCATGGTTTTAAATTGCCATTTTAGGTTAATTTGTTAAAATTTTAGGATCTTTATTACTACCCTAAAATATATTAATAATAGCACATAAGGCCTAGTCACAAGGACAATTTATTTTAATTATAAACCAGGAATTTTACAAAGTCTCGGTATTCAGGTTTGAACCATAGTTCATCACCCTTTATCTACAGGGAGTCATAGGCTAACACTGTTTCTAGTCCCAGGGGACATTTAGTTATTGCCCACAGGCACTTCGCCTTTAAGAGGCGGTTATATAATTGAGGGAATTTAAATTAACCCCTTTTTAAAAGATGGTCTGTGTGACTTCACTGATTCACAGTTTGCCAAGAGTGTTAACATACTTAGAGATGTTAACAAAAATTTGGAATCCTCTGGACAGGTTCTACCATCTTGGCCATGTCTATAATGACACGTGGCTAGGTTTTACCCCCAAGATTCTTTTAATAATTAACGCAGAGCAATCCTAATTTGAGATGTTAATATGGATCTTAATCTAATTATGGAACTACCATCTTGGCCTTGTTTTATGATAACATATGGCTAGGTCTCTGTTCTTTTTAGATTTTACCATCTTAATATAATGGCAGATCTTTTTATTATTTTCATTTATTTCATGTTTTGCACACACATAACTAATAAGTAAAATGAAAATTAAACTAGAATATCTCATAAATTGTTTAAACAAGTACATCATTTGCCCTAAACGGGACTTCTACGAGAATAAATGCCCACGCAGGGGTGGGAAAAACAAAACAACCCCACGCAGGGGTCAACTAAAAGACATGCCCACGCAGGGGCAGAATACAAAATGACAAGCCCACGCAGGGGCTGAGTACTGAAGCAAAAAGTCCACGCAGGGACTTGATTACAATAAAATAAAATAAACAACAAAGGTCTTTAATGACCCCTCCTCTTGGACTTCCCTTTGAGTAGGTCCGACAGACCCTTGAAGAAGCTTCGGTTGCTCTCCCGTACCGTTCGGATTTCCTCTTCACAGTGGTCCAATCTATCGAGGACCTCTTGCTGGCGCTCCGGTGGGATCAGCTGTGGCTGCGGCGGCTGATATAGAGGTTGAGGAGGTGGCGGACGCTGGTACCCATAAGTTGGGTAACCAGTGGTCCAAAGGCCTCCATAAGGTCCCTCTGGATGACGGGCATTGTAGTCTCATGCTTCCTGGTATAGGTCCACATTGTAGTCATAATGAGTATGAGCCGGTTGCTCAAAAGGGTTGTACGCCGCTGAACCGGCGTAGGCAGGGATTGGGTTATCAAAACCCACTGGTGGCGTCATAGGCGCAGAGTTGATCTCTTGAGCGGGGTTTGATGGACCCCCTATCTGTGGTTCTTCTTCTTCCTGGAGTGGCGGATAATGACTGCCACTTGATGGTTGGGGTGTGCTGATGCGGACACCCCCTCGCACGGACATCCGTGCGTTTGACTTTCTCCGCCTCGGTGGCTCCGGAGGCGGCTGCTGTTCCACTGGTGGTGGTGGTGGCGGAGTGACTGCCACAAAACGAGAATCCTGGGAAGGATCCTGTTGCTGTTGCTGCTGCTGCTGCTGATAAGGAGACGAGTGCTCGGACGGGGTAAAATACCACTCATACTGGTTAAACCTCGCCTGGTAACTATCGGGATCACGGTAAGGTGATCCGTGAAAGGATGACCCATCGGAGATCTCGATGGGGTGGTTTATGTTCCGGACGCAGGCTCCACGGGGTCCGTGTCTTCATCCATATCGTCAGCGTGGTCACCTGAGAAATGATCCTCAGGTCCTAGTGGGTTGAATCCCACGGGTTCTTGAAAGATATTAGCCGGGTTGAACTGGCTCTGAAAGACTGGGGTAGGTTCGCCATAAGAATGGTGAGAGTTCGATCTTTGCAAAGGTATAAATGAAGGTGGTTGGTTATTGGGCTCATTTTCTGAATGGGGCCCGAATAAATGTAAGTACGAAGGTGAGGAACTGAGGGAGACCGACCGCCTCCCGGGTTCGACGTAGAGCCTCCATGGCTCCTGCGGGCTAGTACTCATGGTAATGGACGGCGTTCGCCGGTGCGATGGTCCGGCCTCGTGATCATGGCCCGTAACTGGGCCTTTGCCTCGACCCCTTAAAAATCTCTGCGGCATATTCGTCCTGCAAACATGGTTAAGATAACGACCAATATATATAAAAATAAAGGACCGAAGAAAATCAAAAACAAAACAGAGTTTGTCCTATGTTCGTTGTCTAGACTCGGAACTCGAGGAATGTGCAATTTGTGCACTGAGATTAAGCACAAAAGGCTAGTGTTTAATTCACTCAGTGTTGGCTCTGATACCAACCTGTCACACCCCTAATTTCCACGTGTCACCGGTGGGCCCGATGGGGGAGTATCGTGACGTAGTTGATATCATCATTGTCAAATAACACAAATTATAATACACAGTGGAAGCATAAAGATAGATTTATTTCAACCAAACAAAATGTAATATTCTATTATCACAATGTAGCTGAAATAGATCCACAGGCGGATCAAAATAAAAAGGAGAAATTGTTCAACAGATAATGGCATCCAAGCTTGCGAGACTCTAACGATGCTAAGGAGTGGCCAGCCTATTACGTGTAGAACCTGCACTTAATCTTTTTGGGTAAAATACGTCAGTTTACACTGGTAAATACAATTTAGCTGACTCATTTTGAAAACATTTTAAAAATTGATTTGAATGCACATGGCACAAACTCTTTATAACTCGGGATAATTAATAAACTTTAAACTTGTAAAAGAATTACATGTCTGTTATGCGTTCAGTCGCCCGATTCGTGCCGGGTTTAAGATTAATAGACACACCACATAGTAAAAATCCGCGGCGGGAAACCAACGGATTATACCTTAATAAATATGGACCCATTGTCGGGTGTACGCCTACACCCGCGTGTCAAGGTCGTGGCCATTTCATGAATGATGCCAAGGATATCCGGGACATGGTCATTAAACTCCCAAAGGCGTAAAACAAACAAAACAAATTTTTAAACGGTTCATCTTGATAATACTTAACCACTAATCGATTAAGGTCAAATGCCCGACCAAGCGGTATTTTATATACCGTACCCAAAGCCCGTATAAGGGAAAATAAGTTAAAAGTATTTACCCGAGCAAGTATAAACCACAATGAGTAAATGCAAGTGTCTTTTACTGGTCTCCTATTCTGGAACGAAGTTTTATAATAACCTATTAGAATCCTAACGGGTCTTTAATATAGCCTAAGCTTAGACCGGTTAGTTTCGAAGGATAATTACGGTTTAATCGCATGGAAGGCGAAAACCGGAAAGGAATGTGATTTAGACCCAACAAGTTTGGAGACTTATATAATATGGGTAAACTAAACACATTCTGGATTTAGAGACAAAGATGATACGGTTTGACCCGTTTCGGCTAATATGTGTAAACTAGTTACATAAGCTGATCCGAATGCGAAAGTGCGTAACGGATAACCATATAAATCATATACAAGTTTCTGAGATTATATGCACCAAATATGTTGTGATATCAGTAAGATATGTCTTATTATGCCCCAAATGATTTTAAACTCAATTTACGCCTCATAAGGGCATTTTAGTCATTTGAAAGGGTATAAAAGAGTTAAACTAGCAATCTGAGTTATATATCTGAATAAATCAGTAATTATACTTAGTTTATCATGTTATAACAGTAGGGTATTATATATATATGTGAATTTTATTAATTATAACCATCTTATGCACCGAAAGGACATTTTGGTAATTTCACATAAGCCTAAAAGGTCAAAACTGGAAATCTGAGTTTCAAACTTTAGTTTACTGTTATAATATAAGATTTTACTAAATATATCAGTAGGTATTGACTCTTATATATAAAAACTAGTTTCGACATATACTATGTCGTAAAAATGCCTAAAAAGGCGATTTGGAGCCAATTCCGGGTTTTAAAAGAGAAGCTGATATTTTTATAATTCCAGAAGGCTCAAAATAATATATTTAACATAATAAATCAGTAGAAAAAGGTTTGAGGTCAAAAGGATTCATAAAACTCATTTTATAGCCCAAAAGGGCAAAACCGGCATTAGCCGAATTAAGCTTAAAACTTTAAGTTATGCTCAACCTAAAAATAAATAAAAATCTTTAAAATTCCCAAAATGTTATTATATATCAGTGGGTATAAATTTTTGATATAAAAATAGGGTTTAGATAGGCTACATGCTAATTATGCTAATTAATTACTAAGAAAGCTTCTAATTACGCTAATGAGCATAACTCTTAATCTAGACCTCAAACTGATGTCAAATTTTGGTTACAAGTCTATAATTTGGTAACTAAGACGTCTACCCTTTTATATTTTCAAAAATCATATTTTATGAATATTTGGGCATAATGGTCAACATATGGGCATTTAACGGAGATTTGCATAATAATTAGACAACTAGTGAACTAAGCCGTATAATCACAGAGGGTTATAAGAACATGTTACTAGGTCCAAAAGAAGTTCTAAGGCAATCCTAAACTTGACTAAAACGGGTCAGAACTGAAAGTCAAAGCGAAAGTCAAACTATGCGACTTTCGGTTCCAAACCGGGTCTAAACAGAAAATTGTCGAGTTGAACATGTTGGGACATGTTCTTACATTAGTTACCAAGTTATTTTAATGATCAAACAGGTTGCATGTATCCTACATTGCTAATTATGAGTTAATTTGGATTTAAGCATTCTGTTGACTTTTTAGAGTATACTTTGACTCGACAATTAACATGGTTAGAGTGGGAATCTGGAAATACCCTTTTAAGGGTTTGTTACCCACATAATTACCTACTTATAGGTACTTTTAATTCGAGATTTGAGTGAGTAATTATGGTCTAATCTCGAAGTCAAACCTTAATTACGATGGTTTGACTTTTAGCTAATTAACTAAGCTAAAATGGATTAAGGATGATTAGGATCACTTACAATGGTCCTAAATAGGATTAGAGACTTAAGGGAATCTTGGTTGCTGTCCAGAGAAGCTCCAAGGTGCTTGAACAAAAATGCAAGTGAGCAAGTCCAAATGATCACAACTCAAGTCCTTTTATAGTGAACCATATGGTCCAAGATCATGCCAAGTGACCCTACAATTGATGTGAGATGGTTCCAGGTGCCCCTATGTGCCTAAATACTGCCTAGCAAGTCCCTGGTTTCAAAAACCATCCATTTAAGTCGGTGTAACAGGCTGAACAGGCAGCTGTCCAAAACCTGCTGCCAGCGACAGCCTTACGGACCGTAAGCCTAAGATCTTGCGGTCCGTATGCTCCTCTTGCGGACCGTATGCTGAAACAGTTACTGTCCGTAACCGACCTTTGCTGAAATCGCCCATGTATGCACCTTACGGACCGTAAGCCATGACCCTTACGGTCCGTAACCGTTGGTCAAAGGACAAAAATTTGCAAACTTTCAAGCCCTGACCATGCAATCATACAAGTCCGAATCCATGCCATCTTTTTCAGTTGTGGGACCTTCTTGCTCAGCCATTGCATGCTTGTATATCCCTTACATGTTTTCACTTCACCTTGGATTCTTGTGGGAAGATGAAATTGACGGAAATACCAAGAACAAGTCTTGGATTCTCAATATAGTTGAACAAGACTTATAAAACTTATTTCAACTTCTTTTACAAGGATTTAATTCAGGAATATTCTTGTAGTAACATTCTTAGTAATCCAATTTCCATATAAAAATGGAATTTTATTTATTTAGAAACAACCGGTTAATATATAAGATGTTTATCAAACGATTTAAGGATCTTGGGATTTATAAATTTGGGTCGCTCAGAGGTGTTTTAATAACGTTTTAATAACATGTCGCCCTTGGGTCGTTCAGAGGTATTTTTAATAACATGACGCCCTTTTAAAAATCCTACCATACATCTTTATATTTGATCCGGGTTCCTGACACGTTTGTCCTACCTGACACGTGTCTTTATTTTATTGGACATGAATTTTCGAGGTGTTACAGCAAGCTCCTTTTATAAGTTGTAAAATTACCAAAACACCCTTATGAGGCATAGTTTGATTTTAAAATCTTAACGGGCATACAAGTTGATATCCTACTGATATTATAACTTGTTTAAAGTGTATTGGCATATGGAACTTGTTCATGACTCATCCGGTTACCTGATATCGCATATACGCGTACGGTTAGACTTACGTAACTAGTTTACATAAGTTTACCGAAAAGGGTTTAATCTTATCGTTTTGATCTCAAAATCCAGAAAGTACTTTGTTTACCCATATTATACAAGTCCTAGTACTTGTTGGGTTTAAACCACATTCTATTCGGTATACGCTTAATCTAGCGAACCTATTCTTAAGTATCAGGTCATATCTAAAGGAACTACCTTTGGCCCGTATACATTCTAACAGATAATAAATCTATTCATTCCAGACTATAGTACCCCCCAGATAATCGGACTTGGGTCAATAATACTTAGACTTACGGCTTTTGCCAAATATAGTCTTGTTGATTGGTAGCTAGCAAAAAGGTAAATACTCTTGACTTATTTTAGTGTAAACTTGGGATGGCAAATATGCCTCTTGGGATGGTTATTACATAAGTAAGTCGCCTATGATTGCGCAAAAATGTAAGAATACGGTTTAATCCGTTTACTTGATTATTATTGTAATTGGGGGTTACTGATACCATGTCCGGAAAACCCAATGGGTTAATCAAGTATATAATCTCGTAACAAGAATAATCCCAAGATATATTTAAAAGATCACCTACGGGTTTTCTATATGTATAAACTCTTTTCGAAAAACTATTTTCCAAAGAGTCAGTTAATTGTATTTACCAGCTTTGGCTGACGTATTTTCAAACGATTGAACAGCAGGTACCGAACCTTATAATAGGCTGGGAATAGGGGTCGGCTAGAATGAAGGCTAAGGAATTTGCACTCCTGATGCTTAAGGCCTATGATGTCAAAAGCTCTGTTTATTTGGATCCTGCCTGTGGGCATGTATCGAACGCTTGTAATACTTTTATACATTCAAGCTTTATTTTAATAATTTCAATCCAATACTTCCGCTGCATATTATTTTATTGTGATAACTGTTATCCAATCGTCACGAGTGTACCCATCCGGGCCCACCGGAGATCGGGGTGTGACAGTAGGTTAACACTTTAATATCAATACAAATGACCCGTACACGAACGTTCATTCATATCTGCCTCAAACATTTTTTCAAAACACTCAACAACTCGAGGTAAAGAAACAAACAAATGGCCACCCCTAAATCTGAACCCGTTCCTTACTTCCTTTATTGTAGCTGGACCGCCATTTATATGCCTATGACCCGACTACACTTGAATTTGACAACGGACCTTGACCCGACTACACCTTTCAACCGTTAAAACAAACTGAATCCACAAAAGGAGTTCAACAAGCCATCTGCAAACACCAGGCTCGATGACAGCCAAAATTGTAATTTGTACCATCAGAAAGATAGGAGAGAGTCCACATGCATCACTCAACACCTCTTCATCATTTGAATGAATAAGACACTGAAGGGTAGGCAATGATGGTTTTGTCTGCAAATTAAAAGAGAATGTTTTTTTTTTTTTTAATTTGACTTGCCATAGACCAAAAAAAACCCCGTAAATCACTTATCAAAATTGAATATAATTATCAAAGAAGAACAAACAAAAACTGAAAGTCGATTTCATCTTAACTCACCAAATCAACGGATAACTTTCCAACAAGGGTGGATAGTCAGCACTTTTTTGTCCACCCATATCTCTTTGACTTACATTGAAACCTAAATAAGATTTTCAGAAGTATATTTATAAAATTATAACCTTAACAACAACTAAAAAAATACAATTTAAAACAAAAAAAATGAAGCTGAAACAGTTAAATCCTAATTTGTAGGGATGGCAAAAATACCCGAGCCTGATGGGTATACCCGAACCCCGACACAAATTGGACGGGTATACCTGATACCCAACGGGTATTGGGCCAGGTATGGGATTAGATTTAAATTTTTTCACGGCTATGGGTTGGGTATGGGATTATGTGATTCCCGACCTGATTACCCGAAACCACATACCCGTTTACCCGAACTATATACTCGATCATATATCCGGATTTTTGAATTTATTTTTTTTTCCATTAACGGTTTTCTATTAGTATTTTTATTTTTGTATGTTCATAATATGAAAAAATAAATTTTCTTTTAGTATATATATTTGATAATAGTATTTATATTTTGTACGTTGTGAAGTATATACATATAAGTGTATAAGTACTATAAAGTTATTATTAATTTATAATAAAACTTATATTATGTAATGTACTTTTTTAATTTATAATTGTTGTTGTATAAATAAATTATATAATAATTGTAATAGTAAAAGAAATGTATTTGGAAACCCCAACGTATATCTTTTAACAAATTTATGGGTATACCCGATGGGTAATTACCCGACAAATACCCGACGGGTACTAGGTCGGGTAAGGGACACAATTTTACAAGTGGGTATGGGTATGGGATTACCAATACCCGACCCGAACCTGACTCATTGCCATCCCTACTAAATACCTGGTGAGACCCACGACGGAGCAGAAGCGCCGGTGGCCGGCAAAACAACCGCATAATTTTCCGGCCAGGTCAACATTCTAAACCCTAGTAATACGCATCTCAAAGACTCGATGATTTGTGCTTGATAATGGACGGTTCAAGTCACTGGGTTCTAGAATTCCATGGATGAAAGGGTTAAATGGGATTCAATCCACGTCTTCAATTGCATTCAATGCGAAAATTGAATGGACATTCAATCAAGAAATCGATTAAACATTCCATGATAAAAAACTGATGAAGTCATAGGACCACGGTGGTGTGAGATTAGGCATCAATTGAGGGAGAGAGGGGTAGGTGGGAAGAAAAAGTGTTAAAAATGGGGATTTGTTCTTGCCTTTTAGGTTGCCATCTTAAAAATGTTTCATTGGATACGGAAAATGAAAGGCGTCGGTTGAATTCTCCGGTGCTGATCTCCATATTACATTGAAGGAGGGATAAATTTCATTGATGAAATCTCTAAAATGCCCTTAAAGTGTCTTAAATCTTTGGATAATATGCAAGTTTAACCCCTCTAAAATAGTTTGGCTCTCTTGTACATGTTGCTTGAAGATGTGTACACAATGCAAAATTACCAAAAGGGTAGAAATCATAGTTCTCTTAATAAGGCAGTATAGATTAATGTATTTGTAAGTAATCAGCTTTCTTTTCTGTTGCCTTTCTTCATCATAAAAGAATAAAAACTTATTAGATTTTATTACTTTTCTTTCGACAAGAAAATAGAATTACCATTCGGCGACCAAGTAGGAGAAGCAAAGTTTTTAGGAGCACCTAAATTGAGAAGATTATGGGTATAAATCTTACAAGAAGTAAAAAATGATAGTTACCGCTAAAAAAGTAAACAGAATAAATAAATTTACTTCTGTTGTCTTTCATTCATTTCTTCCTTTCTTTTATAACCCGAGAACATAAGGAATCACCAAGCTAACATGCTGGGTTTATATTAGATCGAAACGTAAAATAAAGAAAATGATAACTAACTCGATTTAGGACCCGCAGGTGGTAACGGCGTTGTTAAACCAGGAAAGAATAGATGTAAAAACGTTGAATCACACACGTGCATTGCAGCATGTTAACTTGCGAAATTTATACTAAAACGTAAAACATTCTCGTAAATTTAAAATCAAATAAAGAGGTAAAAATGTAAATAAAAAAATATTGAAGTTCATGTGACGTTTTATGACTCTATTAAAGTTCAGGGGTTAGAAACGTAAGTTAGTTAAAGTAAAAATCAAGTTAGATGTTGTTGCGAGACTGTTAAACCGAACAAATATAAAAACGTTGAGCCACGCACCCGCGTTCCAGCATGTTAATTCGTAATAATTAAACTGAAACGTAAAACATAGAAAAATGATAACTTACTCGACTTAGGACCCGCGTATTGCAACAGTTTATTAAACCGAAAAAATAGACGTAAATACGTAGCACCACATAGGAGCAACAAAATTTAATAAAAAAATAAACCATTTAGTAAATTTATTATTAAATAAAGATATAGAAACGTAAATTGGTTAAATAAAATAAATATTAAAGTGTTGAAGTAGAGTCCTTTTGATAACTCTATTAAAAAACATTGAATAAGTTGTGGCGTGAGGTGTAAAATAACCATATAAAGATGGGAGGAGCCTGGGGCTCTGACCGCGTGTCTGTTGAAGAATGAGCCGGCGACTCATAGGCAGTAGCTTGGTTAAGGGAACCCATCAGAGCCAAAAGGTGCTGAGTTGAAATCGCATTCTAATTCTAACTAACGATTCTTGTGGCACCAGAAAGAATATTGTATGTTACTATATATTAATATATAAACGAATTGAAATAAATAGTAATTTAATATTATAATAATATATAGTTTTTTTTAATACTTTTATTATTTTAATATTATAATAATAATTATTTTCTTTACTTTTTAACTTTAATCCTTTTTTTAATATCAGGGGTTGGGATAAGTTTGGTGTCAAGCAGTATCGAACCAGTATTGGTATCGAAAATACCGGTACGATCCTGTTCGGTATCAGTACATGAAGGTAAAAACCGGCACTAATACAGAAAACGCCAAAAGTTGCTACCGAATTGATATTGGAAATCTTTTGGTTCGGGAAATTCAGTGTGACTACCCGGTATCATTTGCTCATCCCTGATCACGGTTACCGTACGAACAACTATGTCGTACAACTTTTTTTGTTGATTTTCTTCAACTTTTATTTTTTTCTTTTTTAGTTTTAGGGGTAGGGATGAGCTCGGTGTCTACCGATACAGAATCGGTACTGATACAGAAAATACCGGTTACAGTACCGGTATATGAAGGTAAAAAACGGTAGTGAACCAGTACCAGGAACGTCAAAAGTTGGTACCGAATTGGTAATTAAGATCTTTCGATTCGCCAAATTTGGTACTGGTAGCCAGAACAATTTGCTCATCTCTGACCACGGGTTTCATACGAACAACATCGTTACCATACAACTTTTTTGGTTGATTTTCTTTCGGTTATTTTTAGTGTTTTTTTCTACATTTTCTTTTTTATTCTTGTCAGCAGTTCTGTTCGCAACACGCTCGTAGTGATTTCAAAACATATATAAACACAGACTAAATAACAAAAGAAATTCGCCGCAACGCGACGAACTTATTTAAACCTAGTTTGCTTGGTTTGTGAGTCGAAGGATTTTGGGCTGCTTGGTTATATGGCTTTCGGTTGGCAGGTTGATTAGGAGAATCAAAACACAATCAAGATATTTATTTGTATCATATATACATAATCCTAACCTACACCCTTTTGGGTCAACTTGTTTAGTGCTTATTTGCAAACATGAATAACATCTCGTGACTTATTAATATTATTGGAGATTGAGTAAACTGCCCTTTGGTCATTGAGGTTTTGCCAGTTTTGCCACTTTAGTCTAAATTTCAAACTTTTTACATTCAGGGCCCTATGGTTTGGTTTTTATTGCCATTTTGGTCCAAATTTCAAATTTGACCAGATTTCCCATTAATGACCCTGCTATTTTGTCTTTACCCTCAGGGGCATTTTGGTCATTTTAGATTTATTATAAACATAAACACTATAAACATAAACACTGCACAAGGTCTCTCTCTCTCTCTCTCATAAACTCTCCCCCCTCCACTTTTCAAAACCCTAACCCCCAAATTCATCACCACCTCCACTTTCCTACCGTCTCCGACCACCACCACGCCGCCACCTCTGGACAACAACCAACACCACGATCCTCTCAAAACCCCAACAACCACCAACCAACTGTGGTGGGTGGTGTCGGTTGGGAGATCGAAGAAGAGAGAGACGAGTAGAGAGAAAGAGATTGACGAAGAGAGAGAGTACGAGGAGAGAGAGAGCGGTGGGAGAAGGGGGAGTCGATTTGATTTAGTGGCGGTGGTCAGGTGGCGGTGGTCAGGTACGAGGAGAGAGAGAGAGCGGTGGGAGAAGGGGGAGCCGATTTGATTTAGTGGCGGTGAGAGATTGACGAAGAGAGAGAGAGCAGCGGTGATGGTCAGGTGGCGGCGGAACGGTAGTGTAGGTGCTTAGTGCAGGTGAACTTTTCATTTTTTTTCTTTTGTTTTGAAATCGGTATTGATAGTTGATTTGATTTCGATTTGATTTAGTGGGCTTGTTTGTAATTTGGATACGGTTATTGGGTTTTGATCAAGATTTGATTTTGTTTATGGGTTTGTTTTTTAAGTTTGTGGGTGGTGTTGGCGGCAGTAGGATGGTGGTTGTGGTGGTGGGGATGATGCGGTGGTGGGGGTGGTGGTGGTATTTTAGAGAGAGAGAGCAGAGTTGTATGTTGAGAGAGAGAGAGAGAGAGATGTCTGTATCTTTGTTGAGAGAGGGAGAGATTTATTATAATTGAGTTATAATAAAGAGATAATAATTCTAAAATGACCAAAATGCCCCTGAGGGTAAAGACAAAATAGCAGGGTCATTAATAGAAAATCTGGTCAAATTTGAAATTTGGACCAAAATGGTAACAAAAACCAAACAACAGGGCCCTGAATGTAAAAAGTTTGAAATTTGAACTAAAGTGGCAAAACTGGCTAAACCTCAGGAAACAAAATGACAGTTTACTCTTGGAGATTAAATGAACTTCTTTTCTATAACTAGTGTCGTTTTAGCTCTTTTAATTTTTTCATTATTGCCAACTCCCAAGTAACAAATAATAGTTTATATATGTTGCTCGAGATTTAAGCAACCTGATGGAAAGATTTGAGAACGAGGAAATGAGTAAATATAGTTAGAAATATTGATTGAAGTTATTAGAAATAAAGAGTTAGTGTTAAGTAAAGTTTAATTTCACGTACTTTTGTAGAAATATTGATTGAAGTTATTAGAAATAAAGAGTTAGTGTTAAGTAAAGTTTAATTTCACGTACTTTTGTAAATGTAGACAGAAGAAAAAATAAAAATGAATATATCAAATTTCTAAATATGAACACTTTTGAATAGCTCTCTAAAAACTAAAAAGAAACTTTTTCAAATTTTAAAACTTAGAATTAGTTAGCACGTCAACCCATATATTAAATGGTTCATGTTTATCTTAATCAAATTATTAAATGCGTTGTGTTCGCATTCGAGTTGACTAGAAACACTATTTTCGCTAAACTAATTTCTATTTTTTATACATCTCACAATCGACTCTCTATCTTAGGGGTTGTTTGGCAATATCTGAATGGTTAAGTGCTGAATCAATAAGAGGTCTGAACCACTAAGTGCTGAACTAGTAAGAGGTTTGAACCATTAAGAGCCTGTATAATGCCTAACCGTTCAGAGTCAAATGTCTGACCAATTCAGATTAGAGGTCTTAACCATTCAGACTTTGTATAAATCTTAACCATTCAGAGACAAATGTCTGAACCATTCAGACATCTGCTCGTGAAACAAACAGTCTGAACCATTAAGTGCTGAACCAGTAAGAGGTCTGAACCATTAAGAGGTAAACAAACAGCCCCTTACTTAAAAAACTTATTTTATTGTTTTTTATTGGTTTGATACACTACCAATGATATATAGATTGATGGATTGTAAGCCCTTAAATGTAGATGGTCAATTTAGTTTTCTTTTAAATTTTCTATATTATAGTGGATCCAAGTGGTGATTTTTAATTAATTTCTATGATTCTTCCTTAATATTTAGATGGTCCTATATGAACATATGTCGAAACGCCCTAAATCCGGAGGTCTCGCCTATAGGATTTACACATCAACAAATAGTTAATTACCATAAATTTGATTTAAACACAACAGAAACTATAAATCTTCACAAGCCATTAAAAAGTAATTAACCATCTTAAATGGGATGCTAGTCATTTGATGGGAGCCTTGGCACAAGCTGGCCAACAACTTGTCCAATCAACCAGATGTGCATACTAAAACTCAGCTATGCCAGGTGAGTTCTAGTTTAATTAAAGAGTAAAATGTACAGATAATCCCTGTGATTTGTCAAATTAACACCTATAGTCCCTAATTTTTCAAAATTACACTCGTACTCCCTGTGGTTTAACAAGTTGTTACTCAGATAGTCCCTAGAGTGGATGGCCGTTAATTTTCTCAGTTAAGGGGGTGTGAAATGACATAATTACCCTTGCTAAAAAGAAAACATTTAAATTAAAACCTCCACAACCTGCAACCTCCACCCTACCCCCTATCCTTATTCCACATCCACCTGCAACCTCCATAACCTCTACCTGCAACCTCCACAACCCACTATTATCCACTCACCGTTCACCTCAGATCCACCATCTACTCTAACAACCAACAGATACAACTAACCTCAACCGCCATCATCTTCCCCCAACTCGACCCGACAACCCAAAAACCTCGATCGTCCACCACCACCATTGAATTCCATCAACCACGACCTACAATCTAACCCCCAACTCCCTCCGACCTGAAACCCATTTTTTCAATATTATTTCACTCATAAATAAACTATATAAATTCACCGTTTGACCGGCCATCTCAAGTATTCAATGGCATCTGATTTGTTCTTAGCCTCATGTGTTGATTTTATAAGAAACCTTCATAGTTTCGCATGTGGTTTTCATCATTTAGGTGAAATCTTCTTGGATTTCCACATAAACCCTTTTCTAAACTCATCACCTAACAACCTCCTAAATACCGGAAAACTAGGTACAGAACTCCGGCGGCGACGACGAGGAGGATTAGAAGGATGAAAACGGCGGCGAGTGTCCAGCAGAAGCAACAACTCCGTTTAGGTTTCCGATTAGCGAGTTTTTGGGCTTTGCGAGAGTTTTCCGGTGGCAGAATGTGGTAGATCGGGTCTTTAGGGATCTGGATGACGTAAGTGCCTTACAGAAGAAGTGGCTTGTGGTCGGAGATGGGTGGTGGCTTGATGGCGTCAGGAGGCGGTTGAGGGTGAAGATGATCTGCCATTGGAGGTGTGAGTGAAGATGTGGAGATTTTGGAATGAAGGTGGAGAATGGCGTTGATATAGGGAAGGGTAGATTTTATTTTAATTGTTTTTCTTTTAGCAAGGGTAATTATGTCATTTCAAACCCACTTAACTGAGATAACTAACGACCATTCACTCTAGGGACTATTCGAGTAACAACTTGTTAAACCACAGGGAGCACGAGTGTAATTTTGAAAAGTTGGGGACTATAGGTGTTACTTTGACAAACCACAGGGACTATCCGTGCATTTTACTCTTAATTAAAACAACAACAAAGTTTAGCAAACATTAAACTCGTTGAGCAAGTGAGGCACATTAGTGCATCTCGTAAGCGTATACTATGTAATAAGCACATCCCTTTAAAATAAATTGTAACACTTTACTATAAACGGTAACATGCACACTATACTTTACGTAGTTAATCAACCACAAACAAACAAACAACAAAGTCACTGCCCCTTTATCATTTAGTCACAGTGTTAGCTTTAGACACCATGGATGACCACAACCTTAACATTAAGCATTGTCTGAGACTTCAGTGTTACTATACTTTGAAAAATTTAGTGAGTATACCTCCCCATTCTTTACCAGACATGAGATTTCATGACCCTTAGTAAGCCTAGATAAGTCTTCCAGATAATGTGAAAGGGGTCAACTATCATTATATACTATTAGGCACAAAGTAGACATTGTGCTCCATACGCATGGACAGATTTTGCGCCCTAACCCTACATTTCGCCAAACTATGCATGTGGAAACAACGCGCGAGCATGACCTTGCGCATCTGCCAAGCGTGAACTGTACCTAACCTATAAAGCGAAAACTATAAAGCATAGACTATAACGTGTAAAGGACATTGCGCTCATGAAGTCTCATATTGATGTAGATGTTCCGGTCTAATAAAAAACCATTGGTATGTTTGGTATGGTATAGTGGAATGGATGGCGGAATGGAATCGACGAGGTAATGGAATGGATGAGGTAATGGAATTGATCATTACCATTTCATGTCTTGTTTGGTTACCATGTGAGAATGGAATGAATCATTACTTTTTGTTGTTTTAGTTGGCAAGAAAAGACGAAGGAATAAAATCGGATGGCGGTGGTCAATGGTGGGCGAAGATGGTGGGTGGTAATAGGTGGCAGTTGTACCGGCGGCGGCGGGTGGTAAAAGCGGTGGAGGTGGGTGACGGTGGAGTTGGATGGCGGTAGTGACGAGGATGGTGGCGGCGGCGCCGGTGGGTGGTAGCGGCAGCTGTGGAAACGATGGTGGGGGTGGGTGGCGACGGTGGTGGTTGACGACGATGGCAGAGGTGAGTGGCGGCGGTGATCGGAGGTGGCAACGGTGGGTGGCGGTGGTGGACGTGGGTAGCGTCGGTGATCGGTAGTGGCAGAGACAGCGATGGCGGAGGTGGGTGGCGGCGGTGATCGGAGGTGTCAATGGTGACAATAGGTGGCGGTGGTGGGGACGGAGGTGGGTGGAGGCAACGACAGTGGCAGGTGGGGGCGGTGGCGGTGGTGGCGAATGTGGTGGTGGCAGTGGTGGTGTTATCGGTGGGTCGCGGGTTGCGGCGATGGGAGGTGGTGGTGGTGGTCGGAGCTGGCTGGCGGCGGTGGGTGGGTGGCGGCGGTGGGTGGGTGGCGACGGAGGTGGGTAACGACGGTAGACGACGGTGGTGGATGGCAGAGGTGATGGTGGGTGGTGGCAACAATGGTCGGTTGTGGTGTATTTAATGAAGGATTAAGAGAGAATGGAATGGAAAAAAAAACAGGGTGGGGGACGGATGCAATGATTTTGAGGGAATGGAATGCATTTTAGAATGGGCGATTCCATTCTATCGACCAACCAAACACACTTTTTTTCATTCCCTCGTAATTGTCCATTCCATTCCACCCTTCATTCCCGCATACCAAACGCTACCTTAAGTTATTCACTTCATCATCATCATCATACAAAGTATATCCCACCAATAGCAAAGCTAAGGTAGGGTCTGAGGAGGGTGAGATGTAGACAGTCTTACCTCTATCCCGTAAGAATAGAGAGACTGCTTCCAATGAGACCCACGGCTCTATAGGGAATACATGTTCGTGTTCGATTGTAAAAACTAGATTAAGTAAATATTAAGCAATTTATAGTTGATTGATTTGGAGAATTTTGGTTAATTATGTTTAAAAAAGTTATCAGATTTAAAGAAATGTAACACCCTTCGGATTATGAACGGCCTCGTGGTGCTTCCCTTTGATCCTTTGAGGAAATGGCTCGAAACATGCTTTCCCTCTCTAAACTCTTGTAAAAAAAATGATTTTTTTTCAAAAAGTTGATTTTTTTTTAGGATTTTTGAAAAAACCTTTCGAGTAAGATTGAGTTATCTAAATTCTCACAACTCGCATGAGTTTTCATTTTACCTTAATCCTATATATATGAACATTTAATAAAAAGTTTTATAAACAAATAAACAATACGATTTAGATTTCTTTTATTTTTCGTACTAAAATCTTAATCTGAGATTAATTAAAAAAAATTGGGTTCAGTTTCATGTTATATAGTTTGTCTGTTTGAAATATGTAAAACGTTTCAATTTTTTGAACGGCCAACGAATCCTTCAAATGGGCTATTGGAGAAATTCATCACACCGGGATACACTCGCCTCTGAATCGGGGAAAACCCCTACCTAGGGCCGAAGCCCGTGAACTCTCGCCCGAAAGCACAACAGTGCGGTGAGGTAAAACCCATTCAATTCAAAGATCGAACTAGCGATGTCCACCTATTTGTCTAGTCTTCCATCATCACCAGGTGCCGAAGAAAATAATGGGGAGGGCAGGAATCGAACTTGGATCCCTAAGAACACCAAGACTCTCCCTTACCATTCCATCATCACCTCATTGGCATGTAAAACGTTTCATGGCACAATAGATTCTCATAAATCTTCCTTGGGCAAATTGGGATGTAAATCCAGCTGGTGCGCTTTCTGGAGATGGTGGGGACTAATTGCAGCTCTCTTTTTGCACTCCCCTCAAATTTCAATTGTTTCAAAATTCTATCTCTAGCCATTTTTGTCTCTTTTTGTGGATTGTTTTCGAGATGGGTAAGTATAAATCATTCTTGGCTTTCTGTCCATGTTTATGGGTATGTTTATGCTTGTATATATTATAAGGTGGCTCCCTCCACATTCATATTTTTGTACTTTTGAACTACTCCCAAATTATTGGGGTTGTGAGTTTATTCATAAAAAAAGAAAAAAAAAAAAGAAAGAAACTGCAAATGTCTCATACATTAATATTGATTAAAAACACTACATTAATATTGATTAAAAACACTACTAGAAAAATGCTACTATTTACACGTCAATATAGGTTGCTCCTATCATCTTATCTTTCTGTGAGAAACAAAGGCAAAACTTTTTTTCTCGGTGGAGAACTTATTTTGTTAAAATATACTAGCAAGAAGGTAGCCATAATAAAACATACTTAACAACCTCAATGTGGAGGAGAGTTTACAATTTTAAATTACACCAATGGCTCCAATGTACAAGGACTAAACTTCTCCTGATTCTTGACCTAAAAAAAAAAAAAACCCTCTTGTCGCCTTAATTTCTTGGATGTTTGCTTCTATGTCATTGAAAGTCCTATCATTCTTTGCTCTCCATATACAGCATAGAGATATTATGAAAACTGCTACTCGATAAAATCAGATAAACTTATAATAGAAGTTTTAATTTTTAATCGTCAACTCCAACGTAATTAAGTTGGCTTGGATAAAACTCATCGGCAAACTAGCTATATTTCCTGTCATATGTTAGTGAAACTAAGAGCACTAGCTTCAACAATGTTATTCCATGGTAAATGATATTTGATGTATGAACGTTTCTTGCTGAAAATGTGCTTGCACACATGGGGATTTTGTGGTGTCTGTAAGAATTGAGAATAATCTCTTGCCTTTCTCATTAACAATCAACCCTATAAGTAATTACAGAAGATCTCCTATTTTTGGAGATAATGACCACAATAATTACATTACAATATTTACTAATAATACAGACTTGATTGGCGCCTATTACACCCCCGCAGTCGAAGCGGGAGGGGAACGAACGCTGAGACTGGATCTAAAATCGTCAAAAAGAATCCGGGGCAGCCCTTTTGTGAAGATATCCGCAACTTGGAAACGAGAAGGCATATGCAGAACGCGAATTAAGCCCTTTTGGACGTGTTCTCGGACAAAGTGTATGTCTAGCTCGATGTGTTTGGTCCGTTGATGTTGAACCGGGTTCCCCGACAAATAAATGGCACTCACATTATCACAGTAGACTAATGAGGCTTTGGATAGGGGCCGGTGTAGTTCGAGAAGTAAGTTACGGAGCCAACATATTTCGGCTACAACATTGGCCACCCCCCGGTACTCGGCTTCAGCACTTGGAGCGAGCGATAGTGGACTGACGTTTAGAGGACCAGGACACGAGATTGTCTCCAAGATAAACACAATAGCCAGATGTGGAGCGTCTCGTCTCAGGGCAACCGGCCCAGTCTGCATCTGTGTATGCTCGGATAGGCAGGGCAGATGAGGAAGATAAGTGAAGCCCATAATCAACGGTGCCCTGTAAGTACCGAATAATACGTTTGAGAGCATTCCAATGAGCCTGACAGGGAGAATGCATATGCATGCAAATCTGCTGAACTGCATAAGTGATGTCAGGCCGGGTGAAAGTAAGGTACTGTAAAGCACCAGCTAGACTCCGGTAAGTAGTGGGATCATCATAAGGAGAGTCGGGGACACTTGATAATTTGCTCTGGGTGTCCACAGGGGTAGCCGCAGGTTTGCATGCGTCCATGCCTGCACGGTGAATAATGTCCTTTGTGTAGGACTGCTGAGAAAGAAATAAAGTATTACCCGTCCGAGCAACCGAGATGCCCAGAAAATAAGAGAGAGGGCCTAAGTCTTTCATTGCAAACTCGCCGGCCAAGGTGGTCATAAGTTTCTGACGTAAGAGATCAGAAGATGTGGTGAGGATGATGTCGTCAACATAGATAAGAAGGTAGGCGACATCCGTCCCATGGTGATAAATAAACAGAGAATTATCCGACTTGCACTGTGTGAACCCATGTTGAATAACGAAGTCAGTAAACCTTTGATACCAGGCCCGTGGGGCTTGTTTGAGGCCATAGAGTGACTTTTTGAGGCGGCAAACATGGTCAGGATAATCATGGTGACGAAATCCCATCGGTTGATGCATATAGACAGTTTCCTGTAGGTGACCGTGTAAGAAAGCATTGGTGACATCCAATTGATGGATGGGCCAAGACTGAGAGAGAGCCAATGTAAGAACAGTCCGAATGGTAGTGGGCTTGACAACTGGACTGAATGTTTCACCGCAATCAATGCCAACCTGTTGGCTACGACCATCACATACCAACCCTTACTCTTCCATGGCCGACAACAAACTACACCCCGCTGTCACGGTGTCCAATATCAAGCACTTTGTTTACGTCACTCTCGACAATGATGCCGCTGACTACAACATGTGGTCAGAACTTTTTCGGATTCATTGCACGGCTTTCCTCGTAGCCGATCACCTTGAACCTCGCCCAACCAAAGATACCTCCTCCTCATCCACGGAAAAACAACCCACCTCTTCTCCGACAGACTCATGGGAACGCCTTGATGCCATAGTCCTACAATGGATCTATGGCACCATATCTTAGGGTCTTCTCAAAACCATTATCAAAAAGGGCACCACAGCGTATGATGCCTGGGTAGCGATCAAAAATCTCTTCCAAGACAACAAAGCTACCCGCGCCCTACACCTCAAACAGCAATTCGCTAACACTCGCCTTGAGAACTTCTCGTCCATGAACGAATACTGTCAAACTCTCAAAGTTTTAGCCGACCAACTCAGCAATGTTAACGCGGCTGTTGATGAACAAGATTTGGTTCTACAAACACTTGCTGGGCTTACTGAGCAATATGAGACCGTGGGTACCATTCTTCAAAACACTAAGCCATTGCCTTCCTTTGTTGAGGTTCGTTCTCAGCTTTGTATGAACGAAACGACCAAAGCCAATCAAGCCATGCATTCTGCCAACAAAGCCGCCACTGCCCTTCACGTTCACAGCCCCTCTTCTCCCGCTGCACCCTCATCCGCCACCCCTACTCATTCGGATCCCATGCGTGGCCGGCCCAAGACTCGTGGTCGAGGAAGGGGCCGTTCTTCATCTTCCCAGTCCACTAGGCCAAGGTCACAAAACAACCAATATCCACAGCCCAATCACCCCTATATAATCTTTCCAAACAATTGGGCCTCAACCCAATGGGCCAACTTCCAAAATAACCTAAATCGCTTTAGCCCACAACAATCCAACCCACCTTGTCCCTACCCGTCAACCCCACGGTCCAACACTTCCCAGGGTATTCTCGGCCCCCACCCTGCTCAGGCCCACGTGGCGACCTACAGCCCGACACCAACGGATATCGCACAGGCACTCTACACCCTCTCTATGAGCCAACCCACGGATCCGATTGGTTACATGGATACTGGTGCAACAGGACATATGGAGCAGCCAGGTATAACCTCTCCGTCTGTTTTTAATTCTTGCACTAATAAACAAATAATTGTTGGAAATGGCACCTCTATTCCGGTTGTTGGACAAGGCAATAAAACCCTACCACCACCCTTTCCACCCTTTAAATTAAACAATATACTTTATGCACCTAACCTTATCAAAAACCTCATATCGGAAGGGTGGTCGAACAAGAAGAGAGGAGGTTTAGGATCTTAGGGTTGATACCATGTAAGAATTGAGAATAATCTCTTGCCTTTCTCATTAACAATCAACCCTATAAGTAATTACAGAAGATCTCCTATTTTTGGAGATAATGACCACAATAATTACATTACAATATTTACTAATAATACAGACTTGATTGGCGCCTATTAGTGTCTTTAGTCTAAATTCTTTATTTTGTCATCCGTTTCAAATGTTTTACCTATGAAGTACGGGGACGGCTATGAGCCTCTTGTACCCGTCCCGGGGACGGTTTGGGGACGGAAATGCCGCAGGGACGGCTAGGGACGTTTCCAAAACGCATCTTGAAATCAGGGGACGGCAACCAAACGTTTTGGGGACGGCAACCAAACGCTTCCTTTCATTTTTAGGGTTTTTAGGGTTTAGGGTTATGTAACTTTATGTATTTTGACATTTAGACCCTCTATCTTTCACTAGTTTTTATTTATTCTCTAAAACTTGTAAAAATTTACATAAAAAGTGTAAAATTAGTTTGTGCATTTTAACATTTAACTCCCTTTATTTTCACTAGTATACATTTGGTTCTTAGGTTTATAAATTATTACATACAAAGTATAAAACTAACATTATATGTGTATATATAAATTATAAATAACTATTTTCTTATATATTTTTTTGCCGTACATTTGCCGTACCCGTACCTGTATCATGGATTTTTGTGTTTTGCCATTCCCCGTACCCGTATCGTCCCGTACCCCAGTCCCGTGCTACATAGTGTTTGACTAATAGATTCTCTGTGGTGGCTGAATTTGTGTTTTTGCATTTTAGTTGCTAGAGGATACTATCCAGCTAGATTGACTTTTAATTTTAGTTGTTTGGACTTTGGAGGACTGGTCAACTACGATGCTAGGATGTTCACAGTCTCATACTTATGCATGGACCATGGAGTATTTACTTTGCAGCAGTGCAGTCTTCAAAGGTCCATTGGAGAGGTTCCTGATGATAGTAACAACTGATCTTTTGGTTTGTGGTTGTATATGCGTGTAATCATATATCATCTAGAACATGTTTGTACTTCTTGTTCATTTTTTTCAAAAATTCATAGTTTTATCATTGGATATATCTGAGGGAACAAATTATTTCGGTCATTTGTACGGAGTAATATAAAAAGTAGGTAAAGCAAGCATGGCGTGAAATATGCTTTAATCATGGCCAGAATTCCATTTTAGCAATGTGTTTCATTCATGAAGATACAAGTAGGATCAAAGGCAATTAAAGTTGATTAAACTAAGTCAAAAGGCAGCAGAAGAAAATAGTTTGATGGGGGCACTTGAAAAGACACATCGCCTAATATTTTGACATTTACACCACGTTTTGGATGGACGTAGCGAGTCCATACTAATGAAATGCGCGAGTATTGTGAATTTTTGAACGCCCATATAATTTACTTCGGCTACCCTAGGAGTTGTTAAGTTATTTAATGGTTATCCCGCCATCAGGTACCTTACGAGTTGTGAGCTTTAAGTTATTTAATGGTTATCCCGCCACCATGAGAAGGAATAGACAGATTTCTTGGTCTTTACAAGTGGCGGACCCAAGATTTTTTTTTAATTGGGTCCATTATTTTCGATGTTCAAAATTTTTATAACAAAATGTTAAAATTTCCGGGTCGGTCCTCGTTCGGGTCGGGTCAAAGCGAGGTTTGAACTAGATTTAAAAAAAAAAGAGAAAAATGGGCTTATACAAGGATTGAACTCATGACCTCTTATTGGAAAAGAAGGGGATTTACCACCACACCAGCTTTTATTTTCTTTCTATGGTGTCCACCTAATTATATTTATGGGGTCCTTATACAAGTTTAAATACCGAATCTACTAATTTTTTTAAAAACATTAGGGTCCGTGGACCCCGACCCACTCAATGTGGGTCCGCCCCTGGTCTTTACTACTAGGTTAGCCCGCACGATAAGACGGGTGTCACTGGCCAAGTCGTTTTTGAAGAGCGAAATCTAACCGGATCTGTCTAAAACAGTAATTATATTTGGGAATTATTATTATTTACCCTATCACTAGTACAAAAGCGTGTTGTGATTTATGCATTTTTGAGAATTTGAGAGAGCACCAACAAATATACCACCAAATAATGGGATTTGTTGGTGCTGCTCAATAAGAGCACCAATAAATCTCTAAACACATACAAACCAAATCAGTCCACCATTAAATCTCTAAACACCACCAAAAATCAATGATAGAAACCAAATTAGTCCACCATTAAACCTCTAAGCACATCACAAAAAAAACAATGATAGAAACCATAAGTCTCTAACATTAAATCTCTAAACACCACCAAAAAATCAATGATAGAAACCAAATTAGTCCACCATTAAATCTCTAAACACACCACCAAAAAATCAATGATAGAAACCATAAGTCTCTAACACGTGTCAATATGCATTTACCACCAGTTAATCAACTACTAGAATATCAGAAATTTTTGACACTGCTTTGATTTGTTTACTTTGGTTATCTTTATATTTTTAAAAATAAAATATAAAAATGTTATTGGTGATGGATTTTCTATTATCAACCGGTCCGTAAAATATACATTATTTGAACAAATGTTTTTTGTTTTATTTTATTTATAAAACATCAAAGATCTAATACAAAGGCGAATAGAAAAAAACTATACAAACAAAAAATGTATAAAATCTACAAGCATAATGAAACAAAATTAAATGTTCATGTGAAGCTACAAAGAATAAGATACAAACATGATTTCTTTAAAGCTATTTCCTAAAATAGAAATTTAAACACATACAATCAAACCAAATCAACATAGTGTATAATTGTACATCCTTGGCACTTCAAAGCATAAATGTCGTCCATCGTCATAATAGTTTTCCGGCGAGTATTTTCGGTGTATTTGATGGCATCACGCATAAAAATCATCAAGAAAGATCTTCAAAAATCTCGTGTCTCTTCGTAGATAAGGCCATTGATACGCTTTACACCACATTGCCGGTTTCTTGATACCGTGGAAAAAGTTCCGGAAAACTTTCCGGTGATGCTTTGCTCCTCCTTCACATTTTTCTCTCTCTAAAAAATATTTTGATTTTAAAATTGTGTCTGTATATATGTGGGTATAAAGGTTGTGTTTTTGAAGGCATGATTTGATCCATTGATTGAATAGAATGATAGCAATTGAAAACCGTAAGATTTTGATCCATGTGATGCCTAACAAAATGTTTTGATTGGTTCACTTTGTTGGTGCTATTAACAACTTCACCTTTAAAAAATCAATTTAATGGTGCTATTAACAGCTTCACCATCAAACAAATCAATTTAATGGTTTTGTACTAGTTTCCTTCATATAAATTAGCAACATTTTGTTGCTATATGTAGTTATACAATAGGCTTAGGGAGTATTTCAAAAAAAAGTTGATTTTTCAATTTTAACCCTTTTGATTTTTTTTATTTTTAACACAAAGTTTTTCAACTTTTACAGTTTAATCACAACTTTTGTTATTTTAAACTTTGGTTCCCCGTACGTTTAATCTTTCGCAACGTACGTGTGGGGTTCGACGTTTTTTCGTCTTATTATTCTTCCCATTTGACAGGCCCGTCGCAACGCGTCTATTTTTCTCCATTTGACCGGTTCGTCGCAACGCACGGGTCCTAGATCGACTTAGTTATTATTTTCTGCATTTTACGTTTCGGTCTAATTTTTTCATATTAACACACTATAACGGGTGTGCGTGGCACAACGATTTTACGTATGCTTTTCGTTTGGTGTTATATTTTCCTTTTTTATTTATTTTATTTCTACGAGCCTTTACGATGTTGGTGGTCACTGGCAGTGATGTGGCATTAGTGCTACATGACACTATTTGACGAACGTTTTTAACCTATTAAGTTTTTTACTAATAATTTGTTTCAATTTTATCCTTGTACCTCCTTTACTTAAAATCTAATTTTACGTACATATTTATATGTACATGTCGGTATGGATCTGATTTGCTCTACGTTTCGACGAAACTTTTTCTAAGAAACGAGTCATGTCAAATATAATACGTCTTTGTTTAAAAAACATTTTTACGTGCATATTTTTATGTACATTTCGCTATAAATTTGAGGGTTGGTGTACGTTTCGACAAATTTTTTTTTTTAGGAAACGAGTCAGTTCAAATATATTATGTTTTCGTGTTTATTTTATGAATGTTTCATAAAGTTTGTTTCGAATCGACTGAAGTCAAATTGTGGTTTCTTTTTTTTTTTTTCATTTTTTTCAAAAGCTCCAATTAGTCCCTTATGATTAAACGTGGCAACTTTTCTGTTATACCCATCACGTTTTCTGTATATGAGTCGGGTCACATATGATATGTTATGATTGTACAATATAAATTCGATTTACTATATGTTTTGATCCAGTCACGTTGCTTATGTTGGTTACATTGACTTCAATCAGATATGTCAAACACGCGTTTTCATATGGTTAACGCATCATATAACATTTTGACTAATCCATTCGATGTTCGTGATGTATGCGCGCCGCAACGCGCGCGGGTGTTATTGCTAGTGTATATTAATTTACAATTTTTCCTCTTACAAAAACACTATTCCTTTTTCTTTTCTTTTCACCTCTTTACTTTTTTATCTTCTACACTTTTTAATAGTTTTCTTCTTTTACATAACCTCTATAGTTTTTATCATTTACACTTTTAGCAATTTAGTTTTCATCTTTTACATATTTGTCACAAACATTTTTTAATTTTAACCCCAACACTCCTCCACTTTCAACTTTGGTCCCTTGTACTTTACCTTTTTTACAAATTTGCCGTTTTACCATTCATTCTAGATTATGCAAGTTAACAAGCTGCAACGAACGTGTGGTTCAATGTTTTACATCTATTTTTATACGGTTTAAAGGCTCCCTCAAAACTTGCAGGTCCTAAGCCGACTTAGTTATTCCTTTCTATGTTTTACTTTTTCGGTCTAACTTTTTGCGAGTTAACACGTCGTAACATACGTGCATGATTCATCATTTTTACACGTTTTAGTTTTTGTTCGGCTTAACGGTCGCGCTGCAAAGCGCGAGTTATAGATACTAGTTATTATAAGTTAGTAACTATATATACTTAAGTATTTAAATAAGATAATATTTAATTCAAATAATATTTAGTTATAAAAATAAAAATAGTAAATGTGAATTAAAATTTTAATTTAAAGTGTTATAAATAAGATAATACTTAGTGAGTTAAAATGTAATGAAGTCTTAATAAAATATTAATAATAAGTGCGGGCAAATTAATACTACCAATGTATGACAAATCGTAGTCCCCGGTCCTTGTTTGCAATCAAACTCTAATTATCATTCCTCTCCTATTTTTCCCTTGTCCACTCATGCTACAAACACCATTCGCGTTCCTCTCTTATTATAACATCGCCATCATAGAGACAAATCAAACCACTTGTTGGTCACACATCACCGTTGATTGATTTATCTTTTTTTATTTAATGGATTTTGTGAATGGGTAAAATAAAAATACACAAAAGCATAATATCATAATTCGATTTGGGGTTTGTCCATTATTGTGTAGGTAGTTGATGGTTCATATGTATTCGTATATGTGGTTGATGGGTGGGAGTGGTTGTGGAGTAGGTAAACAACGTTGGGATTTAACTGATGAAAGAATTAACATTGTCGGCAAATTGTCGGCGAATCCTAAACTTGCCTTCCACCGGAATAAGTGATTCATCTTGAATACCTCGAACCAAAGTGCTTTGGCGAATTGGTCATGGGATGAGATAAGAACTCTAAAATATAACACTCCAATTTTTTTTCAAGGATATATTTTAATAGTAAGGCTTGAAAATGAATTTATATTTATGAGGCCTCAATAATAAGGTAAGGCCTATGAAAGGTAAAATGGTAAAATATATGTGAAAAATCCATAAATGGAAAGGTGGTTCGAATCAACTCTCTTCTTTGCAACAACTTCGGCACATAGCTAGGGAGAGAAAGTGTAAACTGGTTGGATCTTGGCATCGGTACTCACGAGAAATCAAACGGGACCATTGGGGAAGCATCTTTGCACCATACTCAAACTGCGTGGTGGGTGTTGGGGATGTTTCTAGATTCATTGAAGGTTTCATGCATAAGGTTTAAGGTTTTGGTGAAATAGGTATGAAATCACATAAAATTTTACATGTTTATTTTTTATATATTTGAAGCTTGTAATTATGTTATATGAAGGTTTTAATGCAAGTCCGAGGTTAAAGTAGGAATCTTGACATATTGTTAGTTTTCTTTTGGTCAAAAAAGAAAGTTAGTATTCGCATGAATAGATAGTTTACGCATGATAATATTCGCAAGTATTTCTTATACATATAGTTTTAGTTTTCTCTAAGAAAGTATATCGTCTAATGTATCTGAATAGTTTAAGTATTCCCTGCTGATTCAAAGTGATAAGTATTCCCTGCTGAATAGTTACGATTCCGACCTAAATATTGCACAACCTTATGCATTAAGACACATAGTTCCTCGCATGACAATTGAGCCCTTGTTACCCTATGATAAAAATTAGGTAATGAAACATAAAGAGGTATGTTGACCCTAAACACCCCCTTTTCTTATCATTAATTACTACCTTTTTAGTTACCTCTTCATTTTTATTTTGAGCCATTTTTAAAAGTTTTACTTTTGGGTTTAAATAGACGCTAACGAAGAGTTGGTACTAAGACTCATTGTATCCTTGGAGGAACTCGGTATCTTAACATCACTATATTACGCCAACAATGAGTGCACTTACCCAACGTAAAGTGTAGTATGATAGTATTTTATCGTGTTTTTATAAATATTAAGATGCCCTAGAGTTAACCCTATGGTTCCTAATATATATCCTTGAACTAACTTTTAACTACTACATGCCTTATACATATTAATGCACACTAGGTTACAGACCCATGTATACATGGGTTCAATATAAAAAAATTAGATTAACTATTATATTGATTTATAGGTGTTATAAACTCGTGTATTATACGGGTTGAATATAAAAAAAGTATAAATCATAAACGTCTATATAATTTTTATCGCACGATTAAAGAATTTAATAATACTATAATCTTATACATTCATGATTCATGAATTTTATCACACAAGTTGGGCAAATATAGACTATAATCTTATAAAAAAATGTGTAATACGGCTAATAATGGTAATAATATTATAATCTTATCGCAGGGTTAAATATGTGTATTGTTGATGCGTATAACAATTGTTTTATAAATTATAATTTTATTTAAACTACCAATGTGATAAATTCAATCGTATTTTTTTGTTTATGAGATTTGTACGAGTGTGGTATATTATGAAATAAAGTAATAATATTATTTGTATTATTATTCTAGGCAAACTGGATTTAAATAATCCTAACTTTCTCAAATTGGTCGATGATAATCCCAACTCAGTTATTTGCCGATAATAATCCGAAATAGTCCACTTTTGTCTGATAATAGTGTGCGTTACAAATAGCTTAATAGAGTTAAGTTTTTTTTTCCAAATTACAAACCGATGTTTTAGGGCTTTTGATTAGAACTAGGATACGAGTTGATTGATGTAAAGTTTACCTCGAAATACTGCCCCAAACGACAAACAAGGTGCTTCAATTCGGGTGTTTAAACTTCCAATTAAAAAAATCAACCCGTTTGGAGCACCGTTTCCAGGTAAGTTTTACATAAATCGACTCGTATCCTCGTTCTGATCAAAATCCCTAATACATCGGTTTGTAATTCGGAAAAAAAAAACTTAACTTCGTTAAGCTATTTTTAACGGCGTACTATTATCAGCCAAAAGTAGACCAGTTCGGATTATGATTGGCAAATAAATGAGTTTGAATTATTATCGGCAAAATAAGAAAGTTTAGATTATTATTGGCAAATAACTGAGTTGGGATTATTATTGACATCTTTTAGTATAAAAATTAATTGATATATATATATATATATATATATATATATATATATATATATATATATATATATATATATATACTAGTCATTTACCCGCGCGATGCGGCGGGAAACATATCATGTAGGTTGGTAAGTTTAGGGCTATGTACGGGACGGTTTGGTTTTGAGCCATAACCAAAACCAAATTCACGATGCAATGGAAAACACAACACTTATTAGTAATTCTAATAGTGTGCATGAGAAGGTTCACTTTAGTTGGGTCATAACTAAAATCTAAATTTCCGGTTAAGTTACTTCAAACCGGTCATGGGGTTTTACCCGCACGATGCGGCGGGAGTGGTGATTTACAATAGGATACTCGTTTACCGTTAGTTTATCAGTTGTCTCTTGGTATATTGTATAGTATGTAAGTTACTCCAACACGGAACAATTAACTGGGTCAATACGGAACAATTAAGTGGGGGCTATTGCTGGCACCCAAAATAGTTTCTTGTTCTTTTTGCCATGATCAAGTTAAAAACTCAAGGTGAGTCGGTTAATTTCGTGATACGAATTACATAGTTTCCGTCAACTATAAACTTGTTAATAAAAGAGGGTAGAAAAATAACCCGGATATATTAATTTAGGACTCGAGTTAAACTAATTAATGTAACAGAACCTTCTGGGGTAGCCCAGTTGGCCAGCCTCACCCAGCCTCTTCTTGAGGTCACCGGTTCGATTCCCGGCAATGCCCTAATCGGGTGTTGGGGCTCTTCACCGTGGGTAATCACCGCCAGGCAGCTATGGGGCTAAGCTAGGTTGCGGAGTTGCAATACTCCGGCGGATGGGAGGTCCGTGCAACTACCCCCCCCCCCCCAATTAATGTAACAGCGGATAAAACAAAAAGGAAACAATTCAATCACTTAAAATACAATATTGACTATATCCTAATTTTAAGTGATTGAATTGTTTCCTTTTTGTTTTATCTGCTGTTATAATGGATAAATGATAGCTTTTTAAACAATCATTTATTGGTTTGAAAGTTGCTCTAAAACACACCACCCATTACATCTTTTGACTTTCTCTCTTGCTTATCGACTCACAAGAAGAAAATTGTAAAATGCATTTTGATGCTACCAAGAGGAGGTGAAGGATTCAAATCCTAAAAGGTGCATCTATAAGAGTATTTCGAAGTAGTATGTTTGTCGTTTAAAAAAGACGTTTGAGGGTACCAACATGATTATTCTGCCCATGATATGTAATATTTACCGTCTAATTCTATTTTATATACCTTAAGTTTTTAACCCCCATTTATTTCATGCTGAACCAGTAAGAGGTCTGAACCATTAAGTGTTGAACCAGTAAGAAGTTTGAACCATTAAGTGCTGAACCAGTAAGAGCTTTGAACTATTAAGAGCCGGTATAATGCTTAACTGTTCAGAGGTAAATGTCTAACCAATTCAGATTAGAGGTCTTAACCATTCAGACTCAGTATAATGGTTAACCATTCAGAGGCAAACGTCTGAACCATTCAGACATTTACTCGCGAAACAAACAGTCTGAACCACTAAGTGTTGAACTATTAATAGGTCTGAACCATTAAATGTTTCATTAAGAGGTAAACAAACAGCCCCTTAAAAACATTCTATATTTCATTTAGTTAACCCCAGTTATCTCATTTACTCTCTCCAACAAATATATACAATATTTCTAGCCCATTATTCATAAATAAATATATCTCATTCTTATATAATTAGCTTTTAAATATTAACAATATAGTTTTTGTCTTTTTGAGGTGTTTTACAACCGTTAAAACTAAAGAGACAATTTTACTTGTGGATTTAAAAAAATAACCGAAAGTAGATTATTCTACTCATAATACAATGAATTTACACCAACAATATGGATCATACACATTGCAATTTCCATATCATTTCGACTTGAAAGATTAGAAACAGTTCAAGAATTTTGGTATTTTCAAAACAAGAAAATGAAGATATATGGATATATTGAACTAAATCTGCATTTTAACAGTTCCCCATTGATGCATGCTTTTTTAAATTTGCAGGTCTTCGTAAAACCAGCAGCTTCGATATTGAATTTGCAGTTCCCCATCGATGCATGCTTTTTTAACAATTTACCCCTGAAAATATTGAACTAAATCTGCATTTTAACAGTTCCCCATCGATGCATGCTTCGATATATTATCCAAGCCGAATTGTGGGCGTTCTCATCCTTTGTGTAATTACCCAGCGACACCCATGCTCTCGAAATGGTCTTCAGCAGGCTGTGGGCCTTCATCCGAGGCTGTGGCAGCTTAAACCCGTCAACCTATTGCTTTGGTCTCATTGACTTTCGCCTTGAGGGATTCCACCAGCGCCTTTGCTGTTTCAATATTTCCCACTGCAGCTGCTGAACTAAGTGCAATTTCCCAAGCTTTAATTTGTAGCTCCAAATCCGTTATCTCCATCAACATTAGAAGATCTTTCACAAATTCTTCCACAGCCTTGGTCCTTTCTGCTGACACTGCAACATGAAGCAATGTATCATCGTTTTCTGTGATAGCCCAACGAATCAGATATGTCTGTATGAAAGGAAACCCGGACTGGCCTGTTTACAAGTAAACAGGTCGAAACCAATATACACAAAAATAAGTCAAATAAATCCACATTTTTTTAAAATAGTTCATTAAGTCGAATCGAACAGGTAGCATCAAATGATCCACAAAATTTTTAAAAAATATGTAGATAAACTAATTTCTATTTGAAATGAAACGAAACACAGATTGGCGTGTTTACAAGTAAACGGGTCGAAACTAAAATACACAAAAGTAAGTCAAAAGAATCCACATTTTTGTAAAACAGGTCATTATTAAGTCGAATCGAACAGACAGCGTCAAATGACCCAAAAACTCTAAAATAAATTAATTAATTTCCATTTAAACTATTTGAGATGAAACAAAACCTAGATTGGCCTGTTTACCGTAAACGGGTCGAAACTAAAGACACCAAAATAAATCAAAAGAATCCACATTTTTAGATGAAACAAAACCTAGATTGGCCTGTTTACCTTAAACGGGTCGAAACTAAAGACGCCAAAATAAATCAAAGGAATCCACATTTTTTTAAAAACGGATCATCATTCAGTTGAATCAAACAGGCAGTCTGAGACGGCCTACAAAATCTTTTAAAAGATATATTTGATTACTAATTACCATTTGAAAAGTTTGAGATGAAAAAAAATCCAGATTGGCCTGTGTACAAATAAACGGGTTGAAACTAAACAACACAAAAAAGAGTCAAAAGAGTCCACATTATCGTAAAACAGTCAATTTTTAATCAAAGTGACAGCCTTCCAATCCCCATTGATTGTTGCTTCATAAACTGGAACACCAACCCTAATGTACTCTTCTCTGCTTCCTTCAAAAATCACACACGAATCGCCTCATTTCGCTTTTAATATTGATATAAATAGATTGAGAGTGTAACCATTCAAAGTTACTTCACGTATATTCTTTGGGAAGCAGGTTGATACAGAGATTTACATGTGATTATTTAGTATAACACCGCTTTTAAAAACACAGATTTAAAACAAAAATCATAACACTTACAATCTCCAAACAGCTTTGGGTAGGACGAAAGTCGAGCACTTAAAAACCCTTGTAACTCTTGCCACTCACTGTTTTCTAAGTTAACCATAAAACTATCAGAAGATTGCTGCACCAAAACACCCGCTGGCCAGGCTGTACTTGCTGCATGTGGGTCGTCGGGACCAACAGCTGCACATGGAACTCGAACCCGTTTCCCCAAACAGTTCACAAGATATTAAGCAGGTACATATACAACACGGTGCAATGAAAACTTTCACTTGATTATAATTAACAAAAACTTTCCATTCATATGCATATAAACAATTGTGAAACATAATATAAGGTTTGGTAATTCCCTTTGTGTTCTTGCTCCGTTAATTACAGTTTAACCAAAGAAATTTCATTTGTAAAGATAAGAAGATATATGGAACAGATCATAAAAACACACACGGGATGAAAAATAATATACCATCTCATAAAAATCATAAAGATTCAATCTTTATTCAAGTTTTGACCAAAATCACATTACATCTTCATAACCCGACCCGTTTAGCTAAACAGGTTCACGGGCTCAACCTGAAACTGACCCGAACCCATTTAAACTAAACCTAAACCCGCGAATTTCGTGTTAAGTTCGTGTCGTGTTTTCGGGTCGTGTCGGAAATTCACATCCCTATGTGAAGTATACACGAAAGAACTCGGGGCAACTGGTCGAATCAAATTCTTGGTTAACACAATTTCCCATCCTAATCCTTAGTTACCTTGACATAATAACATTCAACATAAAAACATCATTCTTATAATTACAATGACTCATAAATCCTTACTGTGCTGAAAATTTGTGCCTCAGGAAGGAAGAAAGAAAGAGCCATCTGGTCTCAGGCATGTGGTAGTGACCCTGACAAAAAGAAAATGAAAGCCAAAAAATGAAAAAAGAAAACAATGAAACTTATATTACATACACACGCATACATATCACATTAAAGGCTTGCCTCTTAACCAATAGTAAAGGAATCTTTAGTTCCAATGAGATGAGTTTCGGTATGGGTACCTGGGTAATTTTCTCCAGCAATGTACAAATCTTTTTGCTTATATTTAGGATATCTCTCGAAAAAATTGACAAGAAATACAAACAATGTTCCACTACATAAAAAATTGACAAGAAATACAAACAATGTTCCACTACACAAAACTCTATGCAGTGAAGAAATGGTCAGGATAGTCATTACACGGACCGATCTAACAACCAATGAAACATGCAAGTGAAGAAGTACTTACCGGAGCTTCATCGGAGTAACCCTAGCCGCCATCGCCGGAGGCGACAGCTAGGGTTTTCTGTATAGTATGGAAAACACCACCAAGGTCAGATAATCATAATCACTTACCTGCTACCACAACCTCACCATCTTCATCTCTATCGATTCATCAGAACCGCCACAGTCATCATAATCAGAGGGCAAGGCAAATAAACAAGCAAGAGCGAAGCGATGGAGATGCGTCTCTTTCTCTCTCTAGATTCGAAGCGGGGTTGTGTGAAACCCTAGATCTGCTCATCAAACGGATCTGGTGATAGATTATAGATCTCATGAAACCCTAGATCGCAGAGAGAGAGAGAAGAGAAAGAAGATCTGATGTTGTTTTATGAGATGTGTGAGGAATGAGAGAGAAAGCAATTGGTGATCCGTGTGAAGTCAAATGAACGGTCCAGATGTAGATCCGTGTGAAAAAGTTAAAAAAATGGAGGGTTGAAGATGATCCGTGTAAAGGGTAAAAGGGTTTGTGTTTTCTTGTGCCTTAACAGTTGTACATTGTGCATTCAGTGTTTTTTCAACACCTTGTTCAATTACCATCTTGTCCTTCTAATATGCTTATTAAAGTAGTATAGATATATATATATATATATATATATATATATATATATATATATATACTACTTTAATAAGGATATGTGAAGGACAAGATGGTAATTGAACAAGGTGTTGAAAAAACACTTAATGCACAATGTACAACTGTTAAGGCACAAGAAAACACAAACCCTTTTACCCTTTACAAGGGTATACATCTGCCGTCCAAATGTTTTACTTTCTCACACGGATCAACATCGGGACCGTCCATTTGACTTCACACGGATCACCATATGCTTTCTCTCTCAATGCTCACACATCTCACAAAACAACATCAGATCTTCTTCTCTCTCTCTTCTCTCTCTCTTCTCGGCGATCTAGGGTTTCATGAGATCTATCACCAGATCCGTTTGAATCTATCACCAGATCCGTTTCATGAGCAGATCTAGGGTTTCATGAGATCTATCACAAGCTTTATCTGGCAAGGGATCCGTTTGATGTTCTGATGTTGTTGCAATGAGTGTTATATATCTTACCATGTTCTTTTGTGATTCTTACTTTTCTGGTGAAGCGGTTGACGGATGTTCGAACGACGAAATCTGAGGTTTACGAAGGATTTTCGCATGTGTTTTGTGATGAATCGACTCAGGTTAGGTTCTAAATGTTGATTTATCTTTAATCTTGATGTGGATTTGTTAGTAGATGCGGTTATTTCAAATTAGGTTGAAAGTTTTGTGATATTTGAATTTGTATTTTTGGTGATGATAGTTAGGTTAATTTCAGATATGACATAGTGAAAGGATAAATTGTTTTTGTAGTTTTGATTTTACTTTGTTCTGTTATATTTTGATCTTTTCCTTCATTTTTGGGACTGATAAGTGTCATGGTTTTGTGAAAATCTGAGGTTTACGAAGGATTTTCGCATGTGTTTTGTGATGAATCGACTCAGGTTAGGTTCTAAATGTTGATTTATCTTTAATCTTGATGTGGATTTGTTAGTAGATAGATGCGGTTATTTCAAATTATGTTGAAAGTTTTGTGATATTTGAATTTGTATTTTTGGTGATGATAGTTAGGTTAATTTCAGATATGACATAGTGAAAGGATAAATTGTTTTTGTAGTTTTGATTTTACTTTATTCTGTTATATTTTGATCTTTTCCTTCATTTTTGGGACTGATAAGTGTCATGGTTGTATGATAATTATGATATTTAGGTCATTTAGATATGGAATAGTGAAAAGATAGATTGTAATGTATTTTTGATTTTAGTTTGTTCTGTGGGATGCTCGATGAGCAGATCTAGGGTTTCATGAGATGTATCACGAGCTTTATCTGGCAAGGGATCCACAGATTTGAACAAGGGATCCGTTTGATGTGGATTTGTTAGTAGATGCGGTTATTTCCTACATCCGATGTTTTAGTTAGGATTTACCTTTTTAATTTTTTTTATGTTTACTTGTTTGTTTATATGTCACATGCAGATTAGTAAGACAAAGGTGTTTCTAAGGGCCGGACAGATGGCAGAGTTTGATGGTTGTCGGACTAAGGTCCTAAGTTATACGACCTAGATGGCTTGGATAAGCTGAGCCTGTGAGGGTATGATGCATAAGCTGAGCCTATGAGGCTATGATGCATAAGCTGAGCCTGTCGACTCTATGATGCATAAGCTAAGCTTGTGTTCTTAATATGTCTGAACTGAAACTGTTAAGGCTATGATGCATAAGCTGAGCCTGCGGGGTTACATAACACAATAGACTGTGATGATGATTGTATTTTGAGGGTACATAGAAGATCCGAGTAGCATCTTGGCGGGGCAATATCCAGGTTGCATAGTTCTCACTTTGCAACCGTGTGTTGCAGCCATGGCTTTACCCGTAGTTGTGTTCATCTCTCAATTACATGTCTGAGTCTTCCAGTTGTAAAAGTATTATCACAGATTCACAGATCTAAAAGTACATGTCTGAAAGACAGATGTTGATTTATCTTTAATCTTGATGTGGATTTGTTAGTAGATGCGGTTATTTCAAATTAGGTTGAAAGTTTTGTGATATTTGAATTTGTATTTTTGGTGATGATAGTTAGGTTAATTTCAGATATGACATAGTGAAAGGATAAATTGTTTTTGTAGTTTTGATTTTACTTTATTCTGTTATATTTTGATCTTTTCCTTCATTTTTGGGACTGATAAGTGTCATGGTTTTGTGAAAATCTGAGGTTTACGAAGGATTTTCGCATGTGTTTTGTGATGAATCGACTCAGGTTAGGTTCTAAATGTTGATTTATCTTTAAGGCTATGATGCATAAGCTGAGCCTGTGAGGTTACATATGTGTTTCTTGTGCTTAAAACACTTGTACATCATGCTCTAAAGGTTGTTTAAGTTTAGTGGAAAAATACTCTTGTACATCATGCTTTAAAGCGGGGTTACATAACACAATAGACTGTGATGATGATTGTATTTTGAGGGTACATAGAAGATCCGAGTAGCATCTTGGCGGGGCAATATCCAGGTTGCATAGTTCTCACTTTGCAACCGTGTGTTGCAGCCATGGCTTTACCCGTAGTTGTGTTCATCTCTCAATTACATGTCTGAGTCTTCCAGTTGTAAAAGTCTTATCACAGATTCACAGATCTAAAAGTACATGTCTGAAAGACAGCTTGCTTGCTGCAGTCTCTATAAAGTACTATACGATATATCACTTGGATGTTTCCCAAGTGTTATATGATGCATAAGCTGAGCCTGTGAGGCTATGATGCATAATAGACTGTGATGATGATCCAGGACAAGATGGTAATTGAACATCCGTCAAGCTCTTCCTCACTGTGATGATGATCAATGGAGAAGATCTGATGTTGTTTTGTGAGATGTGTGAGCATTGAGAGACAAAGCATATGGTGATCCGTGTGAAGTCAAATGGACGGTCCCGATGTTGATCCGTGTGAGAAAGTTAAACAACCTTTAAAGCATGATGTACATCATGCTTTAAAGGTTGTTTAAGTTTAGTGGAAAATTACTCTTGTACATCATGCTTTAAAGCGGGGTTACATAACATAATAGACTGTGATGATGATTGTATGTTGAGGGTACATAGAAGATCCGAGTAGCATCTTGGCGGGGCAATATCCAGGTTGCATAGTTCTCACTTTGCAACCGTGTGTTGCAGCCATGGCTTTACCCGTAGTTGTGTTCATCTCTCAATTTATCCGTGTGAGAAAGTAAAACATTTGGACGGCAGATGTATACCCTTGTAAAGGGTAAAAGGGTTTGTGTTTTCTTGTGCCTTAACAGTTGTACATTGTGCATTAAGTGTTTTTTCAACACCTTGTTCAATTACCATCTTGTCCTTCACATATCCTTATTGACGGATGTTCAAAGGACGAAAGCTGAGGTTTACGAAGGATTTTCGCATGTGTTTTGTGATGAATCGACTCAGGTTAGGTTCTAAATGTTGATTTATCTTTAATCTTGATGTGGATTTGTTAGTAGATGCGGTTATTTCAAATTAGGTTGAAAGTTTTGTGATATTTGAATTTGTATTTTTGGTGATGATAGTTAGGTTAATTTCAGATATGACATAGTGAAAGGATAAATTGTTTTTGTAGTTTTGATTTTACTTTGTTCTGTTATATTTTGATCTTTTCCTTTAATTTTGGGACTGATAAGTGTCATGGTTTTGTGATAATTATGATATTTAGGTCATTTTTGGGGATGATAAGTGTTGTAGTTCAATGAAAATTATGATAGTTAGGTCAATTTTAGATATGGAATAGTGAAAAGATAGATTGTTATGTACTTTTGATTTTAGTTTGTTCTGTGGGATGTTTTGATATACTTTTTCATTTCCCAAGTGTTCTATGATGCATAAGCTGAGCCTGTGAGGCTATGATGCATAAGCTGAGCCTGTGAGGCTATGATGCATAAGCTGAGCCTGTCGACTCTATGATGCATAAGCTGAGCTTTGTTCTTAATATGTCTGAACTGAAACTGTTAAGGCTATGATGCATAAGCTGAGCCTGTGAGGTTACATATGTGTTTCTTGTGCTTAAAACACTTGTACATCATGCTTTAAAGGTTGTTTAAGTTTAGTGGAAAATTACTCTTGTACATCATGCTTTAAAGCGGGGTTACATAACACAATAGACTGTGATGATGATTGTATTTTGAGGGTACATAGAAGATCCGAGTAGCATCTTGGCGGGGCAATATCCAGGTTGCATAGTTCTCACTTTGCAACCGTGTGTTGCAGCCATGGCTTTACCCGTAGTTGTGTTCATCTCTCAATTACATGTCTGAGTCTTTCAGTTGAGTGTAGTTGAGAGTTTGTAAAGTGTGAGTAGAGTGTAGATATCTCTGAATTATTTATAGAGACTGAAGCAAGCATGCTGTCTTTCAAGCATGGTGTCTTTCAAACAGTGTATGGAAGAGTGTTGATATATTATAGAGACTGCAGCAAGCAAGCTGTCGATCACACAAAATTAAAGTGTTGCTTTTTCCTGAACTGAATTTAATTAGTTATACCTTTGGTTAACGACTGTCACGATCACTATTATTACAGAACAAGCTCACTCCGATCTTCTGGCAGCCGGAGAAAGTGTATCTGCTTGGAGAGTCTCGGAATCGGCTTTAGTGACGCTGAACGCTGCTTCATTAGAATAAAGGTTTTTATATTTGCAACTTGACAAAATGTGATTTATATTAAATTTATTTTAAGTTAATAGTGTACTGGTTATAACTAATATCAAATCTTTACTAATACTTGATTTCTTTTTATGATGGTTGACTTTGCGAGAACTAACGGAGCTTGTGTTCTTAATATGTCTGAACTGAAAGTGTTTGAGGCTATGATGCATAAGCTGAGTCTGTCAGGTTACATATTTGTTTCTTGTGCTTAAAACACGTGTACATCATGCTTTAAAGGTTGTTTAAGTTTAGTGGCAAATTACTCTTGTTGTGTACTCCGGATTTTGTGTTCTTAATCTGTCTGAACTGAAAGTGTTTGGCTGTGATGCGAAAGCTGAGCTTGTGTTCTTAATCTGTCTGAACTAAAAGTGTTGAGTCTATGATGCATAAGCTGAGCTTGTGTTCTTAATCTGTCTGAAGTAAAAGTGTTTTGAGGCTGTGATGCAAAAACTGAGCCTGTGTAATCTATCTGAACTGAAAGTGTTTGAGGCTGTGATGCAAAAACTGAGCCTGTGCAAGGTTCGCTCGGTCCAACAACTCAAGCAAATGTTTTCTTTGCATTTTAGGGGGAACATGGGTGCTTCTCTCCACAGGGCATACAAAACACAGGTTATTGGCGGCAACCCGCCATATTTAACATATAAAAAAACTTTATATGTTAAATTTGGCGGGCTTCCGCCAACAACCTGTGTCTTGTATGCCCTGTGGAGAGAAGCACCCATCTCCCCCCTAAAAAACATAGAAAACATTTGCTTGAGTTGTTGGACCGAGCGAACCTTGCATAATGCGTCAAGGGAAACTATTGGTCGAGCGAGACATTTGTTCAGGTATCCTTATTTCATGATAAAATGATTATGAATAGCTGTGCATAAACTAATCGCAAGTTTGTTTGGTGTATGCAGGGTAATAGGGAACAGCAGTGTTCAGCACTGTGTCATTCTTGCTTGGTGCCATCACCTCAGTTGTCTCTGGCTTACCATCCGTGTACTTTACTAAAATTTGATCGGTGCAGTGAGCATGCGAGCGCAACAAGTGCAGCCGCAACGGCGCGGTGAGGGCAGCCGCAACGAGCGCAGCGGCATGGCTAATAAAAAAATAAAAAAACTGCCACCTCTAAGTAGATATGTATCAGAATGTACAAATTCATATTTATTGTTTTGTTTATGCGTTTAATCGTTTGATTAACGACTCGATTGATTTGTTTGTAACCATTTGTCTGTAAACGAACTTATTTATCTTACTTTAATTTTTGTATTAAGCATCATCTATCGCGCCTTTGCTGACTGACTTTTATAGATCACTACTTTAGGGAGAATGAACAATTATCCAAATATGGAGATACTAAATCTGCTCGAGGTATGATGCTGGTTGAACTTAAGAAACTAATTGAAGGAAATCCTTTATTTTGTGACAAATTTCAGTTCCAAACCTTAGGAATTCAAGATTAAGGACTCTTACAAACCTAAGACTGTTTGGGAAATTTTTGACTATGTTTTGTACATCTTACAATATAGTAGTTAATGTTAGTTATTTGTGAATTTGTATCACAATTTGAACCAACAAAAGCCTAGGTAGTCCGTCTATTTCAGGTAACATAACTAGAATCAAACAATTTTCTTTGTTTTCTCCTGAGTCGCACAATAACCACCAAACGCCATCACGAAACCACCAATCGCCGCAAATCGCTGATTCTCGCCGCTGAAGAAGGCCTCAACCGACCATCACATTCTGCTACACTACCACCATCGTCGTCACAAGCCACATTGGAAACTACATCCCCGTAGATAGCCCTAAACTCACCAACTTAAGTGATACCACTCCCGCCGCATCGCGCGGGTAAGTGACTAGTATATATATATATATATATATATATATATATATATATATATATATATATATATATATATATATATATATATATATATATATAGGGGACTGCTAGAATGAGAACCACCTCGAGTTGTAAGAACCGCGAGAACCACACCGTATGGGGCGAGGTGGACCAATTGTTTTTTTCAAAAACGTACATGCATATATTATAAACACATTCGTAAAAAAAAATTAAAAAAAAAATGCCGTACGTGTAGTTTTTACACCACTCGTAAACCACAAACTTGTGGTGTAAAAAACTACACGCACGGCATTTTTTTTTTAAATTTTTTTTACGAATGTGTTTATAATACATGCATCTACGTTTTTGAAAAAAAAATTGGTCCACCTCGCCCCGGATCAAGTAGTTCTCGCGGTTCTTACAACTCAAGGTGGTTCTCATTCTAGCGGCCCCCTATATATACATATATATATATATATATATGGTATATACGGATGTGTTAAAATGAGAACCACCTTGAGTTGTGAGAACTGTGAGAACTACGCCATCCAAAAGGTTTTTCCGAAATTTTTTCTTTCTCAAAAGTCATAAAAAATCACTTGTTTCAGCAAAAAAAAAAAAAAAAAATGCTACATGCCCGCATTTACATGAGGCGTAAAAAAACTATTTATCTTGGTAGAAAATTTACACTAGCGCGTAAAAACAACTTGATTCAGTCAAAACTAACGACTCGACAATTTTTTTTTTACTTTTTTTACAGATGTGTTAATATATTTTCATCTACGTTTGTACAAAAAAACTTTGGCCCAACTCGTGCGAGAAGTAAAAGTTCTCACGGTTCTCACAACTCGTGGTGGTTCTCATTTGAACCGAGCCATATATAAATATATATATATATATATATATATATATATATATATATAATGTAAGTATCTATAGAAAACCCACTTTAATTTAGAAAACTCGGGAAACTCAAAGCTCCCGATGTTTTTTTTTTTTTTGAAAAAATTTACACATGTTATATAAATGTTTTTAAGGGTTTTGGGCAAAAAAAATCAAAAAAGCGCCGAGTAGATATTTAAAACAAAAATAAACAAGTTTTGGTGTAACACATGTTACAAATATGTCAGATGCATGTAACATGTGTTACACCAAAACTTGTTTATTTTTTTAAAAAATATCTACTCGGTGTTTTTTTGATTTTTTTTTGCCCAAAACCCTTAAAAACATGTATATAACATGTGTAAATTTTTTCAAAAAAAAAAAAAACATCAGGAGCTTTGAGTTTCCCGGGTTTTCTAAATTAAAGTGGGTTTTCTATACATCCTTCCCCTATATATATATATATATATAGAGTTAGGATCCTGTAACTCCACCCTATATATATATATATATATATATATATATATATATAGGGGAAGGTTCATTTGAGAAGAAATTTAATATGAGAAGAAAAAGAAGAAAGGGCATAATGGTAAAACATCAAATATTTTATAACTCCTCTCATTAATTATGTTATTTCCCATTAATAAAACAATTTTTTTTAACCTACACATTTCAAATTTAACCTATATATATCTTATAGTTACCGTAATTTACCCTACACACATCAAAATTTATCCTACACATTTCAAAATTTATCCTACACATACTAAAATTTATCCTACACATGTCGAAAATTGTCCTTCACCATAAATTATTTTATTTTGAAAGAGTATATTTAAAAGTGAGTACAAGTTTAATTAGTTAGCTAATTAATTACAATTATAAATTTACCTATATGCCCTTTTACATAACATTAAATACACATATTAAATGAAGTAAATGAAGCATTTCTATTGGTTTAAAACTTATTTTTTTTATTCTTACATAATTTTTCTTCTCATTTGAACCCTCCACTATATATATATATAGGGTAAGGTTCATTCGAGAACCAATGTGAACACAACCTAAAATAGCTAAAAAAACCTAACCCCCACCCCCCTCCCAAGCTAAATGCTAAAAACTAAAACCCCCAAAAAACCTAACCCCCCCCCCCCCAAAAAAAAAAATAAAAAAATAAAAACCTAAAATCTCCTCCCCCACCCGCCAAAAACCTAAACCCCCCAAGCTAAAATGCTAAAAACTAAACCCCAAAAAACCTAAAAAAATCAAAAAAAAACACACAAAATTTATTTGTAATATTTTTTAAGTTAAAATCGCTACTTTTAGTAGCCAAAAAAAATTAATTTTTTTTTCTACTAAAAGTAGCGATTTTTTATAAAAAATATTAAAAAAAATTGTGTGTTTTTTAGCTATTTTTATGTATTTTTGATTGTATTCACAATGGTTCTTGTGGTTCTCGCAATAAAGGGTGGTTTCTAACGGATCTTTGTCCTATATATATATATATATATATATATATATATAGAGAGAGAGAGAGAGAGAGAGAGCGGTTATCATACATTATTATGAGTAATCGTACATTAAGTACGTGACTATCCTGACCGTCAGATCAGGGTGATTAAAGCGTGATTAAATTGATGATGAGAAGCGGTGGCAAAAGCGTAATTTTGGTATCTAAAGGTTAAAATCGTCAATTTACTATATCAATTTACCCGGCTATATCTCCGTCTCAAATCAAAAAACGAAATTAGAACCCCAAAATTAACGGTGAAGTTTCAAAGCGATTTCGGTGAAGTTTCAAAGCGATTTCGACGGAAGCTAAACGACGACAGCGGTGAACAAGAAACGAGTATCGATTTGAAGTGAGGAATGACGATTACGGCATTAGGAGGTATCGATTAAATCATCTTCTCATCCATTTGTTTTCTTCTTAAATCACATGGTTTTAGTAGAAGAAATTCTCATACTGATCGGTGGTTTTATTGTATGGTGAACAAAAAATTGAAGCTAAACGAGAGAAAAGGAGCAAGAAACGCAACGATCCGGTGCACACTAGCGACATAAATCCAGGTTTCTTCTAAAAAATCCAAAATATTAGGGTTTGATGAACTACTGTTATTTGATATGAACTAGCGTAATTTGATGTTGATTCATTGATATGAACTAGCGGTATTAGAATGATTGATATTAGACGATTGATTGATATGAACTAGCGGTATTAGATTGTTCATCCCCCCATCCCCTGTATTAGGTTAAATTTTGAAATTGGGGCTTTTGATCTAACTTGCCTTTTTGTTTAAACAATTAACGAATGTTTTATTAGGTTAAATTTTGATATTGGGGCTTCTGATCTAACTTGCCCTTTGTTTTCATCCGTTTTTAAGCAAATTTTTGGTTGAGCTGGATGAAAATAATAACGCATCCAATGAAAATAATTACGCCTGGTGTATAAGATTTGTTGAGCACAAACCAGTGAAAATATGTCAGTATGCATTCTATAATACAGGGATTAACAAGTCAAAAAAGGTCTTAAGGGTAGAATTAGTTAGTTTTGGTGGGGAAATCGTTGAAACTGATGCAAGATGGACATCCTATGGCTTTTATCACTAAGCCTTTGTCCACTAAACAACTTCTTTTATCAGTACATGAAAAAGAATTGTTGGCAAAATAATAACGCCTGTTTTATAAGCTTTGTTGAGCACAACCAATGAAAATAATAATGCATGTTGTATAAGATTTGTTGAGCACAACCAATGAAATTAATAACGCCTGTTGTTATATGAAAAAGCTAATTTGCTTGATTTAATTTGTTTTGAAATATGAATGTAGGGTTTGCTGATGATGATGATGAGTTTGAGCCCCCCATTAAAGACTTGATAGGCAAAAGGGTCGAAAACACAAAAAAAAGGGCAAAGAGTTTAACTGACCAAGATGATGATGACTTTGAGCAGCCCGTAAAAAAGAAACCATCGAAACAAGACAAGCAGATGGATCCTACAAAGGGAAAAAAGACGATTAAAGAAGCGGAACCAATTAGGACGGAACCAAGACCGTACTATGAATATCTTCATGAGGTAATAAGCCTAAGGTGTAGTCCTTCAGGTTTCTTGGATACAGTAAGACAATTTACAGAAGCACAGGTAGCGGATGTGAAAAGCATTGGATTTGGTGATGTTCTTGATATAAAGCTTAATCATATAAGAACACGTCTAGGTTATTGGCTCGTACGAAACTATGACGAGCAATACAACACACTAAACATAGGAAATCATAAGATAGAAATCACACGAGATTCAGTACATGATGTGTTTGGTATTCCAAAAGGACATGTTCCAGTACGGGAAAAAAATAAGCCTCGGAAAGGAGCGATAGTTGAAAAAAATATTGCTACTCAAGGGGTCGAGACAACTATTGATGAGTTAAAAAACCAGTGGCCGGACACCAACAGAATTACTCATACATTAGTTGCAAAAGCTATGAAAAAAACAAACAAATGGCGGCAGATTATTCAAGTTAAATTTTTTAGCCTACTGGAACACGTTGTTTGTAGAGATTACAAAGTCAACAACGGTTAAACAAAGTTTTCTACTTGCTAACGTGATGTCGTGGTCACAATCAAATTTAATCCAATTACTACTAAATAGATAGTGGCAAGTGGGTATCGAACACAGGGAGTTTGTGGAATATGTGTTATTTGAAGGTTTATCTAAGTTAACTGAAATTAAACTAATTGCAATGAAAGTAAATTCAAAGTGTTGGATTGGTTGATTGAGTTTTAAAAACTAAAATTACTATTCTAATTGCAAAATGAAAATTTGGTTTGTAGACAATTTAGAGACAAATGACCATCTTTAGTTTCCGGTTTGCTTCGACATTTATGCTATCATTCCACTAGAAAGAACTGCATAGACATAGTTCATGTGTGATTACTTGTTGTGATAAAAGGGAACTAAGTACTCAGATTCCTAGAACGTGAGGTTGTTACCCGATGACCAATTAACCCTTACCCAATCCTAATTCTACCCATGATATCTCGATTTCCAACGGCACCACAAACGTATGGTTTCAAATTAGATTAACATAAGAATCAACAATTTACAAACAATCAATCACACACCATAACAAACAATCATAAAGACAAAGTTTGTTATTCTAGAAATTAGGAAATCAAGCATAAAGTCTAATACAAACCTTCAACCAAAGATAGTCATCAAGAGTTTAGCCACTCATGGCTTGAATCATCATCCTCACATACATATCAATGTTCATAAGAATTAAAAACACTAACAAGATGTTTAGAAATTGTTTTCAGCTCTCAAGAACACCAAAAGTTCGCCTCTAGACTGCTAGTAACCGAATGGGATTGATTGGACTTGAAAGGACATCATAAATCCGCGTTAAAAGGTGGAAGTTACACATTTACGCAGATCAGCGCCTTAAGCTACGGTGGCCACCGTAGCTTACGGTGGCTTGGAATGGCTTACAGTGGCTTTAAACTGTCATACGGTGACAATTTATGTCAGGGACCACCGTAAGCTACGCCCTCCACCGTAAGCTACGGTGGGCTTCAGCATGAAATTTTGTTTTCAGCATAACTTTTTCGTTTCAACTCCGTTTTCTTCGCTGTTTTCACCTACGTTCTCGTAATTTCGTCCTCTATCATTTTATCTTCTTAATTCTTCAATTCCAAAATTTTATTTTTTTCATTTATTCTCTGTCTTTCAATCTCCAATCCAGTCGCGTCTATTCGAAGCTTTATTTCCACACATTTAAGCCCCGAATGTACCTGAAACACAAGCAATCGTAGTTACCTAATTCAAGATAAATACATGGATAAATGCGGGATTAAATTATACTTTATAACCGTTAAGGGTTGTCCTACGGACTACCCGTCACATCCCCACACTTAACCGTTGCTTGCCCCCAAGCAACTCGTCCAAAACTACTAATAATTCCTCAAGCGATCAACATGAATCAAGCAAACAAATGTCCTCATTTTACTAGCTTTTCTTAAACCCCGCATAACACACCCCTCACAATGACTCTCCACTCGGTGACAAATAATACTAGCAAAGATGAGCTAGAGCACACTTAAGGCAAATGGGTAGTTGAACAATAATAAGCTTGTACTCAAATCGGTCCTTCGCCTAAAGAATTTGCTAAACATGCATGCAAATCAAAGGGACTTAAAGGTTGTAACACGGCAAGGCAAATGGGTAGGAAATGGAAATACATATGCGAAGTGGCTAACGATTCAACCCGGTCTTTTATTTCTAACTAAAACAAAACATAAACAACTATATACAAATTATCTCATTCATTTTTTTTTCATTTTTCATTGTTTTTTCTCTTTTTTTTCATATCTCTTTTTTTTTCTTTTTTTTTCGATTTAACAACATAACAAACAAGCATACTAGAACAAGATGATTATACTAATAGACCGGGTCAAATACGGGTTAATTTTTTAAGACAAAGTAGGCACGGGTTAACAAAAGATCGGCTCAAAGCTCAAATGGGCTACTAAAGTCCAAACCCCTGCCCCTCTCACTACCATGCTCATATATATAATTTATGAGGTCCAACCCCCCAAATCCCACACTCGCACTCACCATGACGAGGCTACCTAATTGCCCTAATCCTTTTCACATGCATATCAAGCTAGGCCTCAAACCGCATTCAAGCACAAGTTCTAATGCACCACCACCCATTTCCATTCTCATCAAGAAAAAATGTATTCTAATAAATTCAAGTAGTGGCTCAACTCTCACCAAGAAAGAACAAGGGGATATGGGTTGCCGGTGTGTCATACAATTTAATACTCAACTGTTCAATTTGGACCATTTTTCGCTTGATTTTTTAAAGATTCACAATTTCTTTAAAATTTCCCATCATCCCCACACTTGGGATACTTTGTCCCCAATGTATGGTTTTAAAGGGAAGATCGCTTAAACACCAAAAACATCAACTTTGTTTTTTTTTTTTTTTTATAAACAAAAGCAAACTAATAAACTAACAATATTTCAAAGCTAAAGAACACGACAAGTCTAAGGAAAAAGTACATTGACCTGGTGAAGTTTGACACAATAGATATTGTTATTGATCCAATTTCCTATCACCACCTTCACACAAATATCCGCACATCTTCCCCACACTTGAGTGTTGCCATGGCCCTGAAACATAGAAAACTAAAGAAATAACAAGATCAGTGAAAAACCTCGGGTTGCCTCCCAAGCAGCGCTAAGTTTTCAGGTCTTCAGCCAGACCGTGCCACCCCCATTTAAGGTGGCTCAAAGAAGCGGTTCCTGCCATCTCCATCACTTCCTCGTACCATTGAGCAAAATGCATCTTTCTCGTTTCGACTCGGTGGGTAATCAAATACACTCTTGCTTGAACCCATATGTTTTTCTTCACGGTCCGGTGGGTGATTTCTTCTCATTTTTGAACACCTTTTCACTAAACCCGCTATCCTTCGCCAGAACCAAATCGTAACTAATCATCTTAGTCTGAACATCAAATGACAACTTACGGTTATTTTCGGTCATGGTAATGATTCCTTCTCTACAATCGATTTGAGCATTTGCCGTATAGAGAAACAGTCGACCAAAAATCACCCTTTGTTGTGACGCCATCATGGTAGTAGCATAATATAAAACCAGAAAATCCACTGGGTATTCGAATTCTACCAACCGAATCATAACATTCTTAACCATTCCCCGTGGACGCCTCCAACTTTCATCCGCCAAACTCACCATGGTGTCTGCATCCTGAAGTGGACCAAAATCATACATATCATATAAGTCACATGGTAGCACACTCATACTCGCCCCATAATCCAATAATGCATGGGGAATTTTTAATTTTCCCACTCGAATCGGCACAAGTGGTGTTCCATGCTCTTTATCATTCTCGACTTCGGCATCTTTTTCCAAACCTGAGTTCACTTGATACGAAGAAGTTAGCAATGTTTCATTAAATTTAGTATTTGGAATGGTGCTTACCACATTGATGTTAATGCTTTTTGTGTTCTTGGGATTTATCACCGTGTCACTTGGTGATTGACCTTTTGATTTCTTTAATAATGCCACGTCACTTGCAAGTTGACCCATTTGAGTGGTCAACGATTGAATAGCTTTGTCACGGATTTCATCTTTTTGCATGCGAATATCATCCATTTGATTTCTTCGCTGCATCTCTAGTTGCATTGCCTTGAGCATCTCCATGACCTCATTTCCACCAGAAGAACTTTGACCCGAAAACCTACTTTGATTATTGAACGGTCGGCGTGGAGCAAAGTTACATTGACTTCCTTGAAAATTCGGGTTAGCTTGGTTTGAGGGATTTCCATATCTAAAGTTTGGGTGGTTTCTCAAACCGGAGTGGTAAGTATTGGAATTCATGTTGTAATTTCTACCACCCCCTCCTTGCCCTTGCAATGCATTCACCTCCTCATATTTCCCTTCCACTCCTTGGAAATTTTCAGCCGCATGTCCTAACTCATACAAAGCGCACAAACATCATAAATTTGATTCGAATTTTGAACATTACCATCGTCTACCGCATGCACTTGAGTTCAGGTAATGGCCGGTCGTGCTCTCCTTGATGCTTGAGCTTTTCTTTTCGATGTGACCGCCATTTGCTCCAAAAATTCCCAATTGTCATGCTCGTAATTCGTGCCAAAAGTGCCATTTGTGATAGACATCAAGTCACGAGCATCTTCGGCACATAACCCCTCATGAAAAGCATTCATCAACTCCCATAGCTCTATCCCATGATGAGGGCAATTCTTTATCATCATGTTAAACCTCTCGAATGCTTCATGAAACATCTCACCCGATTGTTGTTGGAAACTTCTCAAACCTTTTCTAGCATCATTTGTCTTTTGAGCGGTATAAAATTCATCCAAGAAGATTTGTTGCATTTCCGCCCATGTATAGATAGATACCGAAGGTAGGGTGTAAAACCACTTTTTCGCTTTATCTTCTAAGCAAAATTGGAATAGCACCAATTTAACATCATCGGCTGAGAATCCTTGATCCCCAATAGTATTACAAATCGAATCGTAAGCCTCCAAATGAAAATAAGGCTCCTCCGTTGCTAAACCCTTATATTTTGGCAAACTTTGTAACGAATTCGTTCGCACTTCGAACGTCCTCCCTTGATCATTATGAGGAATAACTACTGGCGAAGGATTATGAGTGATCACCGGTCTAAAATGTGCTTCTATGCCTCTCGCATGTTCTCGAAGGTGTCTTCTTGGTACCCCCAACCGAACTCTTGGACGTATAGGACCCATTGGTCTTTGAACTTGCATGCGTGGAGGCCCAAATTGTTGTGGAGGTGGTTGAAATCTCGGCCCCACATGAGATTGTTTAACTCATCTTTGCACCTGTGGACCTTGTGGTGGCAATTGTTGAGGTATGATTTGTTGTTGAGGAATCCCACCAACACTTGACATCCTTTGATTTTGACCTTGAACATAGGTATATTCCCCTTGATCTCCATCACCCCCATACATGTATCCTTCTTCATCATATCCCACAAAGTCATCCTCAAACTCATCATCGAACCCATCTTGTCTTACTCTCGAAGTATGTTGAAATTGCACTCTTGGTTGGAATGGAGTAGAATGGATGATAGATGGACCGGTTTGGTATAAGTTAGGTGGTGGTATTTGTGATGATGATGGTTGACTGGCTGTTGGGAAAAATGTTGAATAAGCTGGAACAGCAGATGATGTAGGGTTGTAACTGAAGGAGTATTCAGATTGTGTGTTCTCAGGTAGGGTAGTGTTAGTTGGTTTGATTTCTGGTGTAGATGCAGGAGTGGTAATATTTGGTGATGGTTGTGTTGAAGATGGTATAAAGGGTGGTGTAGGTTCACCCGTAGTGGGTGGTGGTGGTGGATTCATGTTTCTGATTGGTGTAACTGGTGTAGTAGGTGTTGTTGGTGAACCGCTGATTTTGTTTTCTCTTAGCAAAATTATGTTCCTTCTCAAAGTCCGTTCAATTTCTGGATCAAATGCCAATGGTGATAGCTTGTGAGAGCTCCTAGTACGCATGCACCTATAAATACCTGCACACTAACACACCCAGCGTAAACATGAAAAATAACAAACTTAAAAAGATCAAAAATAACACACGTTGCGCACTACTCCCAGGCAACGGCGCCAAAATTTGACGTGATGTCGTGGTCACAATCAAATTTAATCCAATTACTACTAAATAGATAGTGGCAAGTGGGTATCGAACACAGGGAGTTTGTGGAATATGTGTTATTTGAAGGTTTATCTAAGTTAACTAAAATTAAACTAATTGCAATGAAAGTAAATTCAAAGTGTTGGATTGGTTGATTGAGTTTTAAAAACTAAAATTACTATTCTAATTGCAAAATGAAAATTTGGTTTGTAGACAATTTAGAGACAAATGACCATCTTTAGTTTCCGGTTTGCTTCGACATTTATGCTATCATTCCACTAGAAAGAACTGCATAGATAAAGTTCATGTGTGATTACTTGTTGTGATAAAAGGGAACTAAGTACTCAGATTCCTAGAACGTCAGGTTGTTACCCGATGACCAATTAATCCTTACCCAATCCTAATTCTACCCATGATATCTCGATTGCCAACGGCACCAAGAACGTATGGTTTCAAATTAGATGAAAATAAGAATCAACAATTTACAAACCATCAATCACACACCATAACAAACAATCATAAAGACAAAGTTTGTTATTCTATAAATTAGGAAATCAAGCATAAAGTCTAATACAAACCTTCAACCAAAGATAGTCATCAAGAGTTTAGCCACTCATGGCTTGAATCATCATCCTCACATACATATCAATGTTCATAAGAATTAAAAACACTAACAAGATGTTTAGAAATTGTTTTCAGCTCTCAAGAACACCAAAAATTCGCCTCTAGACTGCTGGTAACCAAATGGGATTGATTGGACTAGAAAGGACATCATAAATCCGCATTAAAAGGTGGAAGTTACACATTTACGCAGGTCAACGCCGTAAGCTACGGTGGCCACCGTAGCTTATGGTGGCTTGGAATGGCTTACGGTGGCTTTAAACTATCATACGGTGACAATTTATGTCAGGGACCACCGTAAGCTACGGTGGGCTTCAGCATGAAATTTTGTTTTCAGCATAACTTTTTCGTTTCAACTCCGTTTTCTTCGCTGTTTTCGCCTACGTTCTCGTAATTTCGTCCTCTATCATGTTATCTTCTTAATTATTCAATTCCAAAATTTAATTTTTTTCATTTATTCTCCGCCTTTCAATCTCCAATCCAGTCACATCTATTCGAAGCTTTATTTCCACACTTTTACGCCCCGAATGTACCTGAATCACAAGCAACCATGGTTATCTAATTCAAGATAAATACATGGATAAGTGCGGGATTAAATTATACTTTATAACCGTTAAGGGTTGTCCTACGGACTACCCATCACTAGCCATTGACAAAGAGGAAGACATTTCGAAGCTGGATTGGTGCTCGTTTGTTTTAGAGTCGCTTAAACGAACTAGACATGGTTGGAAAAAACTAGACTCACAATACAATGGACCAGTTGCATTTATAACGGTATGTTTTGTAAACATCTTTAAAATGTTAAGCTAATACAATATTGTTAGTAGTAATTTGTTTTTTTTAAACAATTATATGCAGCTTCTATACACACATGAATTCAACAAAAGGCACAAAATTTTCGATGAAGTTGTCGAACTACCTGTCATAAAGTATATAACATCTGGCATAATCGACGACATGGAAGAGTATTTATACAACAATGGGCCGCTGTCAGATGTTGAAGATCATGATGAAGTTGACAAAGACAAAGAAACGCATGACAATCGCCAAGATCAACAACATGCGACTGCCTCGGACATCCATAGCGGTGATCATCAAAATGAACAGGCTCCAACAACGCCATTCGAAAATGTAAATCAACAAACTTCGACGTTATTGACGGACCTGTTCACTGACAACATCCCATTACACGAGGCTGCTGCAGTACAAGAAAACCTCACCGCATTTGAAACGATATTCAAGCCTATGACAGATATGGATGATTTCACAATACCACCAGTGGATACCACAAAGGTCTACAAAAGAAGAAACCAGGCTGGTGAAGATTCAATCGAAGAATGTTACATACCATCAACTACCGATTGGTTTGAGGGCTAGAATCCTAGTGAACATATTTCAGATTTGAACCTAGAAGATATGGACATCGGGTCACAAACGCAAAAAGAGCTTAACTACTGCTCCACTCCGCTTCAACTAACCGGGGTGGTCTATGATGCTGCTGCGCGGGAAGCCTTAAACAAAAATAAGAAGGTACACTCATTTAGATTTTTGTTTATGGTATTACTAATAACACATGCTTTAAGAACCTCATATATGTAGAATGCTTGTTTATGGTATTAAAAAAATAACGCCTGTACAATAATAAAAATCACGCTAGTTTAGAAAAATAATAACGCATGTTAGCTTATGAAATTAATAACGCATGACTTGAGTCAGGCTTTCGTATTACTATAACTGGGTCCAGTTAGTGAAGACCATATTGTTGTTTACATGGCATGCTATAGTGTCCCAATTGTTATTTGTGGTGTTTAGGCTATAACTAGGCCCAATATAGATCACTGGAAGAAGAGGCCAGTTAGTATAACTCTTGATTTCATAAATAGTGGAATGGGCTTCGAATGATATAGGCTACACATGAAATTAAGCTTTTGGGCCAATTTATTAAGAGAAACATTGGGCTGTTTGGGCCAATTTAAAAGGAGTAACATTGGGCTGTAGTCTTCTGAAAAGGAAAATTTTGCACTAAATTTGGTTTGAAATAAAGGCCATGATTAACAGAACGGACAAGAACATAAATACAAATTAAAATTACGCTAGTTACATATATAATGACGCATGAAATTGCTAAAAAAACTACGCTACTTAGATAGATAATAACGCATGATATTCTGAAAAGGAAAAAAATTGCACTAAATTTGGTTTGAAATAAAGCCCATGATTAACAAAATGGACAGGAACATAAATACAAATAAAATTTACGCTAGTTACATAGATGATGACGCATGATCTTGCTAAAAATGAAAACTACTCTACTTATATAGATAATAACGCATGATATTGATAAAACTCCAATTCTGCAGCTGTTGTTGAAAACAATGGACAAGAATATAAATAAATACATTTCTCTGGTTACGGAAATGAATAATATCGTTATGTACGCAAAGGAAAAGTGTTTCTGGGATCCAGATATAATGAGAATGTGTAAAAGATGGGATGATGCAGTTAAAAATACCGTGACGACTGATCAAGTAAGCTCTGGAGGTGATGAGGCGTTTCAAAACAAAGATGGAGAGGGTGGCGATACAAATCAAGAGTTAGGAGGGGATGGAGATGCAAACGTGGAAGATGAAAACACAGGAAAAGCAAAAGGTAGATAAGAATTTGTGTTATTTCTTAAGATTAACGGTAATTTAAGTTCAATAATGACAAAACGTTTGTAATTTTATAGGATGTCATGATGTTGATAATATGACATATGATGATGGGGGTATTTCAGACTCATGCCTGGCTGCATTACAAACCATCGAACCAGGTGTATACAAGCAGACGACAGAAGATAACAAATACGATCATTAATTGCTAAATTATTAACCGTATTCTAACTTGTGTTTACAAAAAATTAACCTACTCGAACATACAAATAGTGACACAAGCAGATGTGGTACACCAAATGGACCAAGCTGTAAATTTAGCAGAGTGCAGTCAGCAAAAAGCACAAAGTCAGAATACAATAACCGAGTCGATGTTGAATGAGCTTGAAAAGATAAACCCTGACGTCTATGGTAAAGAAATGCCTCCCACCACATCCGCTAAAGAAACTGATGAAGTGACGGATGCAGAAATGTAGTCGGTGGAGACGCTTTTAAGATTGGCTCCCATCTTACAAACATCAAATGAAAGTAAGCAAAAATCTCCCGTGTCTGCGAACACAAAGAAAACGGATGAAGAGAGACATACAGAACTAGTGAGAACGCGTATCAAAATGTTGAGGGAAAAGAACGAAAAACAAATGTCAGAACTAGGTGACGCATACAGATCACCTTACTGCAACAGGATAATCAGCTTATATGAGCCACTTCTGGAACGTGACCAAACGATCATCTGTTACCTCTTAGCTCCGGTCAGAGATATTGGGTAATATATTTTGTCTCTTTTAAACCGCTTAAAATCTTGATCTCTTTTTAAACTGTCCTTTTTGGTTTTAAACAACAGCTCATTGATATACAAGTCTGAAAGTGGAGTCGAAACACTAAAAATCATTTTTGAAAGCTTTCACCCATCGCAATACATAGCTTCAAATGGAGTGGACGCGTTTGTAGATGTGTTAAACTTTGAAGAGAAAAAAAGGGACAAAAAATCATCATCCCACAGGCTGTTCTTGCCAAGTACAATGATTGTAAGTTTTTCCATAATAATCACGCATGTATGAATTTTACTTAGTTAATCACGCATGTTTGTATTTTAATATGTTAAATCACACATATTGAAATGTAATCACGCAAGTTACATGATAATCACGCATGATGAAAGTTAATGCACACATGTTTAATGTTAACCAAGCATGCTATATGATAATCACGCATGATTAAAGTTAATGCACACATGTTTAAGGTTAACCAAGCATGCTATATGATAATCACGCATGTTGAAAGTTAAATGCACACATGTTTAAGGTTAACCAAGCATGCTATATGATAATCACGCATGTTTAAGCTTAATGGACAGATGGAGTTTAATGAAAAAAATCACCATAATTTTTGCAGCCTGGCGAAATGTTTGGGCCAAAATACACAGACAATGATCGATTGAAAGTATTTGCACCAAGCCTAGACGATATACTGTGTAAGTATCAGGTCAAGAAAGTTGACACATTGGATCTTATCTTCATTCCAGTACTACTATCTGATCATTTTTGGTGCCTATGCTTTCACTTGAAAAATGGCGAAATCGAGTTAATTGATAACTCTAGGTTTGACGAATCGTTTAGCAAACGCTACCGTGGGCGCCCTGAAAAGCTGGTAATTCTTGAATACTTAGCTTTATATACAAAAACGACTATATACTATAGTGACTAGGTACTAATATGATTTTTTATCGTGATTATTGCGAAGAGTTCTAGTACTATACCTAAAAGGCAAGATACGACGAAAAGAGTGGATAAAAAACTTGGAAACAACAAGCATAATTCGAAAGGAAATGGATTGGAGAACTCTTCAAAACGGATGTGACTGTGGTGTCTTCACTATGAGACATATGAAGACGTACAAAGGCAAATCACCATGGAATCCGGGGTTTGTAAACGAAGATAAAAAGACCATTCAAGATTCACAACTTCGATTCTTGCGGTACCGATATCTTAGTAAGATTGTATTGTCCGACTACAATCTTATAAGGAAAGAAGTGTACGACAAAACTAAGGAATTTACGAAGAATGCAAGCACCGTAGATGTTTTGCGCGATCTAGATAACAAAATTAGTGACCGATTGGATCAGTTCTTCAACCTTGAGAAAGTGAAACAAAATGCTACCTCGTAGAACTACTTTGTTGCAAACATATTTGACATGTTCATTTTTTATTTTTATTTTTAATTCTTAAATTTGCTGATTACTCATAAACTCATAAACTATGATATCAGATAACATGAAAAATGTAAAAACAATGGGAAAATTTCCTTATTGAAACACACTTTCGATTCAAGAAAAACACTTAGATAAACATAAAAAGCACATGATTTCACTACCCAGATGAAAATGACACATAATACCCATCAGAAAAAGGACTTCAAAAACTTGATCTTCATGTCCATAGAGCATCTTAAGACGGTTATTGCATCCGCAAGCTCCTTTAATTGTTTCTCATCCCGCTCTCTAGATCAACCATAAACATCATAGCCACCTCTCGGACACTTGACTCTTTCATACCAGATAGCAAATTGAAAATCTCTTCTCGCCTCTTCATGTTCTCTTTGACCCTAGACATGTTAGTTTCCAACAAGTCTTTACAAGACTTGTCTTCAACAATTTGTTCCTCGATTCTCTTTTTGAGATAAACACTCATACCTGATGATGAAGAGGAACCACAAGATGAATTACAAGAATCTGCCATCTTTGAGGTAATAACTGAATGCTCTTTCAATGATATATAAAAGGAAATAGCAAACAAGAGGACATCTAAAATTATTAAGCATGACAGCTGTATGGTTCAGAAATAATTCTAGCTGTTTTTTGGAGTTTTCTTGGTCCAGTACATATATTATGTAAGATAATTACGCATGTATATATTATCACGCAAGTATAAAAATAATCATGCATGAAAGAATAATCACGCATGGATTGATAATCACGCAGGACCTACTTGTGAATTATTTAAGCTACTGAACTTTGATATGCAAGATGCAGTGCAAGTTGATATAAAATATAATTAATCTTAATAATAATGAAACCTACAAGTAGCCTTCCAAATCGACATGACTAGTAATTATGTGAGATATTTAATTTCACTTACCAAATCTCCCACAACTACCATATTAAATCACAATCTTCATACATATACGATTCCCCATATTAGATTTTTGAAAAAAAATAACAACTCTCATCAAGAAACAAGAATGTCTACTGATCCGACAAGCAATGCCATCAAGGAGCTCCTCTCCAGCTGCACGTTGACAAAGCTTGCGTCTGATGTAAACTCTACTAACAGTATTTTTGATGTGCAGAGGAAGGTCTTAGAACAACAGAAGATGAACCAGGAAGTCTGGGGGAAACTACTACAAGAACCAAAATCTTCGTTGAGGGACAACGGCATAAAGCTCATGAAGGATCAGGCATCTGCTGATCACTTGGTTTACTCATATCTCAAGGATGCAGTGGAGACGGTGCAAGAGAAGATGGAGACCCGTGACAAGGAGCTTGGGAAAATATTCACATCGAACTAGGTGGTATGTCTGATTAATCAACGTTTTTTGTTGATTTTTGGGGATGTTCTAATGTTGGTATTTTGAAAACTTACAACTATGGTGGTTTTTGGCAATAGAAACTGATATGTGGATATATTTAGGAAAATCATGTAGGCTTACTTTTAACATGTTTTGATAACTTTTCAGGCATCTATGTATGGTGTTTTGGCATTATTTATATGAAAAAGGCATGTTAAATATTATCACACATGTTACGTTTAAAGACGCTAGTTGTGAAAAAGTGATCTGTGTTTGGGTATGTTTTCGATTGAAATAGCTGTGAACAGGGGTTATGACAGGTTATACAAAATGTTAGAGAGGGGTTAAATGGTCATTTGAGATCTTCATCTGAGATATGATTTTAGGTTAAGGACCAATACAGTAAAATAACGCATCTGCATATTGAAAAGGAGTAACAAAGGATCAGTTCAGATGGTTTACATAATCACGGATCAAAATGGTCTTAAAATAACGCATGTGCATATTGAACAGGGATAAAAAAAAGTATCAGTTCAGATGGTATACATAATCACGCATCAGATGGTATAAAAAATCACGAATCAGGATAGTCTTGTATATTTATGATTTTGGTCTTTAAAATCACGCATGTTAAAATGTTAGTTGTTTCTTTAAAAACGCATGAAAAAACCATGATTAAATATATGCAATTGTGGTTCAAAATTTACTCGTCGTCCTCGTTTAGCTCTTCCCATTCAGAATCACTATCATCTGCTTCGTCAACCTCCTCATACTCCTCCTCTCCCTCACCAGTTTCTTCCTCCTCGTCCTCTTCGTCTACTAAACCAGGATCAATCTCCAACTGAATTACTCTTCTTTTCTTCCCCTTCTTATCGGCAGCACTAGCTTGACCCTTTAAAACTGAACAAGTTCGGATATCATGACCTTTGGTATTGCAAACACTACATGTCCGACTTCTCTTGCCTTTTAGACTAACCATCCTTTTTTTTTTGATTTAATCCGCTTATGTGAACCGTGACCTTTGTTTCTAATATCGGTTGGCACACGGACTGTAGGTGGAGCATCAGTGTTCGGTTTCTCGTAACCGATTAACCTTGAATATCTATCAAACTTAGGGTCGATGGGTTTGGTTATGCAAAGTTCATCAACCATTTCTTTCATCTCCCTCATCCGATCCCTGACTATAACTAGATGATCAAAATCTCTCATCAAGTTACCAATAAGATACTCTCTGGTCTGCATTATCTCATATGCAACCTCTTTGACCTTTTTATGCCCATCATTATCATCAACACTTAAATCAAATGTGTTATTTAGATCATTCGGTACCACATCTTTGGTCCATCTTCTCATAACGTACTTGTTGGGAATTTCTTTAACTTTTGAACATTTTGAACACAAAGTATATATGTTTGCACAACAATCCATATTGTTCAAACCTGCGACAACTGCATGATGCAGTTACATCCTCCCCCTTCTTGAAACAAACCTAAATAAAAGTTTGAAAACTAAAAATCAAGGAAAAAACGCACGTTGTTATGTAATAACGCATGTTATCTAGTATAGATAGTGTTACCTCTAATAAACCGTCACCGTGGGCTTTCCAATCTTTCATACTTATCTTCAAGAACGGTTCCTCGATTTTAGTCTCCATAGGAAGACACTCGGACATTGTTCCATATAACTCTGCCTGTTGATCAGCAAAGATGGACCTGGTGTAAATTTTCATAGCATCATCCTCTAAGGTAGTTTCAGACCAGTTATCTGGGGTTGTATTTCTAGCAATATGGTCATTTTTCCGATGGTTGAATCTTTGCACGTCCATTGCACCATCAAAATGGTTAAAGAACTCAACAAGGGTAAGTTGAGAATTCGCCACCTGACAGAAAAATTGGTTTTCGCTCTCTGATCTGGAGGTGGTCCGCATGAGCCCAGACATAGGCTCATGACGATAGAAAGTTGGAATCCACGAAGATCTCATGTCAAACATATCTTTAATCCATTTATTCTTGGTTAGACCGAATTCAATCATTATCAGTTTCCATTCTCACTCAAACGTTTCTGGCGCAATCGAATCAGTCCATACAATGTCACACATACGTCTTTTGAAGTCTTCGTTGTTACACAACTCATCTCCCACCTATTAAAACAAAGGATTGGAATGAACAAAAATCAGAAATCTTAATAATTATTCACACTTTAAAAAAAATGAGTGTAGGAAATAATAACGCATGATGAACTTTTTGTACAAGTGCATATAAAAATCAGAAATCATTATAGTTATTACGCCGGTTGTAATAGTAATAACGCAAGTTGTAGTTGTGTCTAACCTTATCGGCAACTTTCTTCATTATATGCCACATACATAATCTGTGCCTACTCTTATTGAACACTGCCTCGATAGCTTGTTTCATCGCCGGGTCCTGATCAGTGACGACCACCTTCGGCTGCTTACCAAATGAGTCCAAAATGATTGTAACAGCCATTTGTATGATTCAATGCTTTCGGATGCTAGCAACCCGGCTCCAAGCGTCACACTCCGACAGTGGTTATCAATACCAGTAAGGGTACAAAAACCATTTTATACCTTCAAAATGATGAAAAAAATAGAATAAAAAAACAACAAAATTATACAAAAAAAAAGTTAAAACATTAAAGTGAATACTAACTTGTTGGTTTTGAATGTAGAATCAAACGATATGACGTCTCCAAACTCAGCATAGTTACATTTGCACAAACCATCGGCCCAGAACAGGCCAGTTAATCGCTTGTTTTCATCGACTGAATGTATAAATGAATAATCAACCATAAACTGCTTTTTATCGGTCAACCTATTTATAACCATATCTGCATTATACTCTCTTATATAGCTATGTATCCTAGCTCTAAAATTCTTGCAGTCGTCTTTAGATGCTCCAACATTTTCAAAACCTCCATATCTTTGTCTCATTATATTGAACGCTTTCACCGGCCCAAGATTCAATGTACCAAGATCCCATATCATCTCTTCTTGTGTTTCGGACAGATGCCTATAAGCCGGTAATAAATGCATATCTTTGGGGCACACGAATGAATGATTATGCACTTGAACAAACTTATCAACCTTATACAACACCCCATCCATCGAACAAAGCTTAATTTGAGCTTAACACCCAATTCGAATAGTCGGTATGTTCCTACTTTTGTATGGCTCAGACAACTTCGAATAAGGATCATCAAAAGCCAGAGGTTTATGCCCCTCCTTTGAAAACACAAAGTATTTAGTCTTGATAATACCACCACTATGGTGTTCACCTCCTTTTCGAGCAGAGAACCCTGACTTCTTGGCATATGTCTGATAAAAAAACATATTCTTGTTCTAGGGAAGTGAATTTCATTCCTATAACAGGAACACATGATGAAGCTACCTCAGGAATATACAATCTTTCGTCTGTACATTTTTAAATGACAAAAAAAAACATTAGCTCTAAACCAAAACACACAGTCATTCATCTAGGAAATAAAAAAAATAACGCAAACAAAAAAAAATCACGCATGATATCCTCAATAAAAATGCAGGTACAAAAAAACTAGCCAGTCCTGTATACTTCATAATAATAACGCTTGTTTGATGGAATTACACAGGTCTCTAGCTTATAAACATGCGTGATTTATCACACATTCATTTCAAAAAACTAATTATCAAACAATGATGCACGATCAAATACAAAACATCACATAACAATAATTTCGTTGATTTCTGGAAAATTAAAACGATTAATTGACAACTTACTGGTCTGATCGTCGAATAGAACATGGTTGTCTGATGTCGGATTCCTCAAATGCTCAGCAGCGTCAGGAACGGAATGGAATTCAGCATCCTCAAATTCAATATCATCTGTATTTCGTGCATTACTGCTCTGTGGATCCATTTCAAACAATAAGTGATAGTAACCCTAATCGCACACCTATAACCGCTAATTTGATACTTTGAAAAATGGAAAATATTTGAAACTGATTCGAATCGTAATTACCGGGATACAGGAGATAGCGAACTCGCATAATTCTCTTGATGTTAGTAAATTACTGAATTACCCTGCCTCAAGAATGAAAAATGTCTAATTTGCCCTTGATGAGAAATCTAAATTCGTGCCACGCGTTAAGATCTCCTTGTCGCGTACATGAAGTATGATTAGGGCTTTTGTACATTATACTTTATATATATATATAAAACCAACTCATGTGATAAAGATTAAGACTAAAATAAATAATATATGTATTCTTCTTATTATTATTATATATTTGATAAACCAATTTGTTAGCTACAATATTTTGATTTTTTTATCTTTTTTTTTTAATTTCACCCCTAACTTTAATATGAGTTTTTGTCTTTCTATGAATTTCATCCTCAACTTTTAATATTAACATTTAAAGGTGCTATAGTTTCTAAAATTTTTGTAACCTGTCATTTTGACACTCCTCGAGTTTTACATGCTTATTTCTATGTATATGTCAAATATAAATTGACGTTTTATGTTTCAATATAATTTTTATCGAAAAGGAGTCATGTTCAATATAATACATTTTGTGCTTATTTTTATGTACGTTTTTAGTTGGTCTACATTTTGACGTAACTTTTGTTTGAAAACGGAATCGGGTCAATTAGAGTTACTTTACGTTATCAGTTGACCTGCATTTTGGTGTACATTTCTTTAGGCTTTATAAATTAGAGTTGCTTTACATTTGATGAGTAATGGCAATTATAATACCTTTTCGTACTTATTTTTATGGATTTTTTTTGTTAGTCTACCTTTTGATCATTAGGAACTTACAAAAAAAAAAAACTCAGTACGCTTAAATCACGTTAAAAGTAATCGACCTCCGCAACGCGGGGAATCAATTCTAGCTATATATAATTTTACAACTCCTTAACTACAAGTAACTTTGGAATTTTTTGTTTTGGCCACAAAGTTTCTATATATTTTAGTTTCACTACCAAATTCTATTAACTATATTCTTTTTTTGTTTTTAATGGATAATTTTCATTTGCACCACTCATCTTTCGGTTTGTTAATTTTTTTTTCTTTTTCTTTTTTGTTATTAGAGGATAATTTTCATTTGCACCCTTCATTTTTAGGTTTGTTAATTTTTTTTCTTTTTGGTTAATAATTTACGTTACAACATCTCTTTGAACTTTAACTTTATTAAGATTATCATTTTGAGTTTTTAATGAGTATTCAGTTAAGTGACTTATTTTTATCTACGCTTCGACGAGAATTTTCGTAACAGTGTTTTTAAACCAAGCAATTGTTTTAAACATTATTTAAAGCATTTGTATTTTTAAATTGTCCAACGCTCATCTCTAAATACACCATTGCAACGTGTTTTTTATCAACGTATAAACCGACCCGCTGTAATGCAAGGCCGTCATGTTTATCTAATTTATATGTGTTTTAGTGTAAAGTTTGTTTGACTAACTTGACATTCGTACACAATATGACGTAACTTTTCCATGACTTTCGAATATACCGTCGCCCGTGATTTTTGTATAGTCACGTTCACGATTGGCTTAATTTTATGTGTGTTTCAAACCCGCCGTGGAGCGCCTAGTTCTAAATAATACATTAAGGACATGATAAGGATAAAAGGGTATTTTTAAATAGAATATAAGGAAAATTGTGAGGTTGAAAAAGAGAGAAAACATGTGACATTAATTGAAATCCTTTATTATAAGGGGCTGTTTGGTAGCCTCTTAATGACCATTTAGATGCTACCTTTTAATGGTTTAAAACCTCTGAATAAATAAGAGGTAACCTTAAGTCTAAGTGGTTAAGAGGTAACATCTGAATGGTAAATCATCACATGTAACATTCTTCTACCTTCTCATTGGTAAAATTCTTAATGGTTCCATTAAGAGGTAGCCTCTTAATGACCATTCAGAGGCTACCAAACAGCCCCCAAGGTATATTAGATTAGATTTGAAATTCGTTTTTGCTTACAATTAAAATATTAAATCCAACAAAAATCATCAACATTGACACCTTTAGATAATGCGATTTCCACGCCTTTATACATATCTATATCTATAATAAATAAAACCATTGGGGGACACTTGTCACCCATTGGTTTAAGCAAAATAAGCAGCCATGTCAGCACACATGTGGCATATCTCATAGTTGAGGATTGAATCTAGCTTCTTTGGTAAGTTTCTTAATCTCTCTCTCTCATCAATCATTCGCCTCACACTATACGAAAACCCTATACGGCGATTTCCGTCTCACGTCTTCAACCGATCTTCTTCCCCGGCGATTCTACTTATCACGGTTTCAATCGATCTTCTTCCACAGCCTTTATCAAACTATTCACCTTCATCAGTGATAATCGACGATAAGTATTCCGATATGCTCTTCTTTTCCGACTGATTTAAAGAATAAGGTTTGTTTCGAAATTTATTGATTCGGGCACTGAATGTTAGTTAAAGAATCATGTTTGATTGTCTGTTTGGTATTGTTTTTTGGCAGAAATTTTTGCTTTGGTTTGATTGTATGATTTTCCTTCGATCGTTTGATGAACACAGCCCCTGTTTGTAGTTATTGTTTAGAATAAACCTCGATTGATGTTTTTTTTTACTGTTTGAGTTTTTTTGGATGATTGATTGATGATGATTATAGTTAGAGTTTTAATCGGCGATATTAGGGTTAAATATTGAGTTAGTGAGTGAATGTTAGTTAAATATTGAATTTATGTTGTCTGTTTGGTATTGTATTTTTGCACAAGATTTCGTTTGGTTTGATTGTATGATTTTGGTTCCATCTTTTGATAAACACAGCCCCTGTTTGTAGTTATTGTTGAGGATTAAACCACGATTGATGTTTTTTTTTGTTTATAATTTGAATGTTATTTGAAAAGTCTCTTCATATGGACTGTTTGTTTTTTGTTTTAGATGAACACATTGATTGTTGATACTCAATATTGAAATTGATACGCCGAGTTTTGTTGTTTATTTTTTTTTACTAATCAGTCTGTATAAGGAAGGCTTATGTGAACTGTTATTTTTTAATAAATCTTATATACGTTGGTTTATTGTTCCTAACAGAAATTAAATTTAATTTTGTCATTTACTGTACATCGTTTGAAGAAGAGATGGTGTACGGATTCGCTGCCCGCGTGTGGAAGAACGACAAAAAATTGCTGGTTAGTGTAGATATTATAAGCATTTATAAATTCACTGATATTATAATTGCCATTAACGAGTTTGCCTTTTCCTTTTACAGAAACTTCCTACAGATTATGGTGAATGGATTAAGAAGTTTGCTTATCCAGAGAAGAATGCAGTCATTCGGACACTCAATGGGAAGATCTTTGAAGTCAAAGTGTTCAACCTTACAGGCGACTATTTTCTTTACAATGGTTGGTTGGATGTGGTCACGTCATTGAAATTATCAGATAATTCGTGGGTTGTTTTCAAGTACGAAGAAGCTTTGACTTCGTTCCGCCTGTTCCACTTTTATCAAGATATTTCGCATGCGCCTTCTAACTACTTCTACTACAAAGCTGGACATGTCAAAGACCGAGACGACTCCATGGTAATTGATCATATAATGTTGAAAAATTATTTTATCCTTGCATTCATACATTGTTTTGTATTTCATGTATAGCATCGATACTGATATATGGTTATGTACCGTGTGTAGTATGTGAACATGTTGTTTGTTCATCATTCCCTCCTGAATACCTGTCCATCATATCCTGTCATTGTGCGAGGGGCTGGAAATCGCAAATGATTTGTTATGATGGATGTGTTAGACCATGAGCTTTACATTACTACTGGTTGGAGTTGAATCAAGAAGGAGATGTCGATAACGGATGATCATTTGTTGGTTTTGGAAATGGTTGATTTCAATACGTTTGATTTGAGTGTTTTTAGCTGTAAGCCTGCCCTTCTAACATTCCCACCAGAACTCTGTGTGATAAAAAAAAAAGAACAAACTGATGAGTTAATGTCTGATGATGACATGCCTAATCCGATTGCTGAACCTGTTATTAAACAGAGTGACGATGACGAAGTACCGGTTACTTTTGTTGTTGACAATCATTTTGTAAGTTTCTATTATTTACTTATTTATACTTTTAATGTAAAATTTGTGGTTATATTACTACTATTTATTTGAATACCAGTGTTTAAGGAATTTTATTATAAAAATTTGTATTTTTATTTGTAGCGTCTGAAGAAGAAGTGGGCACATACGCATGGCTTGGATGGATTTGACCATCAAGGATGGCGAAGGTCGAACTTGGGACGTGGTTGTTGGTAAGGAGTTATCCCAAGGCTGTCCACGCTATAATGTCACCGGTATGCGAGATTTTGTTAGAGACAAACACTTGGTATATGGTTCCCACTTTCAGATGATATATGTTAAAAGTCAAGGTATGTTGCTTTACAATTGAGCTGGTGAAGTATGTGGTAGATGTTGGTAGCATATGTTGGACAAACAGGTTGTGGTTAGACAATGATTAGTAGTATTTTTTTGGTGCAGTCATTATGATGATCGTTATGACTTGATATATGTTGGTGATACGCTTATACTTTTTTTGTGGCCATATTTATGTATGGCTATTATCATCTGTAGACTTAGGATGCCTGTGTCCTGACATTGTTAATGTTTTTTGCTACATTTTTGTGTTTATATTAACTTCCCTACGACTTGATGACTTATGCATTTTAAAATGAAATGGTCCAGGATTGAAATTGTGTGTTTGTTATAGTATGGTACAATTAAAGCATTGAAAATGTTGAACAAAAGTTTTTGATTATGTTTGGTTAATTTCTATTGTTTAAATCAAGGAATGACATTGGTAGATAATTTTTTTAATTGTGAAGTTTCTGATTTCAATTGTATAATTTTTTTTAAAACTTTAAAATTTCTCTTTTAATCAAATATTTCTTTTGTAAATTTTAATTTAGTAATAGTTTTGACTTTCAACATGTAGATTAGTAATTGAATATCCTCTCCATCTGTTTCTTAATTGTGAAGTTTCTGTTTTCGAATTAAAAAAACAAAGTTTTATATGAATTATAATCAAAATTCTTAATGCTGTTTTATTTATTTTTGGAAGGAAAAATCAGATTTCAAAAGTATAATATGGAAGTTTTTTATGATCCGGCGGTTGATCGGTTATGTTTTTTTTTTTTTGTAATCAATGATTTATAAAATCCATTAAAATCATTCCACATTTAATTAATCTATTAACTTTATTTTAAAAAAATCAAATTAAACCAAAAGATTACATTTATATACTACCAATCATATCATAATTATAAGTAAATCTTAAAATTATTAAATTTTCATTATTATCATATCCAACTTAATTTACAACAATTATTAAGTTTAAAACAAAGTAGGGAAAAGTTGAAAAGTAAAATTTCGAATATAGATATAGAATATAGTTTTATGATTATTTTAAATAAATTTTGTGTATGTATTTCGGTAGTTTTATGATTATTTTAAATAAATGTACTTTTTTAATAAATTTAGTTTCCTATTAATAATAGTATATAATTACGGTAAGTATTTTTAAATTTTCAATTTTACTGAAATTATTAGAAATTGAATTAAAGTCAATCCATTTCTAACTCATTATAATTACGGTAATTATTTATTTTATTAATAAATTTAATTTTCAAGTTTACATAAATAATTGATTACTGATTTCTTATATATATATTTACTTATAATTACAATTTCTTTCATCCTCAAAACAGTTTCATCATATTATGGTGCTATTTCATCGAAATGGATGAAAATAATGTGAATATGTTAAACAATCTTGATTGGAGATCAAAGTTGTTTACCATAAAGGTCAAAGTTTTAAGACTTTGGATGCGTGTGAATCCAAAGAGAGAAGGCGAAATACTTGCTATTGAAATGGTGGTGATGGATGAGCAGGTTAGAGATTGAATATCATTTTAATTTTAAAAATATATTTTACTTTATTTCTTGATATTTATGTTAACGAATTTTATTTTTTTTATTAGGGGACGAAGATGCAGGCTACTGTTTGGAACAAGTTTATGAAAAAACATGAAATTTTGCTTAAAGAAAATGAGTCTTATTATATTTATAAATCTCAACTTTCTGTGATTAAGTCTAATTTCAAACACTTTGACAAGCAACATGCTATTAGCTTAAAATTTGATACATCTGTTAAAAAGTGTGAGAACTTTGATGGAAGTGTGCACGGTATCTGTTTAGCATCGTTTCAGTCCATTAAAGCCGGTGAAGTCGATGTCAACTATCGAGTTGGTTTGTACTTCATCATATATAACAACCAGATAGGAATTAACATAAAATATAAATATATTTTTTTAAGAATGTTGGCTTTTGTGCTGAGTATATTTTGTTTTGATCAATATTTTTTACAGATTTTATTGGATATGTAGATGAATGGTCTGAACCAGAGGCGACGAAAACAAAGATGGGAAAAGATAGCAAATACATGAACTTGCAATTGCTGGATGAAGAGTCTGTTTATTGATTTACCTAATTTTAATTCATTAAAACTTTAGTATTATATATTTATTCTTTTATGATATCCTCTAATTTTTTAAATTTCTATTCATGTAGGGGTATCAAGTTAAACTGCACCTTGTGAGATGAGTACTGTGATGAGATGTTTGACTATATTCAGAGCCATAAAGAGTAAGTCCATGTTGTTCTTCTTGTGCAGTTTGGTAGTTTCAACAAGTATAAAGGTATTTTGCTGTTTATAATCTTCGTTAATTTTACATAATTTTTTGTATGCTTTTTAAAATTCAATATCCATTAATTTATATTAACTTTTTTACTCAGGGTAGACAACGCTCTCTAATGCTTTCCATATAAGAAGACTGTTTATCAATGCTGACATAGAGGAGATTCGGTCATTCAAAACCAAGTAAATATGGTTTTAATTAATATGAACTACTTATTGTTGTTATTAAACTTTTAGTTTCTTATTTTATTGTAAACAGGTTTGTGGAGAAGATATGTAAAACATCATCTAATAGTCAGAAATCAATTGGTTCATCAGGAAGCATCAGTGTTGCGGATGACTTTTTAGTTAAGCATCTGTTTTCCAATTTCTGTGATATTACTCTGTTTGAATAGGTATGTATCCAATTTTAAATATTTTAAATAAATACATTAAAGACACTATTTTTATCAATTTATACTTACAATCTCTATTTTCCTACATTTAATTTCAGCCATGTGAGGTCATAGTTGTTGGTACCGTCTTGGGTATTGATGATAAAGACGACTGGTATTACCTTGGTTGCGAAGAGTGCAATCGAAAGGTGGAAACAACTTTGGTCATAGATGAGGCTGAAGACGGTGCTGAGGAACCCAAGTTTAAGCAGGTTTTGGTTTGCTCAAATCTTGAATGTCCTAAGGAAGTTGTCGGTGCGACACTAGTGTAAGTTAATTTTATTTGTTGTTAATTAATAATCGCTTTGCTTATATTACCAGACTTTACCAATGTTAATTGAATATATTTTGTGAACTACTTTTTGTCCATTTAGTTTTAGGATTCCGATCAGAGTACAGGATTCTGCAGCCATTTCGTCATTGACTTTGTTTGACCGTGAAGCCAGAAAAATGTTTGGCATGACTGCAATTCAGTTGCTTGAGAAGTCAAAAGTGGAACAGGTAAATAATTTTACATCAGTTTTATTTTAAGTTGTTATATATGGTACATATTAGTAATGTCGATATATGATATTTATGTTTTCAATAAATTTTAATTCACGTATTATAGGCATCGTCGGAAGAGAAAACCATGCCCAATCAGTTTAAAATTTTGAATGATAAAAAGTATGCTATCAAGATTCAGGTTAGTCAATTCAATATTGACAACCACACAGATGGGTATGCTGTTCATAAGCTGGTGAATGATCCAGCCATTATTGAATCTTTGGAGAGCCGAATTCTAGCTGATCAGGTTAAATCATACTAACCTTTTAATTAAAGACATGTTAGAAAATTTATTATTTTTGTTGTATCTAATTTGTTATTTTATGAATTGCAGGGTGTGAACGAGCCGGATGCTGATGTTTCACTTAGCGATTTATCAACTCAAAATCCTTTTGCTCTAAAGGTATGAAATAAATCTTAATTTCGTAAAATACCAAATTTTTTAAAGATTTCTTTTAGTTTCTAATGTTGAATATATCATACATGAGGCTGTGGATTCTATTGGGGATAGCTTCACACCCGATTGCACATCTAAAGATTGTTCAAAGACTTCGTCTGCGGAACTGACGCGTAACCTTGCGGACGTTTATGAAGTTGAAGAAACCACGTCTCTGTCATCAACGAAGGTTAAAAAGACTGGTGACGCCGATGTCGCAATTGATGGTGTGGAAACTATCATGCTGGTTCCAAAGATTGAAAAGTAGTTCATGTTTGAAGTATATCTTGCAAAAACAATTTCGCTGTTTTCCGTATTTTGATTGTTTGGTTTGGTTTGGATGTTTGATTGGTTTGGACAATTTTTGTTATGGTTGGTTGTTTTGTTGGTTGGTTTTTAGACAAAGTACTGTTTGTTTTTTGAATATTGCATATGAGTTATAATTCTTTAAGGTTTATATTTTGGTTAATTCATGTTTGTTTTATTGTTTTGCAAATTTGTCAAGTTTTATTATATAGACAAAAAATGATTATCCAGTTATAAATTTTGTGTTTTACAAAGTATTATTCTTAAAAGTGTTATTGCTTTGGTTTTATTTTTAAATAGCAATTACACATTTCATATGAACTAATTTAAATACTTTATTAATTTTATAAATAGTAAAACTATATTTTTAAGAATCCTCAATATTTTCAAACTTATAATATGAGATTATAAAAAAACCGTAAATTTTTAAATAATTTACCAACAAATAAAATTGGTAAGAATTTGTTTCCTTTTTTAAATTATATAACCGAAAATCTTCAATTTTCCAGAATAAAATCAGCAAAATATTTATAGATTTACCTCCAAATTTTTATGATTTAAATTGTTTCCTTTTTAAAACTTATAAGTGATTTTTTTAAAAAAATTTAAACTTTCCTTTTTTACAATACACTCCAACACTATAAGAAGCTCTCTTCTTATTTCATACTACACACACTCAATGTTTTAGTCTAAAACAAAACACCCTATCACAACATTCATGCATTTTTGAAGTTTGAGGTTTCGTAGTTTCTCATACACGTAAGTGTTGTCATTCTGTATTATACTTATACATTTAACTTATTCGAATACATATCTTAATTCATTTGCATGTTCTATATGCTACAATATTAGGAAATGCCTAAACGTGCAAAGCGTCAAACGTTACCTTCATTTCCACTTCCTATTGCTGCCCAACCTTCGAATAGTACGTATTTTATTCTTATTTCTGTTTACAAATATAATAAAAATTCGTATAATATCTAAATATGTTACGTACCGTTAATTTTACTTAAATTGTTTTAGTTGGTGTTGGTAAAAGTCCTTTGTTTAACATTACGAATGGTAATGTTTCCAATTTTGTAGACATGAACTAATTTTGTTTTTATAAATTATTTTATTTTTTATATGCATTTTATTTTTCAATTTATCCTAATCAAGTTGAGCGTCAAGACTATGTTGAATGCAGAAAATTAAGGAAACTATATTTGGATAATAAAAGACTTAAAGCAAATAATAAATCTTTGAGTTTGCAAAATGTCATTCGGTCATCCAACATTTCAGTGTCCGATACAAATGATTGTCGTTTCGTAACACCAATTCGATCATCCTCTTATATCAATACCATGGATAGGCGTATTTTGCCAACCACACCGTTAACAAGTCCGTACGAGGCGTATACATCAGGTTGGTCTTATTTATATACATATATAAATTTTGTTTATTATTAATATGTCTTTTTTTTGCTTAAAATAACTAATTATATAAAACATATCATCTTTCTTACCATCAATTTTTTTTTTTGTTGCAGTTGAATATAGAAGAAGTCCATTATCTAATATTACAAATGGTAAATTCTATTATTTTTTACGAATGATTACAATTTTTCATTTATAGTTTGATATTTGATGGACATGCCTCCTTTTTTTTTCAGTTTCTCATAATCATCTTGAGCCTCAAGAATGTGTTGAACGAAAAAAAATTAGGAAAATATATACGGATAACAAAAACCGTGATGCCAATAATAAATCTTCCACTTCAGAGAACATTATTCGGTCAACCAACGTTTCAGTATCCAATACTAATGAATGTCGTGTCGTAACACCAATTCGTTCATCTTCCACTTCACAGAACGTGATTCGGGCAACCAACGTTGCAGTTGAATCTGGAGGAATTCCTTTGTCTGACATTACAAATGGAAAACTCTTTAGTTTTTTAGATAGGTTTAAAATTTTTAATGTATTATTTTGATTTTTTATGGATATCCATGTTTTTTTTTCAGTTGCTCCTAATGATGTTGATCATCAACAATCAGCTAAACGAAGAAAATTTAGGAAGTCACATTTAGATAATAAAAGAAGTAATGTGAATAACAAATCTTCCACTTCAAAAAATGTTACTCGGTCATCCAACGTTTCAACCTCCACTACAATTGGATGCCCGATCGTAACACCAATTCATTCATCGTCCTATATGAATACCATCGATCGACGTTTTTGGCCAACCACACCTTCAACAAGTCCGTATGAAGCATCTACTTCAGGTTGGTGGTATTTTTTAACGGATTTCAGATTTTTTTTATTATGATTTTGACTTTTTAATTTTATTTCCATGATATCAATGTATAGGTGTCAAAGACAATGTGAATATTTATATGAGTCCATGTTTTACATTCCAAATAAATACAACTTCATCAACTCCACATTCTATAAATCAACCTTCGCTCTCAAGTGAAAGATCAAATTTTAAGACGATACATAGAGGTAAAGAAAGGTTGTCTAATAAAGGTCGCTGCGTACTTCCTATCCCAATGGTTGACTTATCTTCCGACGATCCTATTATTCCTCAACAATTAGCTGAAGATCCATATAAAGGAGTTTCTAATAGTAAGTAGCTTACACACTCACTACTTTAAATTTCATTTGAAGAACCTCATTATATTATTTTTGTAACAATGATCACAATTTGATATTTATATTTTTGTATAATAGATTATTTGAATCATGGAGATCAAGTAGTTGTATGTGGCGTATGTAACGCTAAGCTATGGAAATTTGAAGTCGGAAAAGGAAGGGTTTACTTAGGAAGAACAAGTTACACGATTTGTTGTGGTTATGGAAAAGTACATCTTCCAGATTTTAAAGAGACGTGTGAGGAATATTAAAATCTTTTCAACAGTTTAGACAACAAGAGCAAGCATTTCTAACTGAATATTCGTCATTTTAATTCTATGTTTGCCCTCACTTCAATGGGTGGTAAAGTTGATTAAAAGATAAATAGAGGATATGCTCCGTATGTATACCGAATTAGTGGCGAGAATTATCATTCATTGGGAAGTCTTCTTCCTAAAGAAGGTGCTGAACCAAAATTTGCGCAGCTTTACATTTACGACACAGATAATGAAGTGTGTAATCGGAAAACCGTACTTAGGTATCCTTTCAAACCATTTCATTATTTCTTTGTTTGATTTATTATTGGTTTTATGTTATATAAACACTTACTGATACTTTCGCTTTTGTATTGCAATTGCATTATAGTAACTCAAAGAAAGCAGCTTCCGCAACTTCTGATTTGCTTGACACTGAACTCATACAGTATCTTAAGGTGGTTTTAGATTCAAATAATCAGCTGGTGAAAACTTATAGGCGTGTACGAGATCGGTTGGCTGATAATCCTCATGTTGACCTAAAACTACGACTTAAGGCAAATAGGTCTAAAGATGGTCGTACATACAACCTACCAACGTCGTCCGAAGTTGCTGCGCTTATAGTTGGAGACATTGAGGATGCTCTTGATAATCGTGATGTAATTGTTGAGTCAAAGAAAGATGGTTTACAGCGTATTAGCGAGCTTCATCCATCGTATCTCACTCTTCAGTATCCACTGCTTTTCCCTTTTGGTGAAGATGGTTACCGAATTGATGTTCTTCATAGAGAAGGAAGGGCATCAATGAAGAAGAAAGAGTCAAAATGTATAGTGAGAGAGTATTTTGCTTACCATGTTCAAGATAGAGTCAAACATTTCTCTTTGATTCTCAATGCTCGAAGACTTTTGCAATAGTTCTTGGTTGACGTGTATACGATGATTAAAAGTGAACGATTACTATTCATACGTCTACAACAAAGTAATCTGAGATCTGAGACATATGAGAACCTTAAGAAGCTTGGACAAAATGGTAATCCAGATATGTCAAATATTGGAACACGCGTACTACTACCGTCATTGTTTACCGGAGGATCGCGTTATATGAAGGAGAATTATTATGATGCGATGGCTATTTGTAAATGGTTTGGTTACCCCGATTTCTTCATTACGATAACTTGTAATCCAAAATGGCCGGAGATTAAACGATTTCTAAAGGACAAGAACATTAATCCGGAGGATAGACTGGACATTCTATGTCGATTGTCCAAAATTAAGCTTGACGCAATAATAAAAGACTTGCGAGAGAAATCTTTATTCGGAAACGCATCGGCAGATAAGCATCCATTTAATTGAATTACTTTATTATAGTTTTTTTGGTTGCTACGTTGATAACCATAATTTAAAAAAATTAGTATTTTAATATTAATTATCCTATTGCAGTTGTATATACGATAGAGTTTCAGAAACGAGGTCTACCTCATGCCCATATCTGTCTGTTCTTAAATGACGAAAGCAAGCTTCCTTCGGTTGACCATGTTGACAACTTTATTTCTGCCGAGATACCTGCCAAAAACTTAGATCCAGATCTGTATAATCTTGTCAGCGACTACATGATTCACGGTCCTTGTGGTGTTGCAAAACCAAATTGTCCGTGTATGGTAGAAGGTACCTGTTCGAAGAAATTTCCAAAGAAGTTCTCTGAGCAGACTACTCTAGATTCGAATGGTTATCCGGTATATAGACGAGCAGATTCAGGATTTTTTGTTGAGAAATCTGGTATTCAGCTTGATAACAGAAGCGTGGTTCCGTATAGCAAAACCCTTTTGAGACGTTATCAGGCTCACATTAACGTCGAATGGTGTAACCAGGCTGCGTCCATAAAGTATTTGTTTAAATACATTAACAAAGGACCAGATAGGGCAGGATTTGGTTATGTACAAAATGCCGATGAAGGTCAGCTTGAAGATAGCAAAGATGAAATCAAAGAGTATTACGATTGCAGATATCTATCGGCTTACGATGCTACATGGCGCATCTTTGCATTTGATGTTCATTACCGATATCCATCCGTAATGAGGCTTCCATCTCATCTACCAGATAAACAAAACGTTGTATACGGCCCTGATGACGATCTTGATAGTGTTCTTCATAAACCATCTGTTGCTTCTACGATGTTTTTGGGGTGGATGGAAAAGAACCAAAAAGATCCGTTGGCACGCAGTCTTACTTACGTTGAGTTCCCTACTAAATTTGTTTGGAAGCTGCATGAAAGGGTATGGGATAAGCGGATAATAGGCAAAAGCATTGGTCGAATTCACTGTGTTAATCCTTCTATGGGCGAGGCTTACTTTTTAAGAATCCTTCTTAATAAGGTAAAAGGGCCTAAGTCTTTTGAAGAGATTCGTACTGTGAATGGAGAAGTCTTCCCAACATTTAGAGATGCGTGCTACGCTAGAGGCCTTTTAGACGACGACAAGGAGTATATAGAAGCTATCAAAGAGGCATACTACACAGGTTCAGGATACTATCTTCGTAATCTATTTGCTACAATGTTGGCGTCTAATACATTATCAAGGCCGGAACATGTTTGGGAAAACACATGGGAGTACCTTTCGGATGGTATTTTATACAATCGTCAAAAGCTTTTGAGGATCGAAGGTACGCAAATTGTTATTTAATATTTTCACAGTTATGTCTTATATATAAGTGTTTATGAAATTCATTTTTTATTTATAAGAATTTTAATAATTAAATAATTTTTTCATATAATTGTAATAGGTTTGTCTCTTCCAGAAGAACAAATAAGGAACCTAACGTTGCTGGAAATTAAGCGTTACTTATTACGTAACAACTCAAGTTTAAGTCGGTTTCCGTCTATGGCTCAACCCGACAGTGAGTCAATATATTCAGCAGACAACCGTTAAATTGCTGACGAGCTTGGGTACGATGTAAGCGCTACTGCCATCGAGTTTGATAATAATTTAAGAAGCCTAACCGATGAGCAGCGTTTAGTGTTTGATGAGATAATTACAGCAGTTAATAGTAATGCTGGTGGTGTGTTCTTCGTCTATGGCTACGGAGGGACTGGTAAGACGTTTATGTGGAAGACATTATCTGCATCTATTAGATGTAAAGGAGATATTGTACTTAATGTTGCATCAAGTGGTATCGCATCTCTTTTGTTACCTGGTGGACATACTGCACATTAAAGGTTTCATATACCTTTGAATTTAACAGAAAGCTCGATGTGTTTTATTAAACCGGACGATGACGTTGCTGATTTATTAAGGAAAATGAAATTGATAATTTGGGATGAAGCACCGATGAATCATAAACATGCGTCTGAAGTACTTGACCGAACAATGAAAGATATCTTCAAATGTGAGATGACCTTTGGTCGTAAAGTTATGGTGTTCGGTGGTGACTTTAGACAGATACTTCCGGTTGTACCAAATGGCAGTAGGCGAGAAATCGTTAATGCTTCAATCACTTCGTCGTATATTTGGAGTAGTTGCAAGGTCCTTACGTTAACAAAAAACACGAGGTTAACCGTAGGAGCGAACGCATCTGATATAAAAGAGATTAAAGCTTTTGCGAATTGGTTGCTCGAGTTGGGGGAGGGAAAAATTGGTGGCAGTAACGATTGTGAGGTGGTTATAGATATTCCTGAAGATTTGTTAATCAAGTGCTCTGAGGATCCTATGTCAGATCTGATCGACTTTGTATATCCTTCACTTCTCCAACTGTACAAAGATAAAGATTATTTTACTGAAAGAGCTATACTAGCACCAACAAACGAGGTTGTTCAAGAAATTAGTGAAAGATTACTTGCTTCGTTTCCTGGCGATGAAGTGGAGTATCTGAGTTCTGATAGTATTTATCAAACTGATCAAGCAAAGAATGAAGCACATGCGAGACTATATTCTCCTGATGTTCTGAATGGTCTTAAAATTTCTGGTCTGCCTAATCATCGATTAGTCCTTAAAGTTGATATACCTGTAATGTTGCTTCGTAATATTGATTAACAAAATGGTTTATGCAACGGTACGAGACTACGGATTACTAAACTTTATAAACGTGTTATAGAGGCTGAGATTATATCCGGCAGAAACATAGGGACCAGAACGTTTATTCCATGAATCAGTTTGACACCGTCGGATAAAAGAATTCCTATCAAGTTTCAACGACGACAATTCCCCTCAAATGTATGTTTTGCAATGACTATAAATAAAAGTCAAGAACAGTCTCTATCAAGGGTTGGATTGTATTTGAAATATCCAGTTTTCTCACATGGTCAGCTTTATGTTGCGTTATCAAGAGTTAAAAGCAGAGCCGGTGTGAAGTTGCTTATACTAGACAAAGATGAGAATGTAACGAGTAAAACAACAAATGTAGTCTACAAGGAAGTTTTTTCCGGCATTTGAATAGTTTTCTGTTTTTTTCTTCCAATGTATGTATTTGTACACAACATTTCATTTCAAAGTAAATAATATGGTTTTGGTTGAAGCCCGCGTATTACGCGGGCATTAACCTAGTTAATGCATATTTGGATTACTTCTTTCCTTACAGTTAAATCCAGCTAAAATCATGAACGTTGATATCACTAGATGATACGATTTGTTTCTTAAATTCAACTAAAATTATGAACGTTGACACCCCTAAATGATACGATTTGTTTCTTAAAATGGCACAAACTTTTAGAAAGTGTCTTGCGACATCGGGTATGTTTGGTATGGAGCTTTTAGAATCTTCTAGCTTTAAGCTTTTAAGAAAAAGTTCTTACTCAATAAAAAGTCTTGTTTGGTTGAAGGAGCTTGAAGCTTTTGGTTGAACGCTACTACTAGTAGCGTTTAGAAGGAGCTACAAGCTTTTAGGGAAAAATGACTATTTTAACCTCTAAAAATAAGGAACTTTTTAATCTAACAACTTTCTAAATTTTTAGTTATGTCCCTTTTGGTCATTTTATATATTTTATTAAAAGCTCCAGCTAATCTGCCAAACACAAAATATATCTAAAAAGCTACAGATACTAGCTACCAGCTACAAGCTTCTAGGCACCAGTTATCAGCTTCCAGCTACCAGCTACTTTTACCAAACATACCCATCATATATACATATATATGCAGCGGTAGTGAATATAAGATTAAAAAAAGTCGCATAAAAAGGTTGATCAGAATAATTTCCAAAATAAACATTGTCCAAATTAAATATTTTATCAACATTTAATATTTTCACCAGATACGTACATTCTTAGGCTATAGGGTGTGAGGGTTATGGTTGGGACATGATTTGCTACATAGGAACATGAATGAAATGCTACACCACCTCCTTAATTGATCCACAATGGTTTGCATGGATTAAACCATGGCGACCATGGTCCTCTTTTCCATTTTTCAACAAATCATTTCTTTTTTCTTTAGACAAAGATATATTAAAATAAATAAGTGGCTAGTGGTTTGGGTCATGACCACACCCTTAGGGTAGTGGTTTTGGATGGTGGATTAGAGGTGGGTTACATGGTACTAACATGGAAGGTCATGATGGTTACGAGGGTCATAACCACACCCTATAGCCTTAGGCTCACTAATCACAATAAATATGGACAAATAAAAGACTGACACACGGCATTGGGACACAATGTATGTGTTCGATGGTGACCCCTCCTTCCAGTTTACGACTATTATTGGGACAAATAAAGAGAATGACACGTGTCTTGGATGAGTACAACTTATGGCAGATGTGTGACCCATTAGGTATGTATAATTACCCGATTTAAACAATCTTCGCATGTGAAATTTGGTACAATTTACGTCCGAGAATGACCCAGTAGGCACAATTAATGCCAATTTACTCTATCGACTTAACAACGATGGACACATTATGTGAGTACAATACGTTCAATGATAAACCAAAGTGCGACATTTAGGTACCCTTTTTATATTTGGCCAATTTTTCAATAAACAGAGATAAATAATAATCTTTTCCCAGCGTAAGGTTTTTTTTAAAAGTTTTGTGATCAATCTATATAAATTAGTATTCGTTCATCAATTAAATACATATAAATTGTACTATTTTAATGCAATTTGTCATATAATTAAATAATATTTTATCTATAACAGAAGATTTAGGACAAGTTTTTTGCAAGTAAATATTAACTTATACATATATAATTCATTTTTAAGATAAATTCTTAAAATGTTTATATTGAATTGTTATATAGTTTGTTGAAAGACTTTTATCTAAAACCAATGGCGGACCCATGAATTATTTTCTAGAGGTGCGGATGAGGGGTTCAACAATATTTTTAAAGGGTCTAGTTTTTTTTGCCTATAAAATACACTAAATTTTTAAGGGGTGCGTCCGTCCACCCACCCATATACATGGTCCACCCCTGTGTAAAACACATAAAAAGAGGCTAGTCATGTGTAACTTAACAAGTTTGTATCTGAAGCGTTTAGAACGAGTTTGAAAAGTCTGTCGTCACGATATAAACCTTGTTAGACCACCCGTAGTGGGGCGTTTTTTTATAAAAAATTGAAAAAAAAAAACGCCCGGAAACGCCCCCACCCCCATTACGGTGGGCGTTATCCGGCGTTATTTTTGAAAAAAAATGTTACCGGCGTGTTTATTAAAACGCCAAAATGGGATTGTGATGGCTTGACTTTGGTTTGACTGGCCAATGAGAGAATAGATTGGTTTTTTTTTTGTTTTTTTGTTTTTTTTAATGATTGGAAGGGGCATTATTAGGCATTATTCTCACTACGCCACTTTTGCAATAACGCCCTATGCTGATTGGGATGACACGTATTAGATAATGTCCTATGATGGGGGCATTATTTTTCTTAACCACTACGGGTGGTCTTAGTATAATAAAACAAAGAGGGGGGAGTATGAGAGTAGTGGACTATTTGTAATCATTCCTTAATTATAGAAACCTTGTTAACTAGCTTTTCAACCAGTTGTCATGAATTACTGTGTGTTTGGTCTGATGGTTTTGAAATAAGGGAATTGATATAAAAGTGATGTGTTTATTTGAAGGGCCAAGTTAGATTTAATAAAAGTTTGAGATAAAAGGTTTTATAAACTGACCTCATTTGATGTGTTTTTGCCAAAGTTATAAAACAAGGTCTCTGAGACCGGGTAATCGCTATAAGGCTATACGGTGTGATCATGACCCTCATGATCACCATGACCCTCCACATAGGCGTCATGTCATCCATCTTTAATCCACCCTTCAAAACAACTACCCTAAGGGTGTGGTCATGACCCAAAGTCCCAAACCACTATCCCCTTTATTTTTTTTTAATTTATTTTTGTCTTAAAATTATCAAATGGGAGGGTCGTGGTTTAATCCATGGGAACCATCAATCAAGGAGGGGGTGGTATATCATTTAATTAATGATCCTATGTGGAAATAATGTTCCAATCCGTGACCCCCACACCCCATAGCCTAAGGTAGGTTGTCAAGACGATATTTTTTAACTCCACATAGTTACCTGGAATTGATCAAACGTTGTCAACCTCGGCCAAAATCGGATCTAGTAGGTTAACTCGGGCCTAGTTTGATTAAAAAACATAATAAAACATAATTCATACACTACTAGAAAAGTGCTACTATTCCTATCAAAATTTTCTACAAACGAAAATGCGAACACTTTTCCCACGAAATTCCAACGAACAAGAAACGGTCTTAGTTTTGTGACAAAAAGAGCGACAAAAAAGCCACAAATTGTTATGCGTAGGAAACGTGTCGGAAATTTCCAACGTATTTCTTCCGAAGGAATTCGTTTTCATTTTAACCATTTGTCGGAAATTTGTAGTAATTTAGGTTGAAAAAGTTCGAGTTGAAATGGAAAATGAACTTACAAATGAAAAGGATGCTAGAAAAGAGTTGGAGCAAAGAGCGCAATAGATAGAAAAAGAAATGAAAGAAAATAAAGAAAAGGGGCAAAAACAGTTTGAAGACTTTATGAAAAAATTTCAGCCACTCGTTAGTCATTAGCAGTAGTTTTTTTAATTATTTTTGGATCTTTAGGTTTAACAATGGTGGTTGTGATTGAACGGGCTCGGAATTTTTGTTATTTATTCCGGATCTTTATATTTAACAATAGATGATTTTGTAATTTAAATGTGCTCCGAATTTATGTTATTTGTTTTTGTTAAATTTATATTCCGAATGATATTTATCAATATGCATTTTTCAGCAGGAAAAAAGCAGGTATTTTTATATTATTTTTAAATGTATCCATAAGAAATGTGTAGGAAAAAGACTAAACAAATTGTGTAAGAAAAAAAAGATAGTTATGTAGGAAATGCGTAAGAAAAAAAAAAGAATACATTATGTTAGAATTGTGTAGGAAAAAAAAACTAATTTTGTAGGAATTGTGTAGGAAAAAGGAATACATTCCGTTAGAATGGTGTAAGAAGAAAATAATTTTGTAGGAAATGTGTAGGAAAAATGAATACATTCAATTGGAATTGTGTAGGAAAAAACATATTTTCGTAGGAACTATGTAGGGAAAACGAATACATTCCGTTGGAATTGTATAGGAAGAAAAAAAATCGTAGGAATTGTGTAATAAAATTAAAATATAATAATTATTATATAATATATCTAAATATATTTGATTTAAACACAAAATTTTAAAAAAAAATATTTCAAGAGAAATAAGTAGGAGAATTCCAACGAAACATTTGTGTGAGAAATGAGTAGAAAAATCCTTAGGAAACGCGTCATAAAAGGATTAGCCACGTAGAAATTGATGTGTTCCAACGAAACATTTGTGTGAGAAAGGAGTAGGAAAATCCGTAGGAAATGCGTCATAAAAGAATTACCCACATAGAAATTGACGTGAGAATAGTAGCAGTTTTCAAGTAGTAATATGTCTATCATATTATTTTTGAAATATTTTACAATTTGAAGATGTATTTTTTATTTATATTGATATTCAGGTATTTGTTATAAATCTTAGTATTTTTTTATATTTAATCTATATATAATTTTCTAAAAAAAAGAATTTTTTCTGCTAATTTAACATGTCAAAATACTCCCTGAGTGCTCTCCGCCTACACAGAGTAGTTTCAACTTCTTAGTCGACCAACAAAAGAACGTATAACGACTTTTACAACCATTTTTACACATAGTTACCCTCTCTCACATACACACTCTTCCTTCTCTCTCTTCTTTTAACTTGAAAATATCAATTCTTAAATCTCATCTTTTAGGAAAAAGTATTTTTTTAAATCATAGTTTTAAAAAACAATACTGCTTCTCATTTTAATATTAAATAACTCTTAATTTGCCAATGAGGTAGTGGTGGAGTGGTTGGAAAAAGACTTGTTGTTCCTTGTGACCCAGGTTCGACTCTCACTCTCACCATTATTTATTTTCTGTGGCATCTAGGTGAAGGGCGAATACGGGTTACGTCGGTTCGTCTTGGATGGGAGGCGAGGTTTTACCAATTATTCTATTGTCGTGCCTTTGGGCGGGTGGAGGTTAGGTTTCCGCTCAGCTCATCTGGGAGAGCCAAGAGGCTGGCGGCGGTTGAGTAGTCGACCTTGCCCACAGCCAGTGGCGGATCTAGAAAAAATGTCAAGAGCAACGTTTGAGAAATCTTTTTTCTACAGGGGCAGCGAAATCGAAAAAGCATCAATTTTTTTCCAAAATTTAGACTAACGCCGGAGCGTCAAGTGATAGCAGAGGCTACCCTATTCTCAAGCTACATCCGCCCCTAGCCAAACACCCAATGTCACGATGGTTAATACGTCTTCTTTGCCTTTAAAAAAAAATAACTCTTAATTTATTATCAGGCACTAAAGCTAGGGGAGGTGTGTATGCAGCTTTAGTATTTAATATCGTATAGAAAAGGCCGGTATGCATGCAGCTTTATTCAAGTGACCTGGCATGTAGTGGTCATTCTTAATATACGTATCAATCAACCAACGTAGCTAACATGCCATGCATAGTTTTTAAAGCATTTGTTTTTTGGCTTTTGTCATATATTCTTTTGGATTCTGTCCCTATTCTAATATTCGATTATTCAAATTCCAGATCTTTTTTATAGTTTAATTTTTTTTTATCAAGTTCATTACATTTACTTAAATAAAGTTAATTATGTTTTTTTTGTCTATATTTTTTTTTCTGAAAATAACCATTATAGTCAAATGGTTTAAAAATAACGCGTATTTTCACTTTTGTAACTATTACAATTCATTCTGTCTAACCTCATCTATTTATTCTATTAGTTTTGTGTGAACTAACCATGATATCCCTATCAATAGAAATAATAAGTTAATTAAAACGTAAAATATACCATTTGCAACTCATCTAATCCAACAAAACCCTAATCCCCTTATCACGAGGCGTTGTTCTACCTCCACCCCATTCATCTCCAGTGAAGGAAAAGACCTCCACTGTCACACCCTAACCGATGGCAGAAATATCGAAGTCAGACGAAACGAGATTATTCGAGACTTCATAACGTACTAATTGCGACAATAATTTAAGTAAACAATATTTCATTTCATACTAAACCAAAGTACATTGTCTTGAAATGGAAATACGACATTTTGCACTTGAACGTAAACAACGAAAAGAAATACATAACACAAAAATTGAGTGCGTTTGAACCCCATACTTCCTGGAACAACACCTTAACTCAAGCCCCTGAACATGTAGATTAGTAGGGAACAAGGTTTGGTATGAGTCCTTCCAAGAAAGATGACAACAAATTATAAAAGATGAAAGTTTTATAAAAACATAATTTTAAAATCCCTTTGGACCTCAAAAACGGTGATGTCCTAACCTAGTTTTACCATGGCAAACTTATAGAGACACTCCTAGAGGTTGTCCCCAAGACGAAGAAGCAAGAATTCATGATGAAGAGAAGAGAAAGTGAGTTGAAAGCTCACTTCTTTGACTTGAAATTTTTGTTCTAAACTTGCCAAATCAAATTCTTGAGAGAGTTTAGATAGTGATTTAAGTGTCCGGAAAGTGAAATGGAGGTGTGGGAGGTTTGGTTTGGTTTGGTTTTATAATGGAGGATTAGGGGTAGTGTTTTAATGGAGTTGTAAGGTGATTGGAGGTGGGAAAGTGACCAACCCGGATTGCTGAAACAACATTCTACATATTAAGTCGTTGTAAGGTGATATGAGGTGAATGGAGGTGGGAAGTGACCAACCTGGATTGTTGAAACAACATTCTACAGATTAAGCCTCGTCGTGCGACCGCGACGAGGGAAGGGTCTGATCATCGCGTGACACGAGAACCTAAAATCCCAAACCTTGTTTGTTTTGTTCATTTTCAGCCCCTGAATTTGTTTTTTTTATATTTTAAGTGATAGACTTACAATTTAACTTGTTTTAAGTATGAAAAGTGTATCCAAGCATGGAATAAGTATGATGTAAGTATAAATGAAATTACGAATGTATAGTATATCTTAGTTCTACACATACACATATATTTGATGATTGATTACATAACAAATAAATATGAATTTAATATGATAGTTATATAATATGAATTTCCATTATGATCAAAGTCTCGGATTACAATGATTGAAATGGAATATGATTAAAAGTTCCTAAAATTGGAAAGTACAAAGGTACGAAACATTACATCCACCGACCCACACCATACACCGACTCCGTTTCTGACGACAACATCAAGAATCGCAAGAGCTAGAACGTGCTTTGTTCTCCATCCATTTCTGAATCAAACGTACACCATACACTGACTCAGTTTTCGACGAACTACATAATCCAGAATCGATCCAAATAAGAAAATCTTCTATAGAATTAAGATTCTCAGCTTATTAGAAACACAAAGATCTTGAGGAGTACTTTAGATGAGCTTATTTGAGCACAAATCAAGCTCTCGAGGCTCCTAATTCCGGTCAAGACTCTACAAAAGATGTAAATTGGATAAGAAATAAGTGTTTTAGAAGGGTGAATAAAATTGCTAATCGTCCAACAATTCTACCACAGTCAATCAATTCTTATACAACAACAATCACAATGGATGTGAAGGCAGCGAATCATTTCGACTTACTACATCTTGATCAAGTCCATGACGCCTTCGCGACGTTGTCACTTTACGCTACCCATTTTGCCACCTGTATGGTTAACAATGTTTTTTTATATTAATAGTGGTTTTGAAAAATATGGTTGTAGATGTTGAGGTTTGACTTTATGGAACAGGGGTGGATATGAGTAATGTACGAAAAGGTTTACCTAAATTCACGGTGGTCGATCACTGGGGTCATGAGATAAACATCTTGCAGTCAATGGATTGGAGAATGAAAACTTTTAAAGAGAATTCAATTCTTTCATTCAATATAGCTGCTAATCACCTAATCATCTTCTTGATTTCATTGAATTCGATGTACAATAAAGCTTCTAATCATCCACCGGAAATGAAAAGTTCGTCGGAGAAGATGACAGCAAACTTCCCCAGTGAACAATCCACACGGTATATTCAGTCACAGTGCAATGGTACATCTTTATTCTTTATTCTTCTTAACCTTCTTCTGATGGCCTTAACAAACTTCCCATTGATCGGTACACCTACAATCTCCGACCACCTAAGTTTTGTAGAAGATAACAATGGGGTGTGGGGCTGGGGTATGTGAAGGAGATGACGACGATGTGTGAGGGTATGGTTGGTAGGTTAGGTATATAAGTTTCTTCTCATTTTAATATAAGGGTATTTTTGTCTTTCCACAAATAACTTAACAGGATAATTGGATAGAGTTAACGAAGTGGACTTAATTGATACAAAAATAAAACCACTTGTACTGTTTTGAAAATTACTAAACTAATGAACTGTGATAGTTATTTTCAACAAATCACATGGACGAAAAAGACAACTAACTCTAAAAAAAATTAGTTCATACATATACGTTTTACAAGAATGTTTTTTCTTGTAAAAAGATGTGCATACAACACCTTAGAAGAAGTGTGACTATCAACGATGTATAGTGATTTTTCCCCTCTTTGGGGCGTTTTTTCGTCATGTGATGCCACTTCTGTATAGCCAGTTTTAACCAAAAAAAATGGTGTAATGGTCCACCTCCCTTTTATGCCCTGCCAATAATTACCCAATCATTAATTAGTTTTATATTTTTTAATAAAAAAATAAGCCAATAGTTAGAGAGAAAGAAAGTTACTGAAGGCTTTGGTCAAACCAATGCATGGGAGTGTGTACAAAATGTTGCATGAATTAAATCACGCTTGGAATGATTTTGACCCAATTCACGCCATGGGGGCGGCATACATGGGTTTTTTGGGGTGTGAAAGGGTCACTTCACTCCCCACTAAAAATCGTCTAAAAGCATGTGTTATACCTAGTGGATGTGAATCTGAGCTACGTAGGCATCAAGTAAATAGGAGAACCACTCACTCTCACAATCACTAGCAATATGTTATGCTTAGTGAGTGTAAGTGCGATTGATATTGTTTTATATTATTTTAACACAATTATTTTTAAAGAGTTACATGTTATAAAATCTATTATATATAATAAATGAAAGTGATTTGGGCCACGTGTCAGTAAATTAGGGCATCGTTTTCCCCTTTTCCCGCCCAACAGTAACCACTGCCCTTTATTCTCACATTTTCACAATACTTATTTCATTCTTCTCCTACACCTTTCCATACAAGATTCCCTTTCTCTCTGCTGTTCATCCTTCTCCTTCTTCACATTTTCATCTTATCAACAACGTCCGGCAAAGGTTACATCTATTGGAAACATCTGTGTTTGAAACCCTAAATCATGTACCGTCGAGTAGTTGAAGAACAGAATAATCATGTAAGATCTATTTTCTCATTCAGAAATTTTATTTGGTTTTATCTATTTTCTTATACTGAACACGATGAACCCTTTTGTACCTTCAGAAGAAGAAGAAGCTCTCCTAGGGTTTCTTATCGTACACAATGAACGCTTTTGTACAACCTCCTGTTAATCGGTGACCCTGGTATGTTGTAATAATGTTTTTATTATTGTTTACATGAATAACTTTTTGTAGCTTTTGATTTTTGTCTTTTATTTTTTATTGTTTATTCAGATGCTTGCTTTGTTGTATCATGAGATTACGAGTAGATTGATTTTGATATGTTTGTAGTTTTTGTTTTTCACAATATGTTTTGTTGATTTATTCACCCATGTTAGTAATGTTGGATGCACCTATGTTTCTTGATCCTCTGTTTTTCACAATCTGTTTGTTGATTAGAAGTAACCTTTGCCGGATGGTTGTTGAGGAGTTGGAAATGTGAAAGAGAAGGAGAATGACGGTAAATTCATTGTTGGATTGTTTATGTAGTTAACTAAATTGAGTCGCTTTACTACTCAATTACAGAGAAGTTTTTGAGATTGTTTTCACACTTTATTATTTTTGCAGCAAGTTCTACTTGATTATTCATGTGGCAACTTTATATTTTCAGGCTTATGAATTAAGGTTGGTTGTTACTTAATTTTTGTTTACTTTAATTATTGTTGTTATATAAACGGTAACCTCAATTGGTCTGATTTATTTTTTGGTATTTGTAACATTTTGATTTACTGTTTATTGATGCATTGATTCATTTGTAATCACTTGAAGATCACCCGTCATCTTAATTTGAGCAATTAAACGGAGTTTTCTTAAACAACACGATAAGTTTCATTCATTAATCCATGCATTTGTTAATTCCTCATGTTTTTTTTTTATTCTTAATCGTTGATTCTGTTTCAGGTACACTTTTTGCTGTTAGTTCCATGTGTTTATTTCAGATTAATTGTTGCCATATATACTGGTTTTGTTTTGATGAAAAGGGTAAACATTCGAGCTGTTAGATCCAAGAACTGAAGAAAAGATATCGGATATTGCTCAAGGAGATTAAGATGATGTTGATCTGGCTGTTGAAGCTGTACGTTGATCCACAATAAGCACTGCCCATCTAAGTTTCCTCCAATGAGAGTGATTATAACAAGTTAATAAGGCAAAACACTGATCTGCCTAACAACTGTTGGATATAAAGACTGTTGTACACAAAGACTGATGAGGATTATCCACTGTTGAAGACCAAAGCACTCATGAAGAACAAAGCTCTGTTGAAGACAAGCACTGATGAACCAAAGGTCTGATCAACCAAAGGTGAACCACTGCCCAACAACAACAGTGGTTCAGCATCAACAGCAGTTATTCTACCTTTGTTTATGTTAACAGTGTTTATATGTAACAGTATTTATCACATCAGTGTTTTATAATCTGTTAGGTTGTTAGATGTCATCACCTCAGTGTTTATATGTAACAGTATATATGACATCAGTGTTTATATGTAGCAGTGTTTATATGTAACAATGTTTATCACAACAATGTTTATATGTAACAGTATTTATCACATTACCTCAGTGGTTTGATCTGTACTATAAATTGAATAGTTGTTTGATCTTTATACTAATAAATAAAAATGATGTACACTTGGAAACTGATGTATTCTTTAGTATAGTATTCTTGAAATTGTTTTTTTTTTCAAACTGATGTTTATGGCCAAACATCTGTTTAAGGTCAAACTTCTGTTTAACTCCAGACAACTGATATATAAAAGGCAAACATATTTTTAAGCCCCAACATCTGTTTTAGTCTAAACAAATGTTTAACCAGATCCACTGTCTTCTCATCTTTTAACACTCTTCAAAATACTTAAAAATGATAGTTTTAATTAATCCTTAAAAGTATGTTACAACCACTGTGTTGGTTCAAACATCTGATTGTTAAAAGTTATCCACTGCTGAAAGACAACCTCTGTTTCTTCATTCTTCATGTTGACCATTGACTGACTAAACATCAGTGTTTCAATCACTATTGGCTATCCACTGATAGTCAAAAAACAGCCACTGCTCATATTTTTATTGTTGACATCCACTGATATTGATCATCAGTGGTTTCCCTAAAGAACAGCCACTGCTCACATTTTTATTATTGATGTGGTTAATTAGTGAAAGAATGAAATTATCAAAAGAATACTAGAATTACGATGAAATTACCATTTTACCTAATCGTTACATTCCAATGAGATAAGAGTTCCTCCAACATTGTTTTCATGATAAAAATTAAAGTTAAAATAACAAATAAATAAAATACTGTTGATGGCAATTTGTTTCAAATCAAATCAGTAATTAATGCTAATTTCTTGAGCTTTGGACATTGAAAATTTGCAAAATGTGAATTTTAAATCGACGGTTATTATCTCTTAATTAAAGTTAAAATAAAAATTAGAAAAGTCATCATGACAATTGCTTTCTAATCAAATCAGTAATTACTGATAATATCAGTAATTTTGAAATTCAAAATATGCAAAATGGTAATTTAAAATTGACGTTCTCTCTCTTTTTTTTTTCCTACTTTCCATATCATTTCTAATATTTAATTAATTTAATAAAGCATGATATAAGGATATACACTACTTACCTTTCAAATTACATTTGCCGTTGCATTCAATTAAAATTTTGAATGGAGAATCGGTAAGCTTGAATTCCAACCTTGATATTTTTGTTAAGAACATCCATGCTTATTATATTTTCATATTACGTTTAGCAATAGATATATTTTGCTTATTCTTTTTTTATCTACAGTCTTTAAATGGAGGTTGCAAAGGTTAGCATGCTTAATGATCTTAATACATTCTCAAACAACTATTCGATTAGAGTGAAGATTGTTAGCATGTCCAAGAAGATGATGAATGAAAACAAAAATGAAATATATCGTCTTGATATGATCTTCATGGATGAGATGGTACCGTATATATTTGTCTTATAATTATTTTGGACATATGAATATCCAAATGTTATATAACACGTTTTTTATTTAATCGGGTGTTTCATATTCTTAGGGAACTATGATACAAGCCAGATGTCTGCATAAGATGCTAGGAAAATTCAAAGACTTCCTTCAGTTGGATGAATGTCTTCTTATCACCAAACCATCTCTTGCTGCTAATAAGTCCTCTGCTAAGTATACCAAGAGAAATGACAAAATATCACTGTATTTCTATACTTCTGTTGAGAAATGCCTTGACTGGTCTGGACCGAAATACCGTTTTAATTTCGTTAACCTCAAGGATGTTGTTCAAAATAAAATTGAAGTTAATACAGTTATTGGTATGTAAATCACTATATAATATATATGTGATGTTTTGTCTTATTGTTTTTTTTTCATGTTATCGCTTCTTAATGTTGTTTTCTTTTAACAATATATTTTTGTTTATAGATTGGATTGGTTATGTGGAAGTTTGTTTCAATCTAGAGGATACATCAAAGAAGGATGGGAGTAAGGGCAAGAGACTTAATCTTAGAGTTGAAGACCTTGAGTGAGTTCTTTTTATTAAGTTGTTGCATTTTGACGTTTAAAGCATTACAAGGTTGCTTGATGTTATTATGTTTTATGTTAATATTTTAGAGGGCAAAAGTGTACGGTTACTTTGTGGGATGCTTTTGCTATTGATGTTTGCTTACATGAATGATAAGAAACGAGAGAAATATGTTGTTATCCTTTGTCATTTTGGTATGGTCAACCTTTACAAAGGTACACTTTAAACTTAATTAGTTTATTTTTTCTTATATAAGTAATTTATATTTATATATATATTTATATTTATTTATATGTTTTAAATTTGAAACTGTTTATATTGATCTACATTTGGTTTTATTTTTAAATTCAGGCAAGCGTGGAGTTGCAAACGGCTTTGATCTTAGCAAACTTTTTATCGACACTGACATTGAAGAGATATCCTCTTTTAGGAAGAGGTATAGTTAGTTATATGCATACAAACATTAAACATATTATTTTGTACGTACATTTACTTTTTACGTTTTAATTTGATCACATGAATCTGTTTAGGTATGTATACAAAATTTCTGCTTCATCTTCATCAAATGAGCATGTGGGTTCATACGTTATCTCAAGTGTTGAAGAAGAGTTTCTTAATAACCCTGATTTCAGGCTTATTGGTTTCCTTGGAACCATATCAACGGTGTGTATTTTCTTATAAGTACTTTACATGCTGAGTTTATTTATAGTCTTTTCTAAGTATTATTATTTTTGTTTGATATTGATAGACAAAGAAGGTTTTGGTTCTTGGCACAATCACAGCTATATGCACTGATAAACTTTGGTATTACAATGGTTGTAACCACTGTAAGTCGAGTGTGGAGGAAAGATTTGTAACGAAAGAAAATGTGGATGGTTCATTTGATGTTGATCATGCAAAATCTTTGGTGTGTACAAATGATAAATGTGCAGGAGTCGACATCTATTCTATTCCGAGGTTTGAGATTACAGTTTTATTTCCTTATACTAAATACTAATATGAACCACACTTCTGTTATTAGTAATACTAATGTTTTCATTTGTTTTTAACTTTGATAGCTTCAAGATACCTATTAGGGTGCAAGACTCTTCCGGTACTGTGTCTTTGACACTGTTTGATTTCGAAGCTTACAAGATTTTTAAGAAAACTGCCAAAGAGTTATTTGCTATCCAAGATCAGGTAACAAATACATGCATTCAGTTATTTGGCCATGTAGTAAATATATTTTAAAATCAATTTTTATAAAATTGTAGGTTCTCAATTATGGAATCATTGTGCTCATTGTAATTTATATTAATTTTTACAAAATCATAGGTTGTTAATTCTGGAGAGATACCGAACCCATATCCTGAGATTTTTGACACGTTGATTGGAAAGAGGTATGCGTTCATCATAAATGTTAAAGACTATAACATTGAGCATCAGGTTGAAAACTATGGTATTTCAATGGCCACTAACGATGATGAGATCCTTGCCGCGTTCTGTGCCAAATTCAATCTTAACCAGGTTTAAATCTTCATTATGTCATTCTTTTCATTTCATAGTCATATCGTTTTGAAATAGATTTATACCATTGTGTGTATTTTATGTTACTGTGTATTATGTAATTAAAGCATGAGCAGTCCGAATCGTTGGAAGTTCCAGATTCCTGCAGTTTATCTACTCCTGTTGACCTTATGAAGGTAATATAAGGATTTGGTTATTTGTACTAAATTTTTTGAAACGTTAATATTTATTGTCTTTTTATATCAGGATGAGATGTCATTTAGCAGTGACAATGTTACACTTGCATCCAAAGCACTCGTAGGGAACAAGAATCCCTCTTCTGATGGAACAAAACGTAATATTCGTGAAGTGTGCGATGTAGATGATGCATTAGGTTGCTCCTCGACAAAGCGCCGCATGAGTGATAAACTGTCTCAGGATGAAGATGCTGGTGTTTCGACGCTTTCGATTCCCAAGATTGAGAAATAGTTTTCCCTGTATTTTCAAATACATTTACGTGTTGATTTCATATGTTGTTGCCACGTTGAACTTATGGTTTTCGCTTTGTTGGTTTTGGGTGTTTGGTGTTGTTATGTTTTAAACTGATTGTGTGGTTTTGAATTCCTGAAAACTTATCTGCTTATTATACTGTTATGTTCTAATATTATAATGAGTATGACCTTTCTTTGCTTATTATAATGTGTATGTTAAATAAATATTGAGATGTTCAATATTCAATATTTATGTTTAAAACTTATGTGTATGAATAGGATCAACAATTTATAATATATATTGTATAAACCCAAATTACAACTCTTTTATCTACAACCATTTATAATCTTTAAGCAATTTTAATCTTATTATCTTATCTCATAATTTATATAGGATTATCAGTGGATGTGGTTGTTCTTTATTGGTTTTTACCATTATCCCTGCTCACTAAGGTTTAATAAGTATCTGTCATATATTACACTTTATAAAAAATATTTAATTTGTGACTGTTTCTCCCATTAATTGATTTAAGTAATCTCATTCAATACCTTATTTATATACTTCAAATTTTGTCTAAGTCATTCAAAGTAGGGTGTTTAGAAAAACCGTATCAAAGTAAGAAGCGTAAATGCAAACCCATTTTATTCGGTTTTTTGTTCGGTTTATGGATCCACGTTTTATTTTATTTGTTTTGTTTCGTTTATTTGGATAACTGAATTAAAAAACCGATTAACTTAATTATTTATTAAATAAAGATAATAATATTTTATTTTAAAAATCATATACAAATAAACCATAAACCTAACCGATGAACACCCGATTTACATTCAACAAAGATTACAAAATTTGTTGTTAAGTTTTTTATCAATGTAATAGATTGCTTGAAATAATTAATTCAATAATTTGAAACAATTCCATTTTGCTTTTCATGAAATGATTTTTAATTACAAAATGATAAAATGGAATATTATAATTTATTGAGGATATGTTAATCCCTAGGTATGACATATTGTAATTCAAAATTTAAAAATGACTGTTTGGTTCTATTTTTTAATGTTCCTTATCTTTTACTCTTTCTTCTTTTGAATCCTTCTCCTTCTCTCATTGTATGCAATGTCAAAGAATTCACATTCATCTTCTACAGCTGCTAATTCATCTCAACAAAATTTACACAGTAAGTGAAATTTATAACTTCTTAACTCATCATTTTCCAAATCAAAATCAGCTTTCAGATTGAAATCATAATTCTACTTGGTTTTTTTCTAGGTCCCCTTATGAGAACTCCTCTTTCAGATATCTCAAATAGATCTCCTCTTTCAGATATCACAAATGGTAATAACTCTTGAATTTGATTATAAGTATACTTTTTTCCGTTTTATGTTTCCAAGTGGACTGATTCTTGTGTTTTGTACATATTATACTTTCTCTGTTGTTTAGTTACTTCACCGAATGAAAGGCGTAAGCTTCGAAAATTAATACTTGATAATAAGAAATCAAAGAATTCATCGTCATCATCAACGAATGTTCGTAACATCTTTTCTGACAATGCAAATTTGCTGGAATATTCTGATACTACGGATCAACATATGTACTCCATTGCATGTCGAGCAGTTAGAAATACTACTGGTTCTTTAATTTCAACTACACCAGGTTTGTATTTTGTTTCTTTATTATTTCTTTTGATAAATACATTACAAAACAACATACTGGTACTAACATGTATGTTTTAATATTGAATGTTTATATAACGGCATAAACATAGGTACACCTCTAGATAGCAACCGTCGATATTCCATTACTTCTAGCATCATTAGCAGTAACAATCAGTCGATATTGGGTAGTACCTCTACCCTTACACGGCTGTCTTCTGGTAAATGTAACCTCGAGCGCAAGAAACGTGATAATACTCCTGTACCTATGCTGACTTTGGATTCAGATGAAGACGATGTGTTTTTGTGCACTAATGAAGATCTTTATAAAGGGATATCTAAAGGTTTTAATCTATTACTGTTTTAACACTTTTGTTGGGTTCCACCTGTAATATAACTATCAATCATTTTTTAACAGATTATTTGGACCATGGTGATCAAGTGCTTACATGTCAGGTTTGTAGTGCAAAGTTATGGACATCAGAAGGTGGAAAAGGTCGTTTAACTATAAATAAGCTATGTTATAGTATGTGTTGTGGGTATGGTAAAGTTCAGCTACCGCCTTTAAAGTATGCACATTCGTCTTATCAAAATTTGTTTTCTTCCTCAAATGCAAAAAGCAAGTTCTTCCTGAAGAACATAAGACGATACAACTCTATGTTCTCTTTTACATCTGGGTGGAAAGGTTGATTCTAATATTAACAAGGGCAATGCTCCATTTATATATCGTATCAGTGGCCAAAACTATCATTGCATGGGGAGTCTGAAACCTCCAGATAGAAATGAAGGTAAGTTTTGTCAGCTATACATACATGATACCGAAAATGAAATAACAAACAGACATGCATTATTCAGGTACGAGTGATTTCTAAGTTCCATTTTTATTTTATTAAAGAACAACTAGAAATTGAAGCATTTGTAGTTCACTATCAGTTGTTAAGTACCATCACTTAATCCTTAATCACTGATTCTCTATCCACTGATTACTACAACAGCAGTTGTTAACCATTAGTAGTTCACTATCAGTTGTTAAGTACCATGAGTGTTTTAATCACTAGCAGTGCTTACATGGTTTTCATCAGTTGTTTGACTTAACAGTAGTTTGCTTTATTCATTCTAAATTCATCAGTGGTTGTAGGTAAATTGAAATGTTACTTTTTCTCAACATACTTTAAAAGTTTTGGGTTGGTATCAGCAGTTGTTAACAACTGCTCTTCCTTAAAAATTAATTATTAATCATTGATTCTCTATCCACTGCTTATTACAATAGAAGTTGTTAACCATATGTAGTTCACTATCAGTTGTTAAGTACTATCAGTGTTTTAATCACTAGCAGTGCTTACAAGGTTTCCATCAGCTGTTTGACTGAGTACTAAACAGTAGTTCGGTTTATTCAATCTAAACTCATTAGTGGTTGTAGGTAAACTGAAATCTTACTTTTTGTCAACATATTCTATAAGTTTTTATAAAAGAGATACTTTTATAGTTATGTTATGTTAATGTTTTGTTGTTTTTTTTTCTTTTAACAGTAAAGGAACCAAACCTTCATCGCCTATTGATAAAGAACTTGATGTTGAAATGATAGAGTATTTGAGGGCTTTATTAGATTCACAAAATATGTTGGTTAAGACATATAGGATGGTCAGAGACCATCTTCACAAATCTCCAGAGGCCAACCTTAGTCTTCGACTTATTTATAGAAGAGAAAAAGACGGCAGGACATATAACTTACCCACCACATCTGAAGTTGCTGCTTTGGTTGTCGGAGACATAGATAGAGCTATAGACCATCATGATATTGTTGTCGAGACTCAGTCGGGAATGCTGCAGCGTATTAGCGAATTACACCCATCGTATATTGCTCTGTAATATCCGTTACTTTTCCCATATGGTGATGATGGTGATAGAGTTGATATTCCTCATAGAGATTTTATGTCCACACAAAAGAAAATAAAACTAAAGTGCACAATGAGAGAATTTTTTTCGTATAGGATCCAAGATAGAACTTATGGATTTTCCTTAATTTTAAATGGGCGAAGGTTGTTACAACAGTTTTTGGTTGATGCGTACACAATGATTGAGAGCGAAAGACTAAAAAACATCTGTAGGCAACAAGCGAACCTTCGCTCTGAAACATTTGAGAATCTTCAAAAGTTTAAATCTAAAGGTAAGGAAGTTTTAAAAGATACTGAAAAGCATGTTATACTTCCTTCTTCATTTACTGGTGGTGTAAGATTCATGCAACAAAATTACGTCGATGCAATGGCCTTATGTAAGTGGTATGGGTACCCTGATTTCTTCATAACTATAACGTGTAATCCTAAGTGGCCTGAAGTAAAAAGATTTCTAAAAGATTAAACCATCAAAGCCGAAGACAGGCCTGACATATTGTGTCGATTGTTTAAAATGAAGCTTGATTCCTTACTCAAAGATTTGAAGGATTCTAAGTATTTCGGTAAGATTAACGCTGGTATGTTATTTCGTTTTCACATCTTATCCTCTGATATATATTTTGTAATCAAGGTTATCAACTACTAAATCTATTTATTTTTCCTTTTTATTTAGTTGTTTATACAGTAGAATTTCAAAAGCGTGGTCTTCCTCATGCACATATATGCTTATTCATGAAGGTCGATCACAAACTTCCAACCATAGATCACATAGATCCATTTATTTCTGCTGAGATTCCCGATAAAAAAGAAGATCCTGAAGTTTATTCTCTTGTGACTGATTATATGATTCATGGCCCGTGTGGGAATGCTAATTTGAATTGTCCTTGCATGGTGATAAAAAAATGTTCAAAAAACTTTCCGAAGAAATTCACACCACATACAACTATTGATTCAAGTGGTTTTCCTGTATACAGAAGAAGGGATTCAGGTCATACAGTTATAAAATATGGTGTTAGATTAGACAACAGAAATGTTGTTCCTTATAACAAAAGGATTTTGAAAAGATATCAAGCACACATTAATGTTGAATGGTGTAATCAAGCCGGTTCAGTGAAATATTTGTTCAAGTACATTAACAAAGGTCCTGATATGGCTACTGCGGTAGTTTCTGGTGATACAAATTCAAGAATCAAGGAAAATCCAAAAGACGAGATCAAGGAGTATTACGATTGTAGATATATTTCAGCTTGTGAGGCATCCTGGAGAATATTCTCTAATGAGGTTCATTATAGATATCCTGCTGTTATGAGGCTTCGCTTTCATTTGCCGAGCCAACAGAATGTTGTGTATGGTGCGGATGACGATATTGATAATGTTTTAAGCAAGCCTTCTGTTTCTTCTTCAATATTTGTACAATGGATGAAGTTGAACGAGACAAATGAAGATGCTAGAAAGCTGACTTATGTTGAGTTTCCTTCCAAATTTGTTTGAATACTTAAAAATAGATGTTGGTAGGTTTGTAAGTCGTACCAGTGTGTTGGTTGGATTCATTCTGTATCTCCTTGTTAGTGCAGAATGTCTATCGCCTTCGTCAATCGGAACCGTAGCTGAAATAGAAGTAAAATAGGCTTTATATTGTAATTTGTTAGCAATAGGCAAGGTGGCATTATTGTAAATAAGGGGAAATCCCTTATAATCTTGTGCCTATAAATAGGAGCCTTAGGGTTTAGATTTAGAACTTTTGCCACATTAGAGCTTGGAGAGCTAGGTGCTTAGAGAGAGAAACTAGAGAGAGAAAGTGGCAAAACGTGATTCACGGAGCTTGTATTCGTCACATCATAAATAGAATCACCGATTAGTGTACGTTATTGTGTGTTCGGTCACGCACGTTCACGGATTCCGCACGTCGAACGTTCGTTACGCAATCGTAAGGTGTCAAAACCGATCCTACAAGTGGTATCAGAGCAGGAGCTCGATTGCACTGATCTTTCACACGATTTCGCACAGGATTACATCAGATTCAGATCCGAATTTCATCTCTTCTTCATCTTTTTCATATTTCTCACGTTTTTTTACTGTTTTTCGTCGAATCGAACAGGTTTTCACGGTCCGTTTCAGCTGATTTTTGGATATATTGTGCGTATACATCTGATCTACAACCCTACCAAGTTTCAGATCGAAACTCCTAGCCGTTTAGGAGAAATCAAAGTTTTTTCGTTCGGATTCGCGTCATAGTTGCAGGTCCGCTCCAAAGTATATGGTTGGTTCGCTTATACGAACAAGTGTATGGTCCACTCAAACGAACCAGGTTGGTTCGCTCATTGATCACTGTTGTGGTTCGTTCATAGGGTAAAGGTTCGCTTATTCGGTTAAATTTCAGGTTCGCTCATAAAATAAGACAGGTTCGCTTATTGGGTTGTTTGTCTGGTTCGCTTATTAGTTAGTGAACTGGTCCGCTTTTAGAACATTCAGATCCGCTCATTATACATCAGTGGTCCGCTCATATTGATTCGATTGTGGTTCGCTTTTGTGTCATCGTTGTCAGCAGGTTAATTGCAGGCCCATGTGCACCAATTGTCGGCCACTGAATTCAACGAATGAATGTGATGTATTTCATTTAACGAAGTGAACTGGTCAACGATTGAATGTTGTTGAATTTCAATGCATGTGAATATAAAGAAGTGATATCGGCCACCTTGAATCATAGCCAATCAATGTTGCCGCCCAATTAATTGATGTTCAGAAAATGCATGTTAAAGCCCAATCAAAGTAACCGACCCATTAACATTCTTTGACCCAATCATCTTCCTGTTGCCGCCCATTACTTACAAGTGATCAAGTTGTCTGCTTGTGGATTAATTGTTTTTGGATTGCATAAAGTAGTCACTGCCCAAGACCCACTAATCGTGGCCCACACAATCAGCTTTCATTCGATCAAGTTTTCTTCGATACGAGTCCTAGATCAATTTTGCTTTCATACTTTTACGCATACAGTTTGTTTGAACTGATAAGTGTTTGTTTGTTTTGTGTGATTCAGGTAATTCGAGATATTCAAGGTTTGAAGACTAAAGCAATGACTGCTGAAGTAACACTTACTCGTGAAGAAAGACATGCACGTCTGAGATTGGATGATGTATATGATGCTTACAATGAAGCAACATGAGCAGGCAGGTGGAGCAAAGAAAAAGAATGCTATGTTGATCCTCAAGGAAATCCAACGGTTGATCCAAAGACAGTTGACCTTGATGCATTAGTTGCGGCTATACCTACTGTGAGTGTTTGGTGCAAAGGCCTTAGGGAGATTCCAAGGTACAAAGAGCAGGTTGAAGAAGGTATTCGGAAGGTGATATTTGCTAGTCTGGAAAAGAAGAGAACAGAAGAAAAGGTGAATAAAATGGTTGAAGACTTGAAAAAGAAAGCCTTAGAGGAAGTCAAAGTTGAAGCAGATAAAACTGAAAAGAGTTTGGAAGTTAAATCTGAAAAAGATGGAAAAATTTCAGATGATGATTCAGAAAGAGCTCCAGTTTTTGATCATTCATACTTATCTGGTGAAGAGTGTGATGATGATAGAAAAAAAAGTCGATGATGAACAGATTCTGGAATTACGCTTGAACTGTGAAAAGCTAAAATCTGAGAATGATAAACTGTTAAATGATTTGAACAATTTATCATCAGAAAACAAAATTTTGAAAGAAAAAGACTTTGAAAGCAAAAGAAAATCTTCAGAAAGTGAAGATTTCTGGATAAAACTAGAGAACAAGAATTTGAAAGAAAATGAAACAAAATTTCAAGAACAATTAAAAGTTTTGAAAATGAAAAATTTGTGCTTGAAAATGTTAAAATTGAAAATGAAAAATCAATCAAGTCTCATCTTGAAAGAATATCTCAGCTTGAAAATGAAGCTTAGAATTCATGAAACAAGATTGATGAACTTGAAAAGAAATTGAAGGGTTTTGTGACTTCATCAGATAGGTTGAATTTTCCTTGTCCAAAACCAATCAATTCTGTTCCAATAAGTGACAATGTCACAAATTTTGACAAAGTCAAAATTGAAGATTGTGATGAAATATCTGATGATGAAAAAGAAAAGAAAAGAAAAGAAAAATATTTTTAGATTTACAAGAAAAATTTCAAAATACAGTTTTGCAATCTACTGAAATAGGTGAATGCTCAAAGCAAAAACCTGTTAAGAAGAATGCAGAACAGAAACAAAAAGATAAAAATTTGAAAAATCCTAAAAATGAAAATAGAAGCTCATCAGATAAGTCATCCAATCATTATAAAAAATTACAAAAATTTAAAAATGAAAATTCACAAAATGTTGGTAATAAGTGGTGCAGGTTTGACTACAGTGCTCAAATGCCAAATCAAGGATACAAGAAGAGAAATGACTACCACAAGGCAACTCAATGCTATGATTTAAGTGTGTGGTATGAAAATGGTGTACGATATGAAAGAGAGAAGAGGTATGATAACAGAGTGTGTTATTCTTGTGGCTATCAAGGACACATTGCTGTTAACTGCCAAAGCCGGAGATATGAGACGAGAAGATGCTATAATTGTCAAATCAAAGGTCATATTGCAAGAGATTGCCCAAGGAGATCGATGGGAAGATCGAGGGTTGAATCTCAGAGAATAGTAAAGAAACTAGTCAACGTCAAGCCCAAAGAACAGAAGGTTCAAGAACCTAAAGTTCAGGAAACAAAAGTAAAACTTTCTCAGGGGCAAAAAGACAGACTGCGAAAGAAGAGGAAGAAAGCACGAGAGTATTTGGAAAGAATTTTGTCCTCGGGTTCACCAGTTGGTTCAAATAAAAGTTCTGATGAAACGATTCACTCGATTGCAAAGTCAAGCAAGACGGTTTCATCAGATACGAATTTGAGGACAAAAGAGAAAAAGGAGAAAAAGAAAAGTGTCGGCGATGAATCTGATAGATCAAAGTCAGACAAGCCACACTCAGGCAATGAATCTGATTCCACAAAATCAGAAGAGCCACAACTTGAGGTAAAAAAGGAAGAAACAATTTCTTTAATGAATGATAAGGATTTTCCACCATTACAAGCCGCGAACCGAAAATCAAAAGGTGTTGATACTGGAAAAATGTTTAATAGCAATGTTAAACATATTTTTAGTAAGATGGCTGATGGTAAGGAAAAAGGAGTAACATAATTTTATGAAGAAAAGAGAAAAGCTCAAAATACGCCTAAGACTGGTCAGGCTTGGGTGTCAAAATTGGTTGGTTGAATTTCTGACTTGCCGGAGCTTCCAGGTTGGTAAGCGAGAAGCAGGTATCGGCATTTTTCTTGAGAAATTCACAGGATGGTAACTGTGATATTTCGATCTACTAGTGGGTAATCAAGGACATTAATTTGTACTTGATTTTCTACAAGTGTTTGTGAAAATTGATCTTATATTGTTAAAATTACAAGATGATGTAAACCCCTAACCTTCAAATGGTTGGAAAGCAAACTACTTTTCCGGAAAAACTATTTTGATTAAAACAAACTTAAGTGTTTTGAAATCATAATGGGGAAATAGTTTGTTGTAAGGGGGAGTGTTGATTGAATAAGCCGAAACCCTCACGACTGAACAAACATGATTACTTTCACCAGATTGAAAAACGGTTTTCAGACTGTAAAAATCAATGTGTTGTAAATCATGGGGGTAATTACTGATTTTAGTATGATTCAGTGCATGATTAGCAGAACATGGATGGCGAGACAAAGCTATCTACATCGGTTATCAAATTTTTAATGATTTTGCATTTTAGGGGGAGAAAAATTGTCAGAAAATACAAAAACATTAGAAAATTTGAAAAAGCCAAAAACATGTCAGAAAATACAAAAACATTAGAAAATTTGAAAAAGCCAAAAACATGATAAAATTCAAAAATTTGAGTTTTGCGTAAAAAGAGGAAATGATAGTACATCAGTAGACAGTTACAGTGTGCTAAAGAATTGTAAAGAATTAATAAGTGTTAAACAGTCTCACTGATGATATACCGATAGGTTTTTATACACTTAGTAAACTTTTTCAGGATATAAATCTAAATTCAAATACTTTGCTTATTTCGTGGGGAACACTACTTGGATATATAGGTAACCCCTGAAATCTCGTTTGAAAGGTCTCATATTCTGAGATACTAGGTCTTTATACTCAGTGATATCTGGGGTATTATTCCGGGACTTCTACTGTATGGAAGTACTGACCTAGTCCTTGGATAATACTTTCACCAAATGCTTGAAACATAGCATAAACCCTCAGCATGCTGATGAAACAAAAAAATTGATAGTCGCTGCTGTTGTAATCAAAAGATCCTCTAAAGGGGACATACTGAAAAGTCGAAGCTGATATCTCTCTGCGCATACGGAAGTATCGACCTGAGATCCCTCGGCCCTCGCATACCTAATTTATGTACAGATATCATTGTAGTATAATCACCTGTAAGACTGAATATTGAGATTCTGGATACGGGAGTATATTCAAGAGGTGGGACACATGAATGAGTTTAAGTTCTTAAAACTTCTAATTCGTATCCTGAATCAGTTGAAATTTGTATGAAAATTTAAGTGGATCAGTATATCGACAATCTAAGTGAATTGTTTAATTCTTAATGTGTAACTAAGCTCAACGGTACTTGTGACTTGTCAAAAATTGATATGATCCTCTGACGCATACTCAAACAAAAATATTGTCTGTAAATATGTTTGTACATATTTCTTTACTGCTTTATATTTTCAGAAAATACAAAAAGATTTTGATTTCTGCTTTATTTTCGATAAATCGATGTCTGAGTTGCTGAGTTTCAAAATCTGAGTAAGCTGATTGTGTTTTTGAAAATAAAACAAGTTCATTAATTTGAAACTTGAAATTTCTAGAAAACTTCAAAAACAGTTTGTGATATCTCCAAGGTCATTAGTTTGGACTTGGATGATTAACTGTGAGGGAGTTGGATTCTTTAACATTGCCAAATCTGTAAAGTTTGTTGATAGGGGGAGTGGATTAGAGAATTTAATTGAATGTTCAAAACATTGTTACTTATAAATGTTTGAGTGTTGCAGATGTTATACCAGACTACGATCCCGAAAGCCGAGTCTAAGGGGGAGTCTGAAGACGAGCTCAACGCAAACGGAAGCGTGCAAAGAGCCAGGTATCGTTCCTGGAAGAGCTTGTATCTGGAAATCCAGGTGTCGATCCCAAAAGCACGGAAGCTTGATGAAAGGGGGAGCTTGAAGAAAAAGAGTCTTAGCGAGAGGGGGAGCAACGGAAGCTCGTAAACAGATCCACGGGGATTTTGTTTGAGAAAGAGGGAGTCTATGGTTGCTGAAACCGTCAAACCTTCAAGAAGACTCAGAGAGAGAGAGAGAAAGTCAAGTTGCTACGAGTTTGACTACAGATTGACTGCGGCAATATCCAAGGGGGAGTCTGTTAGTGCAGAATGTCTATCACCTTCGTCAATCGGAACCGTAGCTGAAATAGAAGTAAAATAGGCTTTATATTGTAATTTGTTAGCAATAGGCAAGGTGGCATTATTTTAAATAAGGGGAAATCCCTTATAATCTTGTGCCTATAAATAGGAGCCTTAGGGTTTAGATTTAGAACTTTTGCCACATTAGAGCTTGGAGAGCTAGGTGCTTAGAGAGAGAAACTAGAGAGAGAAAGTGGCAAAACGTGATTCACGGAGCTTGTATTCGTCACATCATAAATAGAATCACTGAGTAGTGTACGTTATTGTGTGTTCGCTCACGCACGTTCATGGATTCCGCACGTCGAACGTTCGTTACGCAATCGTAAGGTGTCAAAACCGATCCTACACTCCTGCATTGGGCGAACCTTATTTTTTGAGGATACTACTCAATAAAGTTAAAGGTCCTAGATCATTCGAGGAGATACATATAGTTAACGGTCAATTATTCTCGACTTTTAGAGATGCTTGCTATGCGATGGGACTCTTAGATGATGACAATGAATACGTTGAGGCCATTAAAGAAGCAAGTTTTGAAGGACATGCTGGGTATCTTCGAGCGTTATTTGCTACCCTACTTTTGTCAAATACTCTTTCACGGCCAGAATTTGTTTGGGAGAACACCTGGAAATACTTAGCTGATGATATTGTTTATAGACGTCAAAAAGAAACAAATATTTCAGGTTCTGATCTATCTTTTTTATTTCACATACTACATTTTGATTTTTTTTAATTAATAATGTTAATTTTTTGATTTGTTAGGTTTAGTGCTTCCTGAATATCAGATTAAGAACCTTACTTTGTTGAAAATTGAATACTATTTAATTTCCAATGGTTCATCATTACAAAGGTTTGTCATTATGTCGTATCCTGATGACGATTCCTTACGTGATGCTTCTAATCGTCTGATCAAGGAAGAGCTGTCACATGACCTAGATAAAGTACAAGCTGAGTTTAACATGTTGCATCAATCTCTTACAGATGAACAACGAGCGGTTTTTGACGAAATAATGGAAGCAGTTGTAGGGCGTAAAGGAGGCCTTTTTTTGTCTATGGTTACAGTGGAACTGGAAAAACCTTTTTATGGAAGACTTTGGCTTCAGCTGTTCGATGTAGAAATGGAATAGTTTAAATGTGGCTTCAAGTGGTATTGCTTCGTTATTACTTTCCCGTGGAAGGACAGCTCATTCTCGGTTCCATATCCCCATTAATCTAACAGAAGATTCAATATGCAATATTAAACCAAATAGTGATATTGCCAGATTATTAAAGGAAACCCAATTAATCATATGGGACGAAGCACCGATGGTACACAAACATGCCTTTGAAGCATTAGATAGGACGATGTCCGACGTATTTTCGGAAGGTAGGAGTATTCGTTCGGATATTCCTTTTGGAGGTAAAGTTATTGTTTTTGGTGGTGACTTTAGACAAATCCTACCTGTTATTCCTAATGGTACTAGACAAGAAATTGTTAGTGCATCTTTAAGCTCTTCATACATATGGTCAAAATGCAGACTGTTATGGCTGACTAAAAACATGCGTCTAACTATTGGAGCTGAAAGTTCAAATATGGAGTCTATCAGAGAATTTGCAAAATGGCTTATTGATATTGGTGAAGGAAACGTTGGAGATGATAATGATGGTGACGCTATTATAGAGATACCAGATGATTTACTAATCACCGATATTTGTGACCAGATACAAAGTTTAATTGACTTTGTATATCCTTCAATTATTGAACAATTTAGGATTCCTGGATTTTTTTCTGAGCGAACAATTCTAGCACCCAAAAATGAGGTAGTTCATGAAATTAATGATCGATTGCTTTCGTTATTTCCTGGTGATGCGAAAGTGTATCTGAGTTCTGATAGTATATGTCAAACTGAACAAATTCTTGATTCTTTTCAAGAAAGCTTATACTCAATAGAAAATTTGAATGCTCTTAAGATTTTTGGCATGCCTAATCATAAATTAGTTCTCAAAAGTTGGTGTTCCTGTGATGCTTCTTCAAAACATTGATCAACAGAAAGGGTTATGTAATGGTACAAGGCTTCAAATTACTTTTCTTGGTAAACGAGTTATAGAAGCTGAAGTAATATCTGGTGGTAACATTGGCACGAGAATTTTTATTCCAAGGACTAATATGATCCTGTCTGACAAAAAAAAATACCTTTTCAATTTCAACGAAGACAATTTCCTTTATCAGTTTGTTTTGCCATGACAATTAACAAGAGTCAAGGACAATCGTTATCAAAGGTTGATCTTTATTTGAAAGATCTTGTCTTCACTCATGGTTAGTTGTACATTGCATTATCAAGGGTCAAGACCAGAGAAGGCGTTAAAATACTAATATTCGACGCTGATGGAAAACCAACAAATAAGACTTCTAATGTTATTTACAAAGAAGTTTTTACTAGCTTGTAATCATTGTTTTTTCTGAGTTTTAACTTCCACCGTTCTAAGTATAGTTGTATATATATTTTCTTAATTACTATTTTGTTTAAATTTTATTTGGTTTAAACTTTATAAACTCTATTGTGTTTTGCATCTCAGAACAATGTGTGATAAATTTATTCATAAGTAATTTACAACGCAGACAATTCTGAAGATCCCCGTGTTCACAATCAATATGTAAGAAAATTATACCGGATTTGGACTGCATAAGAGGCTACGAACTTATCAATTTCAAACCTACACCAGCCAAAAATATGTTTCACCAAAGTCAAACCATTGTTTGACCAAAGTCAAACCACTGTTTGACCAAAGTCAAACCACTGTTTGACCAAAGTCAAACCACTGTTTGACCAAAGTCAAACCACTGTTTGACCAAAGTCAAACCACAGTTTGACCAATGTCAAACAACTGTTTGCAAAAATATGATTCTTAGTGGTTCGAAAGTCTGTTTTACCAAAGTTAAAACACTGTTTGAGCAATGTTAAAACGCTGTTTGACCAAAGTCTGTTTGACCAAAGTCAAACTACTTATGTTAAAAGCTAATTATAATAGATAAAACACTGTTTGAGCAATGTTAAAACGCTGTTTGACCAAAGTCTGTTTGACCAAAGTCAAACTACTTATGTTAAAAGCTACTTATAATAGATAAAACACTGTTTGAGCAATGTTAAAACACCGTTTGACCAAAGTCAAGCTACTTATGTTAGAAGCTACTTATAATAGATAAAACTAGATTTTCACCCGGCATTGCTTCCCGAGCTCATGAAACTTACTTATGTTAAAAGCTAATTATGATTAATACATGATTTAAGGCATTCAAAAAATATGATATGTTAATGGCTTTGCTATAAGAAAAATTATTTTTCTTTGTTAATTTGAATATCAAATCAATTCAACTAATCATCCACTTTACTCTTGTGTCTCAATGTATAGGTAAATAACAAATTCAATAAGGGGTGTATGTGTAAATATTTTTCATCAGTTGAAAATATGGGAAGAGAAAAACACAACCGTCATTATTTCTTCATCATCATTACACATCAAACATCTATCATCTCTTCTTTCAAAAATCTCTTCTTCCCAGTCATTTTCTAGGGTTTCAACTTTCTTATTCTCCGTCTTCTACACTTCAATCACCTGAGGTTTTATTGTTTTTTCTTCAGCAACTGTTATGTACATTCATATTGTAATGAACTTTATATTGTTTAACCGATCTTAATTCAAATCCTATCTTGCTACTAGTACGGTTTTAAACGTTTATTGCTATACATTCAAGAAGAGTTTACTTAGGTGTTTGAATCATTTGTTGAGAACATGTTAAAATAGTTATTATTTGCAGAAAAATTTTAACTCATACTCTGTTTCTATGATTAATTTCACTACATACTCTGTTAATACAAAAAGTTAATGTTCATTTTCGAAGCCAACTTTTTAATTACAATCTTTTAACATCTTTACTAATTCAGGTTTTATGATGTATACTACATTTGTCAAGTTTCTTGATAACCCGGAATCTTTGAAACTGGTATGACATGTTTTTACATACATAATTTATTTTTATTGAGATATATATTTAATAGTTCTTATGGTTTATATTTTCTTACACTACTTAAAAATTATATACAGGATGTACCTATATTCTTTGTTAATCAAAAGTGGGGAGATTTTTGGCAAAAATTAGGTTGCGAATCTATCATGTGTCTGGTAAAAAATGGGTTGTGAGGGTCAGAACAGAAAATTCAACGTTAATAATAACTGACGGTTGGGACAATGTTGTTAAAGATCTCAATCTGCCGAGGGATACTTTGTTGGTTTTCAAACCGTTAGGTGATTTTGGACTTAAACTTTCATGTTTTGTTGATGGCATGTGTGGTGAATCTTATTTCACGTTTAATCATTATGCAAGATTTGGTTTTACGGTATGAGTATTGATCTTAACTTCAATTCTTTTTCATCTTTAACGTGTCAACACTTATTCTCATAAGTTACATACTTCACGTATAGTATTCATTATTTTTCATTTTATGCAGGTAATCGAAGACCGCTTCATTAAACAATTTTACGTAAACAGCCCACCAAGTGACAAATTTCAAATCTGTTATAAGGGTTCCTATTGGAATGTTGAGGCCTCTAAGGTTGATACCAACTTTGTATTTGCTAGAGGATGGCCGGAAATGAGCAACGATGTTGGGATACTGGAGGATGATTTGCTTGTGTTTAGCAAAATTGATGATGTTGTTTTTGAGGTAGTAGTTTATAGAGATGAGACTGAGATTTGCTTTTTGAAGAAACCTGAATCTGACGATGATAGTATACTTGAGATATCGAAGGCTGATTATGTTGACAATGCATTCAAGGTACGTAAGTATTTAGCATTAGCAGTAAAAGTTTTAATTTTTTAGCATTATATTAATTATTTCATTAATGTAGACCAGGACATCTATGAGGATGAAGAAGTTGTGTCTGTAGGTGAAGGTAGAACCGTTACTCAGGTATTTACTAAATTATTAAAATTATTTATTTTTAATTTAACACATATAAGAATTTAATGTTTTTACAACTATTATTAATGTTGTTTACTGATGTTATATTTATCCAATAATGTATTATTTAGAAGAAGTTACCAACCAATGCCGAATGCAAGTCGAAGAGACGCATGTCTTCACGATTGAACAAAACCCAAGATGTAAGTTTACCATCTTAAAGATTGTTATATTACTATTGTTATTAAAGTTACTTTATGACAACAGGTTAAGAAGAAAGGTAAAGTTACTTCTGAGAGAAAGGAGATGGTCAAGAATAGGACTAAGGGAAATGCTGCGTTATCTGTCGACACAAGTGATCAAATTGGATGTTCTTCATCTGCTCATAAAGTTAAGGTATCTATATTTGCCAGTTAATTAGTATATGTTATATAAACTGTTTTTTTGGTGCATATATTCAACATTCCTTTAATTCACATGTATATGTTTTCTTTTTCATCAAGGGGAAGAGAGCCGCCAACGTTCAGAAAAAGCTTAATAGAAATAAGATTACAAAACTGCAAAAAAACATTCAGGACATCTTCTCGACCCTGAGTTCTTTCATTTTGATCGTAAAGGAGACTATAGGATGGTATACCATTTTTTATAACAAACTAATGATTTATGTGTATTTGTCTAACTATTATTTTTTTTCCACACAATACATGTAGCGTCTTCCTGCTGAAGTTGCCAGACGAGCAGGTCTTTCTCTTGATCTTCATCCTTTGAAAGTTCAAAACATGGTTGGAGTTGTGGAGGTTTATGATGTTAAGTCGGAGTTAAATGAATTGAACCCACGTTATGCGTTGGACGGTTGGCAAAAGTTTATGACTGACAATAACTTGAAGTTTGGTGATATGTTGCACTTCACATACGTGTCTTCGCAACAGAAGATTGTATTAAATCAAGTTACGTCAGTTTAACAAAGACATTTAAGTATGTTCTGATATCAGATACTATAACTATGAATTTTTTGATGGTGATGTTGTATGTTTTTTTTAAATTATTAACTTGATGGTTTGTTGCTATGTATGGCTAACATGATAAAACACTGTTATTAGCACTTTATGTTTTATATATAGATAATATGATATTTCTTTTTGCTAATAATAACTGCAATTAGTAGAAACTTGGTTTATTAATTGTAAATGTGACATTCATCTGCATTTATGGGTTTATGAATTCAGAATAATGGATGGATATATATGACTGTATTTGGCATGATGATGTTGTGTTTCATATTGTAAAAGCCACGGAATTGTCAGATAATAGATTGCTTTGGCCAATTAGATTATGTGTTCAATTATTTTTCTTTAAGTCATTGTTTCATTTTCTTGAATTCTATGTAATTTTGTAAAGAAGTACAATAACAAACAGTGGTTTGAACATCTGTTTGCCTTTTGGTCAATAGTTAATGGAAACCCATGTTAGGTTGAACAGTGTTTTGAAGAGCAAAATAGTGTGAGAAGACAGTAGATCTTATTAAGTTAAACATCTGTTCAGGCTTAAACAGATGTTCGGCCTTAACAGATGTTTGGCCTTTTATATCAAAGGTTTAGACTTAAACAGTTGTTTGACCTTAAACATATGTTTGGCCATAAACAGATGTTTGACCTTAAACAGATGTTTTGCCTTAAACAGATGTTTCACCTTCTATATCAGATATTTGGACTTAAACAGATGTTTAACATCTGTTTAAGGTCAACATCTGTTTGAATATTGGTCAACATCTGTTTGAATTTTGGTCAATATCTTATTTTGTAAAGAAGTACAAAAACAAACATTTTTACAAAATCCGAAATCACCCTATCATGTAAGTGCATTGAAGTAAAAGTGGAAATGATATTATTCATGTGGTCCTGTTGTGCTTTTGTTTTACCTCTAATATGGGTTCATGATCTAATCCGGTGATTTGAAGACATTGTTGTTGAATCGAATGAGATGGTTGATGTAATGTGGTCGTATTAATAACAAATAGTAATTAATATAACTAAGTTTCCCGAGCCCGGGAAGCAATCCCGGGTAAAAACCTAGTTAAAACATAAACAATTGATTATTGTACAACCAAAACTGTGACAAACGTTTACAAAACCAAAGATACTTTAAGCAGCAAAAAATAAAGGATAATGCGAGTTTCGTCTTTTTAAAGCTAATGAGTGCAAGTTGTTTGAAAAAAAATTATATATATTAAATAAAAAAGAAAAAAAAATGTCATGCTTTCACGGCTAACACTCAGTCACAGGTAGGCCGTAGGTGGCACAGTGTTTCATGAGTGTGAGCTTACATGGCCCGGTTTACAATCACGCTCACGATGTATAGCATATAGTCTTAATTACAATACCTAATAAATGAAATGAGAACATAAGAAATTTTGTATATTATCTTTTCATTTATAACATTACTATTTTGCTCACATTTGGGGAATTTTATCTTCGGCTCGGGCGTCGGTTCTGGTCAACGGGTCTCCTACGTTTGAGTTAAAGTGTGGTAAGGGGATGTGACAAGGGGATCCCATTTCTCCGTTCCTTTTTATCGTGGTGATGGAAGCGTTGTCTTGTCTTATTGTGAAGCTGGCGAGGTGGGGGTGTTCTCGGTGATCGGCCTTCCTAATGACGGGACTACGTTATCCCATCTATTCTTCGCTGACGATGCTCTTATTATCGGGGATTGGGATGTGAATAATGCTTTGAATATTGTTAGAATCTTGAGGTGTTTCTACGTTTGTTCCGGGTTAAAGATCAACTTAGATAAATCTAAGAGTAAACTTCCGTTTTGCTCCCTGTGGTTTGGTCACCTTAATGGTTTTGCTCCAAACCTTTAAAAATAGCCATTTTACTCCCTGATGTTTCGGTTTTTTTGCCAGTTTGCTCCCCGCCTCGAACTCCATCCAAATTGTTTGTTTTTCCATTTTGCTCCCCGCAGGGAGTAAACTGGCAACAAAACCAAACATCAGGTTGTTTTTGCGGAAGTGGATTCGATAGCTGGGTTAGTCGGGTGTAGTGCGGAGTCGCTCCCTTTCAAATACCTTGGGCTTAAGTTGGGGGCAAATATGAATTGTATTAATAATTGGAGACCTATATTTGATATTTTTGAGGCAAGGCTTGCTCTTTGGAAATCGTCTATGCTGTCCTTTGGAGGGAGAATTACGCTTATTCGCTCTGTCCTCGAGAGTCTCCCCTCGTACTATTTCTCGCTTTACAAGGCCCCGGTGAAGGTGATTGCGGATCTGGAAAGGCTGATCAAGAAACTTTTGTGGGGTGGTTCGAGTGAAGTAAATAAAACTCACTGGGTGGCTTGGGATAGAGTAGCATCTTCGAAGAAGGCCAGAGGGGTAGGGATTAGCAAACTTAAGAATATTAACGTCGCCGTTTTAAGTAAGTGGGGTTGGAGGTACAAACGTGAAAAGAATAATATGTAGGTAAAAGTGGTGAATTCTATTCATTCAAGCGGGCCAAATTGGTCTTTTCTTCCAATGAAGAAATCTTTTAGTGGTGTGTGGCATAATACTGTTTCAGTTATCAATAAGCCTGGCGTCGGAAACTCTGTTCTCCGGAATTTTTTTAGAGGTATAGTGGGTAAAGGTGATCGGATATTATTTTGGCTTGACCCGTGGCTGAAGGAGAAGCCGCTGAAAGAGCTATTCCCGAACCTGTTCTCGCTGAAGTTGGTTAAATCTTGCTCCGTTCGGGATCGAGTGTTTGGTGAATGGTTGTGGAAACATGATCCCGAGCTAGAAGTTGAGACGAGAGAGTTGAGTTCCTTGATGTCGGACCTGTCTTCGGTCTCTTTGGGTAACAGAGAAGATGTGTGGAGGTGGCTGGGCGATCCGACGAGATCCTTCTCTGTCCAGTCGGTGAAGAAAGTCTTGGCGGATGCTACCGTGAATAATGTTAGCTATGTTCTCGAATGGAATAAGTGGGTGCCGAGTAAGTGTAATTTATTTGCTTGGAAAGCGGAGTTGAACAAAATTCCTACCGCGGATGCTTTGAGTACGAGGGGGATAGTGGCCGGGGATGGGTTATGTCTCTTATGCAAATCGGATAATGAGTCGGTGGATCACCTCTTTACTTCGTGCTTCATTGCGGTTATTTTGTGGCAAAAAGTTAGTCTGTGGTGTCATATCCCTCCTATTTACGCGTTTTCATTCAAAGACCTATTGGAAGTTCATAAATCGGTTCATGTTAAACCTACTGAGAAGCCGATTGTTCAAGGTATTATGCATACGGCTATTTGGTGCTTGTGGACGGCTCGGAACATGGCCATATTCTCGGGTGTTGAGATCAAGGTGGAAAGTATTTTTAGCGAGATCAAGTCCCAAGGATTTTTATGATTCAAGTATAGATCAAGGAACAACCACATCTCGTGGTTGGATTGGTGTAACTTTGTTATTATGTAGTGTGTCCTTTGTTTGTGTGTTTTTCCTGGCTCAGTTTTCGAGTTCGGGTGGGTTTTAATGAAGTTCTCTTTCAAAAAAAAAAAATCTATATATCGAGTTATAAGAAAGAGACCTTGCCCTGCCCCCTCCCCCAGAATTCAAGTTTAATAGATGTTTAAGACTCTTTAGAACATCTAAAAGATATAGTATAATACATTTTCAATTATATTTGATGACTTAACATGAGGAGTCCCCCAAGGTTTATGTTACCGACACTTGAACCCACTAAAGTTACATCATTGACAATTCTTAACAATTATGATATAAACTTAGACACTCAGTTTTCCTTGTCCTGGTTTGCTTCCTCATTTCAGTGATCACTTGAGCAAGTTGGGTCTATTTGTGTTTCATCTTGGGAAATATATTTGAAATTAGCCACTTGATCAACAAAGGTTGAAAGAGGCATAGAGATGCAATATATATATATATATATTGTAGGTCCCCTTGATGTATGGATCTTTCACAGAATCGTCTATCTAACCTAGAGTGCGGAATCCTCTAGATCAGATTGTAGCAGAAAACGTGTAGAACACAGAAACAGCAATTCAATCAAACCGGGTTTTATTGATTATCTATCAAGACTGATTACAATCAATCAAACCCTAACCACAAACCCTAAATTCGTCCAAGCTAATGCTCTCACGAAATTATGCTCTCTAATAACTGTTTTGGCTGATTAACCTTAACCCTAATGTCTAACCTTGTTTATATAACACAAGGTTCACAACTGGGCTAGGTTAAAGACTCCTGGGCTGCGAATTGGACAGGCCCAATTCGCCCCCATCACCCAATTCCTTGGGTTTAGTTAGCCCAAACATAACAACTAACTATTACAAAGCTAAACCCGCTAACTGTTTATCGTTTAACTAATTACAAGATATCCAAAGACCAAATCTAAGCTGTTGTCACAAACATGCACCAACAAACTCCCCCTTGACAATAGCTTCATAAAAACTTTGTCTTGAGTCAAAACTTTGTCTTCGGTCTTCTTGCAATCTTCATGTAGTCTCGCACTGTCTTTGGTCTTTGGATAGCTTCAGCTTCAGTAGCTTCTGTCAGCAACAGACTCCCCCTAAGCTGATGCATCCAATCACCAAATCTTCAACACGTTAGCGTTTGAGTAAAACTCCAGTTCAGCATTTGCACAACAATCTTCAAACTCTTCAATCTTTGTCTGCAATATAGAAAGGAGGTTCTACCATGCAGCCAATCAAACTCTCATCTTCACACTTCACAGCAACTTCTTCAGCAACAAACGGCTTTAATCTGTATACTATAAAACAAACATCTCGAGAAACCATAAGAATTTTTCAACTTAAGTTAAATAAATTATTATTTTTCAAGAGATTAGTTAAACTGTATAACAGATTAAGCATTTTCAACTCATCACCAACACGCAAAACTTTTTGTTCAACACACAAGAACCTGCCTGATTGAAAATTTTGAGCTCACTTACTAACACTGTCTCCCCCTATCAGTAACAATTCCTCCAAGAATAACAGTTTTCCGTACGTTAAGAATTTTAAACAGAAAAAGACACTATTTTTGGATTTTTATATTTTTCTGAAAGCAAGTAAATACAAAAGCAATAAACACTCTATTTTTGTGAGAATCACTGGTAAGAAGATCATATCAGCACAATCAAACTGTTTCACATAATCATATAATTCTTTATTTAATTTTTCGTGAAAAGCAGTTCAAGACGATTACCAGTATGTTTGTCCACTTAAACAAAATGCATGAACATTTCAAGTACCATTACCATATGATACGTTAAGGTAATTTTATTTTCTGAAATACGAGCGTGTCCCACAACAGGATATACCCCCACGATCAAGGTATGCACAAAGATTCATCGTAGTAGGTGAGTATACTGAATTCACCCTTTAAGATATCCTGTCTGTGTCTAGTTCTGCATTTAACCTGTTTTATCATGTTTTGATTTCATAACCATGAACACCCAAATAAATACAAATCAAATCCTGGAAATATAAACAGCACACTCTATCATGCAAGTATCTTCCCTACCACATATTTCACAAGTCCAATCCTGAGTTCTGAAATCTTAACTGGGAATAGGTTGAGAAGAGAACAGAATAGATCTTTAGTAGAGATGGTATAATATACAAATCAAATGAGTTTTTACTCAGTTTGATATAGGTTTCTTGGGTTTCTTTTGGGCACTTGAGGGCCTCTTTCGGGTGTATTAGATCTATAGCGCGACAACGAACAGCTAGGTCAGCATGTATCTGGATGCAGCAGAAGCTGTCGTTGCCTAGCACCTCCAGGTCAGCATATATCTGGATGCAGCAGAGGAGGTACACGACTTTTTTCAGAGAAGATTTCAGAATCAGATCAAAATTGTGTGTATCGGGAAGCATACAGACATTCAAATAGAAATGAGCTAATTCCAAGTGACTTTCTTTCCTGAGGTCATGTACAATTTTAGTTCTAACAGACAGACAGCCAAGATATCCCTAGATGAAATAACAGTATAAAGACCCAAAACTTCAGATTTTGGCAATCTATCAACGCAAGAATTAAGGTCATTAAACCATACACCACTGATGTGTTCCCCACTCATATTCAGTAAGTTGATTATTTCATGCTTTTTGCCTACTGGTACATCATATGATGAAGCTGCTATCACACTTAGGCAATTTTGGTCCAACTTCAGTGTGACAGTCTAACTTGCTGATGTACTATCATTTCTCCTTTTCACACAGTGATAACTCATTTTTGATTTTCTATTTTTTTTATGTTTTTGATTTTTCAACTTTTTTTTTTGTGTTTTTGATTTTTGAGAAAACAGTAAACTATTTACAAAAAATTCTTATGAAAAACCAGTTATTCAGGATTCCTCATCCCGTTGAGTTCGACTAAATGTTCAAAGCGAGCCCTGTCAAATGTTTTAGTATAAAGATCTGCCAGGTTATCCTCTGTGTCGACTAAGCACTTTGAACTTCAATTTAAATCATTTAAAAAATATATATCAGCAATCTCACACCCCCCGCCATGTGCCTAGAGCAGCCACTATCAACATAAGTTGATAATCCTCCTTAGCAGCTCCTGCACACACTAACTTAGAAATTAGTTAGATTGGGGGACCCAAGCCTTAATGGTCTTAGGTCGTCCAAATTCACCAACAACTGGAACATCCATCCAATATCCATTACTCCTAACTGGAGTCTTGGATCTCAAACCTGTTGGAATTTGATTTTGATTTCCACTAGGCCTTTGGTCCTGAGGGTTCCTATATACATTTGGACAATTTGACCTTTGGAAATTTTGATTTTGAAACCTTACATTTTGATTCCAAGAAGCTTGATTGTTATAATTTCTAAAGCCATTGTTATAGAAAGTTCGACCACCATTATTCTGGTATCGATTTTGATATTGACCTTGACTTCTGAAATTATTTGTATTTCCATTAAAATTGTTCATTCTAGGTGAACTGCTTCTAGGTCTCTGATATCTGCCTGGTGGAGATCTAGGCTGAAATCTTTGTTGATTTCTTTGAAAACGAGGAACTTGTGGAGTTCCTTTTTCAGCCTTATCTACACCAACAGCAACATTCTGTGGTTGCTTAGGAGCAGATTTCTTTGGAGAATTTGAACCTTTCTCCTCACTATCACCACTCTTCACTGGTAATTTCCCTCTCTGTTTGTCACTCATTTGTGCTTCACTATTTTTGTTAGGACAGCAGCTAGCTACATGTCCCTTTATGTGACACCGGAAGCACGATCTCCTTTTCAAAGACTTCTTAGCAGGAGTCTCTGAGGTAGATCCCTTATCAGATGGTGATGATGCCTTGGAAGAATTTTGTTCAGTTTGCTTTGATTCAGATTTTTCTTTGTTTTTATTTTTAGCAAACTCTACATTTGATTCTTTTTCAATAACAGCGGTTTCATTTTTCATATCACTACCTTGAACAAAATTAATCTTTTTAACAAAAGTTTGATTTTTGCTCTTAGGAGGTGAATATTTCTTTTTCAAAGATTCCCTGTTATTGTTCTTCCTGGCATCACAACTCTCAGACCCTTCACCTTGACTTGATGTCGATCCGAAACTACTTGGTGCAGTTGACATATAGGCTGCTAGCTCATTTTCATCCGGGAGGAAAGAATAGTCATGACTAAGAGGAGGTGGGACTTCATTATATCCCACACTAGTCTTGTCATTACTCTTCTTTAACCCACCCATCATGTGTTTCATAACAAAAGACGAATCTCTGAATTGACTTAATTTCTGTTCAAGTTCAATGATTTTGAGTTGTGCATCTGACAACTCTTTGCATTTTTCAGAAATCTCTTTTGTTTTCTCAGCCATCATTTCGTGAGCTAAGTCTATTACTTGAAGTTTTTCGTTTAATTTGCATGTTAAGGCTTCGATTTCACTTTCATAACCTATTATCTTCTTCAAGTATAGAGATTCATTTCTTTTAGCAAAAAAGTTTGACTCTTTTATACTAGACATCTCACTCACCAGACTTTGATTTTGAGTTGACAACCTGTCAACCTCACCCTGTAGTTCACGACACCTCAAACACACAGAATTAGATTGTACCTCTTTCTCATGAACTTCTGTGGTTTGATCAGCCACAACCTGTTCAGCTTCACTCTCTTTCTCTACTTCAGCATCCACTTTTGCTTCAGCATTCTCCACTTGAGATTCAGCATCACTCACACTAGTTTCAGCCTCATCAACTGGCACTATCTCTGCCATGAAGGCCTGAGTGGCACATTCATTTCCCTGATATCGCTTTTGTAATGCATCCCACATATCCTTTGAATTTGTGTACTTTGTGAAGGTATGCTTGATGCTATCAGGTAACGACATTTTGATTGCAGCCAAGGCTCTCTTTTCAGCCTCATACATCTTTTTATCATTATCTTGCATGTTCACATATTCTGTTCGACGTGGTCTGCCCTCAAAGTCGTGTGTTGGATTCACATAACCATCTTCGATGCATATCCACATACGAGTATCCTGATATTCAATGAAGGACTGAAAACGATCCTTCCATGTCAGATAGTTTTCCACCTTCATCATCTTAGGTGGTTTGTTGGTAGTACCAACCTCATGCTCCATCTTCAACAGCTCGTTCAAAGTAGACATGTTTGACATTTTAACGTTAACAGACTGAGAAAACCGTACAAAAGTCGTCCGAAAACAGTGGTTACCAAATTACACCGTTAGAATCGTCTCGAAAAGACGAATCCAATGATATATAATGTCAAAGACCGAAATCGGGATTTTCCAGACTTTTTTTTTTTTTGTCCTAAAAATCACACGAGTTCAACGGTCCAAACGGTTCTGTCAAACGAGCTACGGATCAAATTCTATTTGCAAAACACCGAAAATTTTCCGACGCTTGCCAATGGAAATTCCACCCCTTAAAACCTCTCCTAATTTCGCTAGGTACTTAGTTAAATTCGCTGGTTTAATTTCGCAGGTTAGCTTCGCTGACAAGTCAAGTTCGCTGGTTTGCAACTAGTTCAAATTCGCTGATCAAGTTCGCAGGTTCGCTGGTCAACTTCGCTCCAAATCCGCCAAATTCGCTGGTCAAATTCGCTATTACGACGACCAGTAAATTCGCCGAAACCGAGATAATTTCGCTGTTGAAAGTTATTCGGTTACCAAAGTCGCCTTTGGATTTAAGTTCGCCGATGACCGAGTTAAATAAATCACAAATTCGCTGATAAATATGCTGGATCAGTCAATTTCGCAGGTCAGTCAAATTCGCCCAGTACACCTAATTTCGCCCAGTCAGTAACTATGGAAACTCAATCTGCACGAATTTTTGATGATTTTCTGGATTCTGCTAACACAAATCTGCAAAATCAAAACACCAAATCAGCAACTAAAAACCCGAAATTATGAAGAACTGATTGAATAAACACGAAGAACACGAAGAACAATCTTCGAATTCTCAAGCCTTTTCAGCCAAAATCCTTCAACCAGTCAATCAGAAACTATCCTGAAAACCTGCAAATCAGCAAACAAACAACCAGAATATCAAATCAGCCAACAAAAATCAAAAATCAGAATCAAAACACACAAAAATTTCGAAAATCTCAAAACCCTAATTTTTCAGGTTTCAAATTTTCGAAAATTCTTCCTTGTTTCTGCAGCAAACAATTCTGAACCGAGCAATCAAGAGCCTAACGCTCTGATACCAATTGTAGGTCCCCTTGATGTATGGATCTTTCACAGAATCGTCTATCTAACCTAGAGTGCGGAATCCTCTAGATCAGATTGTAGCAGAAAACGTGTAGAACACAGAAACAGCAATTCAATCAAACCAGGTTTTATTGATTATCTATCAAGACTGATTACAATCAATCAAACCCTAACCACAAACCCTAAATTCGTCCAAGCTAATGCTCTCACGAAATTATGCTCTCTAATAACTGTTTTGGCTGATTAACCTTAACCCTAATGTCTAACCTTGTTTATATAACACAAGGTTCACAACTGGGCTAGGTTAAAGACTCCTGGGCTGCGAATTGGACAGGCCCAATTCGCCCCCATCACCCAATTCCTTGGGTTTAGTTAGCCCAAACATAACAACTAACTATTACAAAGCTAAACCCGCTAACTGTTTATCTATTAACTAATTACAAGATATACAAAGACCAAATCTAAGCTGGTGTCACAAACATGCACCAACATATATATATATATATATAGAAAGTGTATCGTACAATTATCCTTAACGTACATTATGTACGCGATTAGAATTCACACATTATAAAAAAGCGTGTGCATAAAATTTTTAATATCGCATGTTGTTGTGAAAACACAATTCGCATGTGGGGATGAAAACACAATTCGCAAGTGGGTGTGTATCAGAAATCGAATGGTATATTATGTATATCAGTTTTGCATGTTATATATTTTTTTACAAATCGCATGTTGATGAATGAAATCGCACGTTGAAAATACATCGCGTATGACGAGGTATGACCCGGATCGGCCAACCCGACCCGGTCATTACCTATTACTTTATTATAAATACTTAATTACACATGTTTATTCTAGAATGTTCCATTCTGCATGGATAAACCACGTAACCAAATCCCCAATCTTTTGGGAATATCATGCAAATCCCTAACTTATCGGAGCACATCCTAAGTTAGGGGAAACCCTAATGGTAAACTATAAATAGAGGTAAACATCAAAGGTATGATTCATTCTTCTCTCGTTTACTTTCTCTTTCTCTACTCATATTTTCTTACTCCCAAACTGAGACTTATTCTCACGCCAGAGGGTGGTTACAGGAATAACCCCATTCCTGTAACGAGTCCTGACGGTGTTCTGTTTTGCAGTCAGCTGTTCGGATTGCCAAGAGTTAAAGTCTTAGTTGGAGCCTACCGTTCAGGTCAGTGTTTCTTCATTGGCGCCATCCGTGGGACCTTTTGGTAACAACAGTGAACTTAGACCCAATGGCAATCGATCAGAACACAGCAAGAACACCAAATCAAGCAGTGATAACCAGTAATCCGTTGCTGGTGACGAGTTCTGTGGTTACTACCATGCCGGCTTCACCCGCCATAACCAGGTCTCTGGACCAAGAGTTTGAAGCAGAAGCACCACCACCGGGGTTTGCAAGCACCTCAGTCGCCCCCTTTGGGACGACAGCTGCAGACCCTCTCTCATACACCTCCTGGCAACTACGACCAGTGGTACCAACCATAGCAACCACCATTGTTTCTACCCAAGCATCGACAACAACTGCACAGACTATACGTCACAGCACTATGCCCGTTATCACATCCGCGGGTCCAAGTAACACTACACAACAGATGAGCATGGCTCAATACTATCAGCCTCCGGCCACATACGCTATGCCGCCGCTGTACTCAGCGGCACTTATGGCAGCATTGTCCATGCAACCCCATCAGCCAGTAATCATGCCTGCTGGAGTTATGAATGCTCCAGTCACACCTGGGAATCAAGCTTATTTCCCATGATACTACTATGCACCTCCTTACGGGCACCTACCCCCATACAACAACCAGGCATATTTACCCCAGATGACAGCGCAGAGTTATGCTCAGCAGCCGCCATACGCGGCTTACATGCCACCTTGGTGGTCTTTCCCAACGTCACAACCAACCTATGGTCAATCCCCGCCTACGACAGAGCCGGTTTACGACCGGGGTAACACATCAAGGCCTCACTTCTCTCCAAACGGGGGTCCCAGCTCCAGACTCAACATCACCATAGCCCAACCCCCTGTCACCCAGGGGACAAACCAGGGCGGGGCTACTCAACCGATACAGCCCATTAACATGGAAGAAGATGACCTTACCAAGCCTTACAAGCCTATGGACGCTACCTTCAAGTCCAAGTTTACAAGGAGAATCGCCGAGGCCCCGATTAAGGAAAAACCCAAGATGCCCCAGACAGTCGGCAAATACGATGGTTTAGGTGATCCTGGTGATCATCTAAACCTATTCAAGAGTACCGGGGAGGTAGCCTGTTGGCCCATGCCTCTTTGGTGCAAGATGTTCATCCAGACGCCGGTTAGGGCAGCACGAGTATGGTGGGATAGCCAACCTATAGGGGAAATTGATAGTTTCGAAGACCTCGAGTTCAAATTCACATTGTAATTTAGTCAACAGAGGCGACACACAAAGGATCGAAACGAACTCCCACACATCCGCCGGTGAGACAATGAAATAGTGGAGAGTTTCATCGTCAAATTTAACAAAGAGAGCCTGGCGATCCCAGGTATAACAAATGATCTGGCCTGCGGTGCTTTCCTACAAGGGGTAAATGATGATGAGCTGTTAAGGACACTATATGGAAGGGACGGCGTGCCCTCCACCATTGATGAGATCCTAAGAATAGCCAAAGTGTATGTCACACAATAGAAGACTGTGGCGGCCAGTCACGCCAGTAACAAGAAAAAAGAAGCACAAAAAAAGCCAAGATGATAGAGAGCAGCGAAACTCTAAAGGCAAGAACAAAGGAGACAGGTTCCAGAAAGGTGACAGGTCAGACTCACGATACGACAGGTCCAGGAGTTCATATTCAAGAAATTAATCCTCCTCCAAGTCAAGGTTCACCCTAACCTGAGTAAAACGCCGGCAGAAATTTTGGCTTCTGAGAACCTGAAATTCAACCCTCCCAGGCCGTTAAAAGACGCGCCCAATAAAGACACCAGCAAATACTGTGAATATCACAAGGGCAGTGGCCATGATACCAATGATTGATATCAGTTAAAGAAGCAAATCGAATATTTCGTGAAGGCGGGTAAGTTGGCCCACATGGTTCATGAAATAAAGCAAGGACCGCCCCCCAACAAGGATGATGTAGACAAAGGGGCGGGTAAGAGGCAACGGGAGCTAAATATGGTATACGCCGATAAGGGAAAGGGAGCGAAACGGAGTTTCTCCACACTCAAACCCTTGATGCTGGCAACCATGACAGTCGAACCACGTGTTGAGGATTTACACCTCACCACTGACCCTCTAATCATATCTGCCGTCGTTGGCGACTACAACATGTGAAGGATCCTGGTAGACACCGGAAGCTCCGAAGATATTATCTATGAGCATTGTTTCAACATGATGCAACTGGAAGACAATAAGCTTCTCGAATCAGTACACGCCCCTATTAAGGGATTCACCAGAGAAAAGGTTGACCCAATTGGCCAAATAACTTTTCTGGTAACATTTGGACACGCTCCTCGCGAAAGAACCATACTCCTCACATTTTTTGTGGTACGAGCCGAATCCTACCATAATGTAATAATTGGAAGGTTTACCCTGGGAAAACTAGATGCTGTCGTCTCCACGGCGCACGGGTTCATGAAGTTCCCTACACCGCGGGGGATTGCTACTGTTTACCGTGTCAAGTTGGGTGAAGTTTTGGATACTAAGAGATGCCTCCAAGGACCTACTGGTGCCATCGGCCTAGAAAGGAGGGTTTTGAGCACACACCATCCTGAGCAAATAGTTACAATAGGAGACGACCTCTCTCCTGAGGTTAAAAACAACTTGAAGCAGTTGTTAAGGAGGAACGACGATATCTTTGTTTTGAACACTCTAACATGACCGGGATACCCCCAGGATAAGGCAGAGCCCATGTTAGCTACGCTCCCAGGCATTAAGCCAGTGGCCCAGGGGAAGCGTAGCATGGCCCCGGATCGAAAAGCATCAGTAGTAAAAGAAGTACGAAAACTGGTGGAAGCTAGAAACCTCCGGGAAACTAAATACCATACATGGGTATCAAACCCCGTGATGGTCAAAAAAACCAGATGGCACATGACGGATGTGCATTGATTTCAAAGATTTGAACAAGGCCTGCCCCAAAGACACTTATCCACTGCCGGAGATGGGTTTCAAAGTTGACTCTTTGGTCCCTTATAGGTACAAGTGCTTTTTAGACGCCTATAAGGGTTACCACCATATCAAGATGTCAAGAGAAGACGAAGAAAAAAAGGCGTTTCACACCAATATAGGCATCTTTTTCTACATCAAAATGCCTTTTTGTCCGCGAAATGCCGAGGCCACTTATCAACGTCTCATGGACAAGGCCTCCGAGAAGCAAATCGAAAGAAACTTGGAGGTGTATGTCGATGATTTAGTAATCAAGAGCAGGGAGGAAAAACAAATGCTCGAGGATATCGAAGAAACCTTCCAAAAGCTGAGAGAATACAACATTAAACTCAACCCCAAGAAATGTTCATTCGGGGTAGAAGAAGGTAAGTTCTTGGGGGTAGTGGTCACCCGGGACGGCTTTAAAGCTAACCCAGAAAAAAATAGCCGCTATAACACGAATGCCTTCCCCCAGAACTTTAAAGGAGGCACAAGCACTGAATGGGCGTTTAGTGGCCATAAACAGATTCTTGGCAAGACACGCCGAGAGATCTTTCCCACTCATAAAAACGTTGAAAGACTGCCTCAACAAGAAAAACTTCAAAAGGACCAGCGAAGCAGAAGAGGCCTTGCAAGACATGAAGCGATTCATTGAAAAGCTACCTATGTTGACTGCGCCATATCCAGAAGAACTCTTAAAGATGTACCTGGCGGCAGCCCACAACGCTGTAAGCGCGGTACTCATGGTAGAAAGGGATGGCAAACAAACGCCCATATAATACATTAGCCGGGTGTTAGCGGGACCTGAAACACTGTATCCAACACTTGAAAAACTAGTACTTGCTTTAGTCAACGCTACACGGCGTCTCCGAAGATACTTTCAAGGACACCGCGTGCAAGTCTTAACAAATTATCCCCTACAGCAAATCTTACACAAACCAAAAATCTTTGGAAGATTGGCCAAATGGGCGATTGATTTGGGAGCCCTAGACATTGAATATCGAAAATGAACAGCAATCAACGGGCAAGTGATCGCCGATTTCTTAGCTGAGATTCCTGACGGGGAAGTGATACAAGACCCTGTTGTCAAAGACATACCCGAGTCTAGCACAGCCAGGCAAACCTGGAAGTTATACACTGACGGATCTTCCAGTGGAAAAGGATCCGGGGCGGGCCTCATGCTGATAAGCCCAGATGAAATAAGACTGATGTACGCCATGCGGTTTGACTTTGAATGCTCCAACAATGACGCAGAGTATGAAGCGCTGCTAGCGGGCTTGAGAATGGCCCAGTCTATGGGAGCAACAAGGGTCGATGCATATGTTGACTCTCTATTAGTCAATAACCAGGTGAACGAGACTTATTAAGCCAAGGATGAGGCGATGGCAAAATACCTGGTTAAGACCAAGGAGCTCATAGCTTCTTTCGACAGCGTCACACTCAATCATGTCCATTGGGGAAAAAATCAAATAGCTGACGCCTTGAGCAAGCTAGCTACCTCGGGCATGGAAAAGGAAGTAAAGGTGGAAACGCTACAAGCACCTTCCATAGAACCTCGTGAAGTGTCCGCCGTCACAGCGGAAGAAGCCTGTTGTTACACTCCAATTCTAAAGTTCCTCACAAAGGGGGAATTACCCTCCGCCAGAGGTGAAGCCCAGAAGATACAAACCAAGGCGTTACAATATGAAGTGAACAACGGCGTCCTACACAAGAAGTCATATCTGGGACCATTATTGCGGTGTGTATCCCCGGCAGAAGCCAAGTACCTGATCCAGGAAATACATGCCGGTATATGCGGCATGCACGCCGAGCCCCGGGTAGTTGTTGCCAAAATCCAAAATGCTGGATACTATTGGCCCGGGATGCACGAAGACGCGGTAGACGAATTCAGAAAATGCCGCAGTTGTCAAAATTTTGCTCCACAAACGCTCCGCCCTAAAAACAACTTAATTCCCGTCACGGCGGCCTGGCCTTTTCAAGAATGGGCAGTCGATATCGTGGGACCATTCCCACTGGCCCCAGGGAAGCTAAAATACTTAATTGTGACGATTGATTATTTCACCAAGTGGATTTAAGCAAATCCTTTAGCCAAGATAACAGCTGAAAATGCCAAGAAATTCCTATGGGAACACATAGTGTGCCGATTCGGATTACCTCTATATCTTGTAAGTGACAATTGAACACAATTCACAGATAGAGTCTTGCAAGATTGGTGTGCAGAGCTTCAGATTCAACAAATCTTTACATCAATCGCACGCCCCTAAGGAAACGGCCAAGTAGAGCGGGCAAATAGGAGTTTGCTTGATGGAATCAAAAGAAGGTTAGGCTACGAGGGAAGCTCTTGGGTAGAAGAATTGCCAAATCTCCTCTGGGCACAACGAACTATGCCCAAGACAAGCAACAGCGAAACCCCCTCCAGCCTAACCTATGGCGCAGAGGCAATGATACCCGCGGAAGTTGGATTACCTTCGCTAAGGCGCCTAACTACTGATGATGATAATGACAGGCTCCTGCAGGAAGGCCTGGACCTCCTACAAGAACGACGCGAGGTAGCCGCCATCAGCGAGGCAAAATATAAGAAAACTTTAGAGAAGTACTATAACCAACACGTGGCTCAGCAAACTTTCAAGGAAGGCGAGTTTGTCATGCGGGATAACGAGGCCAGTAGAGCGGAAGCCTCAGGCAATCTGGGACCCAACTGGGAAGGCCCCTATATTGTCCAAGAAGACTTAGGCAAAGGGGCTTACCGCCTATCCAGGCTCGATGGCACAGCGGTTCCACGTAGCTGGAACGCTGCTCAGTTGAAGAAATGTTACATGTAGACTCCCACCCCTAACGGTGGGATTGACTGTTTTCTTTTTATGAACAAGTGTAATCCATCATTGACGATGTCTCTTTTTCTTTTAAGTCATTGAGTTAATAAAGATAGTTTTTATTTTCTTTTATAACTCACATGTATAATAAAAATTACCATCGCATTTATACTGCATATTACGGTACAAAAAATTACCATCGCATTCAAACTGCATATAACGGTAAGAAACGTCTCTGACACGAAATATTTTTCATATATAAGTCAAACGACCAAAACTATACAGCGCTAAGAGTGGGTATCTTGGTAATAGATACATTAACCACTACAAAAAAAGTTAGGTTTTTTGGTAATAAATACATCCAATTATCTTACAAAAACCAAGTACTTGTCCCTGTTGTTATACATCAACATATGGGAATATCAAAAAATGAACATGTTCTACTTATCTACACATCGGGAAACATTGCCATCACCTCTGCATGGGTGTACAATGCTTCGTCGTAATACTCCAAGGGATGAGGATCGACGATGAGGTCATCAATATTCACCTCGTCCACCAGAGAAGCTGACATCCTCCGATCACCAACCGGGCTTGCACATCGGCGGCCACTCCGGCGTCGTTCATATATCGCCCTACAATGTTGGACATACTCGGGGGGAAATGCTTGCATCAGGGTGTTGGCCGATAGAAGAGCCACACCTATTTCAGCCTTAGAAGGGTCGTCATCTCCGATACTCTTGCAAGACCTGTTTATCAGGGGCATGGTATCATCGGAGTTAGTCTTCTTACTTCAAATCATCTCCTATGTCACCGGATCCCGGAGACCGATCAAACCCTCCACTGCATCCAAATTTCGAAATACATCGGAAATTTTCCGATTACGGCATTGTCGACCCATTTCTTCAATTACCAAATTTAGAAAAAAGGGGGACACAATTTATAGGAGATTAAGAAGTTTGACGAAAGTGACGACAACAAAATTAATAATATAACATCATTACGTGCCAAGTCACCACACTTAAGTAAAACGACGACGTCATTCATCATGAAAATCGCATTAAATGTCTGATAGAAATCAAGTGCTTACACGCACCCCAAACAAAACAGTGTTTTTACAAAATATCTAAGGAACAGTGTACATAACAAATAAAATAAAACACTCATTCCTCTCCAGACTCCTCTGCCGGATCCAGCATCAGGCGTAAGGAGCCCACGCAATCCTCAGTCACCTTGTCCATCAGCTCCGCATATGTGGGCAGGGGATCATTATAAGCCGCCTCAAGAGCATCCGCTATCTCCGCCTTCAATTTGCCCCTATTCTACTGGAACGCGGGAGTAATCCTATCAGTCTTTTGGAAATTAAAACAACCTTGGTAAATGCCATCATGATGCCCTAACTGATAAGCGGCGGCAGAGAGGCGGTCCGAAAGAGTCACAAAGGACTCCGATTGGCGCAGATACTCAAAAGCCCCACCCAAGCCATTGGTTATCAACCAATTCCTGTCACCCTGTAAACCAGCCAGGCGGCTGGTCAGGCTATCCACCTCGGCGTTCGACTGGTCCAATGCACTTTCTGCCTCTTTAAGGTGCGCCTAGTGGGTTGTTGAGGACTGAACAAGCTGACTCTTCTCGGAGACAAGGGAGTCACACAAGTGGGAGTCACACAAGTGCTGGAGTTTCCTAAGTTGTTCCTCCCGCTCCTCCAACTCAACCTGTTTGGCTTGGACCTTGGCATTGGACGGCTCTAACTCCGCAGTTAGACCTTGATACCGCTCCTTCACCTAAGACATAAAATCAGTGTCAATACGGAACTTTTCCATCTTAGCAGACAGCTCAGATCTCACCTTTTGAGCCTCGGTGACAGCTTTACGTTCCAACTCCTCCTGAACGTTTTTGGCGTGAGCAAGGACTCAGTCTTTTTCCACTATATCGCGAGCCCACAATATCCTCTCTTTGGCAAGGTTGGCTGTTACACGCTTCAGATCATCCTCTGCCTTGTTTTTCTCGAAGACAAACCGACTCTCCTTGAGACCTGCGGCTTGGAGCTGGCTTTCCAAGCGGTACTTTTAATCCATAAGCTCCTGAATGGTAATCCACGCCTGGTGGAGCTCGTTGTTATCATGCATCCACCGGCGTCGGATTTCCGCCAACCTCTGAGGTTGACTTACTGCATCTACCATTGTTGCATTCATCAGGTTCTCATTATTCAACCCCTCTACATAGGCTGATTCAACCGGGGGATATGCACGCTCAACCCAGTGATGCACCACTGGGGGGAAGATCAACCTGGACGACTCCGCTATCTTCCATTTAGGTTTATAGCGCTTGTCTTGAACATTCGGATCCCCGTAAATGGTGGGCAGATAGAGATCATCACCCAAATGGGCCCCATCATCAACAAAGCCGCTGCTAGACCCCCCAGTATCACTTATAGTAGCATCCCTGGCACTTGTTGACTCACCAGCAATAGAAGTTGCGGGCACCTCCTTCTCGGATGCAGCGGAAACACCAATAGGAAAGTCAAACAAGGATATGGGGGTAACTCCGGAAAGAAGTGGCGTAGAAACAGGGCTGGTTGTCACAGCCACAGCAGTTGTGAACACAGGTGGCGGCATTGAAGAGCTAACAGCTGCAGCACTCGCCTGGGATATAAGGTCTGAAAGGCTTGGTCCGCCGGCAACGGAAGACACAACATCCACAGATGTCAAGGGCATAGAGGACACACCCTCAACTCGGGCCTCAGCAAAGGAACCTGCATCAAATCAGATATTCAGCCCAAGAACACAGAAATTAAACGCCTACATTGACAAATAAAGTCACTTACCGTAGGTAAGATGTGAGCAGCCTGGATTTCTTGAAAAGAAGTCAAAGGAGGCAATATTCTCTGTTTTTTCTGCGCGCGTGGTGGACTCACCAAATCAGCAGCAGTAGAGGTAACAGCAGCGCCTCTGGGGGCACAGAAACGCTAATCGCCAAAGGAGAAGTAGTGGCCCCGCGGCCATATATTTCCTCCCGGTGATCTTCACCCGAGTTGGTTTTTTCGTCTCTGCGACAGAAACACTACTTCCTCCGCTGGGGGGAGGCTGAGATATATAAGCAGTTCGATCCGCCGGCACGGCGGGTAGCAGAAACTGCTCAAGGTGGATCTTCAGCACGTCGGGTTCCTGTTCCCTAATCACGCGATCCGCGGCCCTCAAAACAGCGTTCCGAGGGGGATCAACGAAATCAAACAAGCTCCACTTACCTATTTGACATTTACACATGTTAATACAAATACAATTAGCAAAGTAAATTCAAAGCAAATTGCCACGTACCTTCATCATCCCTCTGGAAGGAATGATACAACCGGATGTCATGCCATAGCAAACTCATCCCCGCCATCACCAGGGCCCCCTTCGGGATCACCGTACACTCGGAAGGGCATTGACTCAACCTCTTAAACAGGGCGTTCACAACATAAGCATCAGCAGGGGGACCGTCATCCTTGAATTTGTCCTTGGCCCCATTTCCCTCCACTGCATTTCCCTGGGGATAACACTGGCGTCAATATAGAAGAACTTCTTCTTCTATTCCTTATCCATGGAACTGGTAGGGATGTCCCTCAAGCAAGACACACCAATGTCTCGCCTATAAAAGGTAAAAAGAGGGGATTTCCAAACAAGTACGAAAAAATCCCTAAAAACGGTAATTTCAGGGATACGACCCAGGGCTATGCAAGCAAACTCAAAATGACGAAGTTTGACCAACCCTAAAGGATGCAGTTGGGAGATGTGAATGGGATACTGGTCAAGAACGGACTTACAAAACTTGGTGATTGGCAACCGGAAATTGCAGAATTTGAAAAAATCACTGAACAAAGTGATTTTCCCCTGTTTCAATGGGAACATTGTGTATGTCTTCGAAGGCAACACCGGGTTCCATTCTCGCTTGATGTTGTACTCTTGTACAAGATTGTTGTATGATACAGGTCCCCATTTGCAATACAATGCATCAGAACCTGTTTGGGTAGAAGAAGATTTGCCAGTTTTGGAGGCCATTTTTGAAATCAAGAAATTAAAGAAGTGAAAAAGTCGTGAACAAAGATGGAAATGGAATTCCAAAACCTAAACGGGAAACCTATTTATAAGGGATAACAACCTTTCGAATTCAAAAAGGCAAACGGATGGGAACGCGTGTCAAGACAGGGGAGGTACAACTGTCATCCTAATGATAACCTAACTGTCACATCCTTTCCCATCGCCTCCATTTTTCAAAAAAGTAACGGTACCCCACTCGAGAAACTTACACTCAAAGGGGGAATTTTGACTTTTTTCCTTTTTAGTCTGATCTCATGAACTTTATTTCATAACTTCGGACTGGGGGGACATGACGAGGTATGACCCGGATCGGCCAATCCGACCTGGTCATTACCTATTATTATATTATAAATACTTAATTACACATGTTTATTCTAGAATGTTCCATTCTGCGTGGATTAACCATGCAACCAAATCCCCAATCTTTTGGGAAGATCATCCAAATCCCTAACTTATCGGAGCCCATCCTAAGTTAGGGGAAACCCTAATGGTAAACTACAAATAGAGGTAAACATCAAAGGTATGATTCATTATGCTCTCGTTTACTTTCTCTTTCTCTACTCATACTTTCTTACTCCCAAACCGAGACTTATTCTCACGCCGGAGGGTGGTTACAGGAATAACTCCATTCATGTAACGAGTCCTAACGGTGTTTTGTTTTGCAGTCAGCTGTTCGGATTGCCAAGAGTTGAAGTCTTAGTCGGAGCCTACCGTTCAGGTCAGTGTTTCTTCAACGTACGCAATGTACGTTAAGCCATTTTGCACGTTAACCTGCCTCTCTTAACGTACGCTGTAATGAAGTGAAAATATCGGTAATGGTATTATATTATGGTATATATGTCGGTTATTGTATCAAATTGTATATATGGCGGTTATTGTACAAAGTGTCTTAACGTACGTTGCGTACGCGATTGCCTTACAACATGTGAAAATTTCTTTACAACATGCAATTTCCCTTTTTCTTCATTTTTTACATGCGACTTTACATTATGTTTGTACATGCGACTTTCCATAGTTAAATGAATATACATGCGATTTTCCATAATTAAATGAACATGCGCTTTGATTTGTTTAGTTTCATACATGCGATTTCACAAATTTAGGGTACATGCGATTTTGTTTTTATTAATAACATGTGATCTGTCCTCGCGATGCGAGAACCAATGTGAACACAAAATAAATTCTAAAAAAAATCAAAAATGCACTCAAAATTTTTTTTTAATATTTTTTTTCAAAAAATCGCTATATTTTGTTACCATTAAAAAAAAACTTTTTTTTTCGAGTAACAGATATCTATGCACATGTGCATATGTATCATTACTTCGACAAATTCGGTAATACGTTATCAGGAATAGACAATTGCACTTTAATTTACAATACTATTCGTAATACAGTACTTTTTACATTACCAATATTTAAAATGCACATGCGCATCATTAGGTATAACCATGATATAACGTGTTTTGGTACAAAAAGTTTATGATTTTGAATGGAGAAGTAGGCCCATATACATGCGATTTTCCATAATTAAATGAACATGCTTTGATTTGTTTAGTTTCATACATGCGATTTCACAAATTTAGGGTACATGCGATTTTGTTTTTATTAATAACGTGCGATCTGTCATCGCATACGCAATTTACGTTAATGCATATTGTACGATATACTTATATATATATATATATATATATATATATATATATATATATATATATATATATATATATATATATATAGAGGGAGAGAGGAACGGGATCAGGAAAAAACGGCAAAAAGTGTGAGAACAGTGAGAACGCATCCTGGCCGAACACGTGGTGTGGGGCATGATCAGTGTCCGAGGGGTTTTTTTGTCTTTTTAGTATTCTTCTCCTTTCACTATTTTTGCATTTGACATGCTGCTTTTTTTGCGTGCAAGATAATTTTGGCATTATGTAGAATTATTAATTATTTGGCGTTTTACTGTTTTTCTCAGATTTCTTTTCGTTGAATTAATTCTTTTTTGTGTCACATAGTTAATTTTTTGGAGTTATGGCTTTTTCCATGTTATTTTTGGTGTTTTATATCTTTTTGTTAATAATTGATTACCATAGATTAATATTTTATAAAACTACAATAACACGAAAATCAAAATAAACTTATAGTCTTCCGTTGGTGGGATTACATCAGAGATGTACCCATCGCTTTGTTCTTCACTTTCTTCAGATTCTTCATCATCAAATTTCATTTTTGCGTATAACGCCATTAGCTCGTCTCTTTTTTGCTGAAGCCTATTCTTGAATATGACTGCATCCTTGGATTTTGGATCGTTTGAAGGTGTTAAATCACAGAGTTGTTCAATGATAGATAGCAACCATGTCTTCAACATTTCTTCCATTGGCCTTGAATATTGCACCCTATTTTTATAAGTCACTTCAAGTGTTCCTTCTTCCTCATGCAATACCCAACTGCTAAGTTATGGTATATGAGTATCTTCAATATCATCATCATCTTCATCATCTTCTGCCGGAAATTTTCTCTTCAGTCTTTTTATTACAGTTCTCATTCTTTCACAATTGTTGTCTATTGGAACCCCATGGGCCAGGATATCCTTCTGAACATTTTCATTCATTCCAAGCATTGCTTTGATTGTCCTTACCTTTACCCATCTCCTATCAGAGAACTTTATGATGAATCGTTTCTCTTTCCTTTCAAACCTCCATGCAATAACCTTAGCCTTTTTTAAACTTTTTGGCGTTTTGGACAATATGTGGCGTTTTAGTTAAATTTTTTGGCGTGTTTGAGCTTGGGTTCTCATAGTCTTCTTTTATATTGACTCCCTTTTCCCGCGTATGACAGGTAATTATGGCGTTTTGAAAACGATAAATAAATATAATAAATGTTAGTAATTATGTTTTGCGTCGTTTCATTTTACTGTTTTTTGCAGTTTACCGTGTTTTGTTTTCAGACTCAACTGTTTTTATGGTGTAACATGCAAATCTTTGACGGCTGTAATTATGGCGTTTTGTTTTCCAATGACGGTTAGATAACTATTGGACTTCTTTTTGTTTTATATTCTTTGCACATTGTTTCACGCTTTTTTTATAATATTCGTTGTTCAAATTAATTTTATTATAGTTTGGTAGTTTTTTGAGGGCGTTTTTTTATGGCATTATGGCGTTTCACACGCATTTGCTAATTTTGGCGTTTTATTATATTTTTCATTATAGCATTAATATTCTTTTTGTTGTTTATTAACTGAAATTACAAAATAAACAATAGATAAAGAAAATTAAAAAAAAATAAAGTAGAAGCAATTTATGATTTTAAATCTTCAGTGTTATCAGTCTCTTTTTTCTTTTGAAACTACAAGAAATGTGACAAATAAATGGTGTTTTGGGTTTGGCATTGTTTATTTTCTTTGTTCATGTGTTGAAGTGTCTTTGTGGATGTTGGAGACATAGATCGACCCCGTGTGGATGGATGCTATATACCTGTTGTCTTCATTATAATCATCGAGGCCAAAGTAGCATTTACACTGGTAGAGGTCTCTTCTTATCATCCAAACCTTCTTCAGGAACAAAGATGACAGTATGCCATATGGGTGTCATCAGTTCCTCTTTTTTCAATTTTGTCCATCTCATGCAGCAAAATCTTTCTACACTCACGTAACAAATCATTCAATGAAGCTTCATGCAGAACATTACTGAGGATCAAAGAAAAGATGTTTTGCCGTCATTGTATTTTTTTGGCGTTTTGCATTGAGTTGTAAATTTTTTTAGCAACCACTATGTGTTTTTTTGGTTTGATAAACGGAAGGTGGTGAGACGTTTCTATTTATAGAATTTTTTTTGGCACGTAGTTTAGGCGGGATGTTATTTTTATAACAAAAATGCAATTAACATTTATCCTGATGTAAGTTTTGGCGTTATATATAATGGCGTTTCATATTTTTTGGCGTTTTTGTAGTATGAGAGCTTAAATAAAAACCCAGAAAAAAGTACCTAGTGATAAAATTGGCGTTTTGTATGTATTTGGCGTTTTACTTTTCAATGGCGTTTTATGTGAGAAATGGTTTTTTTACTTTTTTTACCCTTAATGAAGCGTGTCCACGTAATAAAATTGTTGTTATTTACAAAAATGTCACCGCGCCAATCTATTCCATAGATTGTTTTGATCGGACGATCAATAAGCGTTCTCACTGTTCTCACACTTTCTACCGTTTTCACTAAATCCTGACCCTATATATACATATATATATATATATATATATAGTAAATAATAATAATAATCACCCAATAATGGACTAGCATGATGAGTCCCCAAGGTTTATGTTACTGACACTTGAACCCACCAAAGTTACATCATTGACAATTCTTGCAGATAGATACTAGTTTTATATCTATCTCTTTTGTCCCTTTTATTATATATTATCTACCTTTCGAAATGAATTTTTTTTTAAAAATTACCCTTAATAAAACTCAACTGTGATTTAACCTTATCCTTGGAGACTGATTCTGTATTCCTCTATTGTTGTTGGGTATTTTTTTCCCTACCAACTTATGAAATGGTAAGTGAGTGGTCCATAAACTGTACAAACTGTACGTACACAATATTGTTTCTATGGGTGATGTTGTGGCATTCAAGTAAACACTATGTGTGGTAAATAATGCAGCTTCTTTAGGATCTCTAGGTGATTCATAAATGACAAAGACAAGCTACAATGACTTCAGAACATCTTTCTCATTAGCATATCTACAAAGGGATAAGGTTGTAAAAAATTAACAAAGACAATGATATGAGAAGGTAAAAAATAAAAACATTTTGTGCTGAACGCACGTTTACTTCACCTAATTACATTTACCAGGTGATAGGGTTTTTTTTCTCTTTTGCAAAGTAAATTCACGGATAATCCATATGAGTTGAGACACATTACGGATTTGATCTCTAAGATTTGATCCTTAATAACATGATTTGCTTCTATCCTCAGGGGCGGACCCACCTTATGGTGTGGGTGGGTGGCCGCACCCTTTGAAAAAAAAATTGAGTGCTATTTTCCGCGAAAAATCCCGACCACAGCCCTTGAAAAATTCCGACCGAACCCTTTAGAAATTTTCGTCGCACCCCTTAGAAAAAAATGTTAGGAATTTATATAAAAAAATTGTGAACAAGGATTTAAACCCGACACAATTATGTAAACAAGTTAGCCTACTAATCTCTTTAAATAAAACTTGTATTGTAACCCAACATCAAGCCCAATTATATAAGTTTATATTAAAGCCCAAGTGCCCAACCCAAATAACTAAATCAATTAAACAAAACATAACCCAATCGTCCATTAATCTCCCTCCCGCCCTCCCCGTGCTGCCAGCGATCGACAAACAAAACAACCCCCACCCTGCAGACGACTTCGATCAGCCACAATCTTGCCGGAATCGCAAAAATTCCGGCCACAACAGTACCGAACTCTTGAAATTATAGAGGTACCTTGATTTGTTTTTAGTTATTTTGATGTTTATGTGGTTTTTTCAAGAGAAAATAGACATATATATTTGTTAAAAAGGTTTAAAATTTTATGTGTTTTCATGTATTTTTGAGTTGTTCTAGTCTTTATAGGATGGGTTTGTTGATTATATGATTGTAGTTGATTATATGATTCTTGTATAGGGTTTGTTGATTATATGATTGTAATTGATTAAGGAATATTGGGAGATGGTTGAAACTCGAAGATCATTGTTTATTTTGTATGTGACAATGAGTAATGAAGTTATGGTGCGATTTCTCAACAAGAGGAAAGTGGTTGAAAATTTTGTTGATGTGAATAATCTTCCCTCTGATCCTCATGATCGCAAGGCGATTGCATCATACAACGTGAATCAACGAGATGATGTTAGAAGGGCATACCTGTTAGGGGTTAATTTTCATAACTATGGATCACATATCCTTAGATTCGCCTGGATCACTGATCCTTAACAGATGGTGTAGGAAGTCTGAGGATCACAGATCCTTATTATTACATAAGTTGGCTAATAATTGTTCTCTATGTTTTCTCATGATTATGTGCAGGTCATGGGTGACGTGGACCAAGTCATAGCTGGAATCTCGGTCAATATTCGTTGAAGTTGCTGCACATGTTGAATTCCCTCAACGTTCATGAGCTTGGACGTGGTCTCCCATAATTTTCGGACTTAGTTGTTAGTTTGATTAAAAAGGGGTTAATCAAGTGTTTTTAGGCAAGAACATTAGTTGATACACACACTAATACTCTTGAATACAAGCTCGTAAACAATACTCTCTCTCTCTCTCACATTAGAAAATAATCGTTGTACCACACTTGATCAACATCCGAGGTTTTTTATGCAGGAGATCTGATAAGGATCAAGGACTTTTTCCTCGTATAAATCATTGTGTTCATTGTTCTCAATATTACACATTTGATCATATCCTTGTTCATCATTCAAGCACACTACCTCACAAAATCAGATTTGGTTACATTATCCTTTGTTTGATTTTTGGCCAAAACAGTTTGGCACCCACCGTGGGGCAAGTGGTGCTTCCATTTTAAGAAAAATCTGTCTTTTGTTCATTTTTGTTCAATATCATCACTTCCATGGCTTCTCAGGGAAAACCCACTTCAAGTGCCATGCCGGCGGTTACTTCATCCCAAACTAGTGCATCGTTACCTCTTATTCCTCCACCATACCAGAAGAATGCGGATAATACTCAAAAGAAGACATCATCAGTCTTCCAAGGATCAAAATTTTCTACTAGTTCTTGTTCTACTAACACTAACAGTGATATTTCTATTTTCTTTTCACAGATAAAGAGCTACATGGAGCAACAAGACAAAACTAAACAGAGGATCCTTCGTGAGAATGATGACATCAAGAAACATAAGAGGCCAGCAGAGGACCACTCTCCATTGGTGCCCAGGATGTTGGACTTCGTCACCCTAGTAAATGCAGCACAACAGTCCAGGATGTCCACCACGTAACCTCAGTGATCCTCAATTCTACAGCAAGGATCACTTATGATGACCCTTCCTTAAGGATCATCGATCCATCAACATGGATCATTGGCCATGACCCTTCCTCAAGGATCCTCAATCCATCAGCATGGAACAGTGACGACCACTCAGCATCAATGATCCTTCCTTCGTTCTGAAGGATATATGGAGACGTTTCCGGCTCAAGGATCCTACTTCAACAATCAAGGATCCTCACCCGTGGTTCAAGGATTTATGGATCACATATCCAGACCTCCGATGCAGACCTACCTGGGACCTAATGTCTTTCAGGATCAAGGATCCCCAGGGAGACAGTCATGGTGAAGCTCTGAAATTCATGAAGGGGATTTCATCCCTATGCAAACCATTGCTTCTTCTGGCTTACTGTTATACCAGACATGTCTTATCCTCGATATACTTCTAGCATACCAACTTCGAATCAGTCAGGAGGTAACAATTTTAATACTTCTTTTGATACTAACTTTGGTTATATGCAAGATGCGGGAATCAACCAAGATATGGCCAGAGAATTGCAGAAACTCAAGGACATGATATCCAGTGTCCCAGGAGTGGTCAAACCCGTTCCTGAGATCCCAGATGAAAGTCACAAATTATCTTGCTTTGCACCTCCCATTACAACATGAAGCTAAATCCTTCAAAGTGTCATTTTGGTGTTAAAGTCAGGAAATTCCTAGGATACATGGTGACCAAAAGGGGGATTCAAGCTAGTCATGGACAGATAAAAGCAATAGTGAACATCAAATCTCCAACCAATGCAAAGGATGTACAAAGGTTAACAGGAAGGATCGCATCCTTGAATAGGTTCATCTCAAAGTCTTCAGAAAAGTGCAAGGATTTCTATGACATACTGAGGAAGAATAAAAAGTTTGAGTGGACTGAGAAGCATGAAGCTGCTCTCAATGCTCTCAAGGATTATCTATCCTCAGCACCAGCCCTGATGAAACTAGAAGATGGTGAGCAATTATCCTTGTACTTAGCTGTTTCAGGTAAAGCAGTAAGTGCAGTCTTAGTTAAGGATCATGAAGGTCAACAACATCAAGTATACTATGTAAGTAAAAGCCTTCTTGATGCCGAAGCCAGGTATTCTCCCTTAGAGAAATTAATTCTTGCCTTGATTATGACTTCCACTAAACTTAGACATTACTTTGAAACTCATACCATTATTGTGAAAACTAACTTTCCTATTAAGAATGTTTTCAGGAAGCCTGAAATGTCAGGTAGAATGGCAAAATGGACAATCAAGCTTAGTGCATATGACATTAAGTATGAACCCAGTCTGCCATCAAGTCTCAAGCTTTGGCTGACTTTGTGGCTGATTTCAGTAGTGATCTACAAAGGGAAGCTGAACTAAAGGTTCAACAACTTGAGGAGACCAAAGATCCTTGGACACTCGTCACAGATGGAACCTTAAATGTCAAAGGAACTGGATTATGCCTACTACTAAAATCGCCACAAAGGGACATAATACCCCAATCTATTGCATGTGAATTCCAAACTACTAATAATGAAGCAGAATATATGGCCTTAATAACAGGTTTGTAATTAGCTAAACACATGAGGATCAGGTATCTTCAAGTATGTATTGATTCATTGCTAATTACTAACCATTTTAATGGATCATATGATGCCAAAGGAGAAAAACTAATCAAATATTTAGAAATAGTCAAGAAATTAGCAAATTCTTTTGATTTTTTTCAGCATAACACAGGTACCCAGAGAGGAGAATGCAGAGGCAGATGCCCTAGCAAATCTAGGATCATCCTTAAAGATACTAGAGGATGTCAGGATTCCTATTATTCATATCTTTTCTCTTGCAATCAAAGAAAACGATGCAATGGAGATAGTTGAGGATACTGCAATTGTACCTAGTGATGATGTGCAGCCAAATCCAAGATCATGGATCCTTCCAGTTCTGAAATATATCCAGAATGGGGAAATTCCCATAGAGGAGAATCCTAGAGCTTTCAGGATTAAGGTATCTAAATTTACTGTAATAAATAACATGTTATGTAAGAGATCTCTTGCAGGTCCCTATTTGCGATGTATTCAGGATCCAGAAATTCAAGAAGTCTTGAAGGATTTTCATGAAGGAGACTGTGGAAATCACACTGAGGGCAGAGCACTATTCTCAAGGATCCTTAGAACAGGATACTATTGGCCTACAATGAAGAAGGATGCTGTAGAATATGCAAGGAAGTGTGATGCTTACCAAAGACATAGCAACATCCTACATCAACCAGTAGAGCCTTTATATCCAGTAGTCTCCTCTTGGACATTTATGAAATGGGGAATGGATATAGTAGGTAAACTCCCTAAAGCACCTGGAGGAAAAGTATTCACGCTAGCTGTTAGGGCTGGATTTTTATTATAGGTGATCCTTATACGTGATCCTAACCAGTGATCCTTGTTTCTTTGGCAGACAGTGATCCTCAGTAGGACTTCAGGATCAGGATCATGGGACATTATAGTGATCCTCATACTAACGGCCACTTCCACTTAATACAATATTGTTTTGCAGGAACATCTAGCAGGATACGCTCTAGGCATCATGATCAAGGGACGCGTCTTCACAATTATGGCAAGAGCTTAATTGAAGATAAACGTTGCACAGGATATGGAAACTTGGCTTGATTTATGGGCGGCTATTTAGGCTAGATTGTATCTCATTTCTAAAGGGGTAATGAGCTGAATATTAGTTTAGCTACCTAAAATAGGTCACCTACACACGTATAAATACCACTCTTCCTCATTCGGAAGAACACACACGACATACAACGCAACTCTCACACACTTAGACACCAAAAGCAATAGTGATCCTTGTACTCAGCTCATTATCATCCAAAGTTGTAACCATTTTGTTCTTATATTGAAGTTTGGTGATCGGTAGTTGCCATCACCCGAGGTTTTTTATGCCGGAGATCATATATTGATCAAGGGCTTTTTCCTCGTATAAATCATTGTGTCTTTGCATATTTCTCATAAAAGTGATCCTTTACTTTTATAATTAACCAAGCATCATACCCCGTTTACATAAAGTTTGGTTACATTATCCTTGTGTGATTTTTGACCAAAACAGTTTGGCGCCCACCGTGGGGCAATTGGTGCTTCATTCATAAGAAAATCTTTTGTTCGAAATCATTTCGAAGAGTTACATGGCTTCATCATTGAAAAACATGTCCACGACAATGTCTGCAGTCACCTCGTCCCAGAGCATTCTGCCTCCACCACCGGCAGGATCCCAGAAGAATGCTGAGAAGAGACAAACTACTACCACTTCTAAAACTCCATCTCCTTCTGCTATGAATTCTTATATTCCCAGTACTAGTGATGTATTTACTTTGATTTTGCAGATGAAGGATCGTATGCAGCGGCAGGATGAAACTAATGAAAGGATCCTCAGGGAAATTGGAGATCTCAAAAGACAGAAGAAAACGGCAGAGGATCATTCTCCATTAATGCCCAAATCCTTGAGCTTTGATACTCCAATGATTACTTCTCAGCCATCAGGAATTCCAGACGTGCAAATCATGGGAGAATCAAGAGGATTGCACCACGGATCGACAACAATGACTCAGGCAATAGGCTCACACTTCCAGCCGGCAGGATCCTATCCCCAGCATTTAGGATCCTTCATGAATCCGGGAGCCTATCCGGGGGCACAGCAGTTTCAAGGATCCTACTTTGTTCCAGGATCATTCCAGGGCCAAGGATCCTCCTTTGTTCCAGGATCATCCCAGGTTCAAGGATCCTCCTTCGTTCCAGGATCATCCCAGACACCAGGATCCTTCCAGATACCAGGATCCCTAAAAAGTTTGCAAACAGGAAGTCTAGATGTCCATCAAGGGGACTTCATTCCAATGCAGACCATTGCTTCCACTGGTCCCTCCGTTGTTCCAGAATCCCAGCAATATGGGTTCCCTAACTTGAACCCAATGGGAGGTAACACTTTAAATAATTATCCTACCACTAACCATGGATTCATGCAGGATACAGGTACCAATCATGCTATGGCCAGGGAGTTGCAGAAGCTAAAAGATATGATCTCAAGTGTTCCAGGGGTAGTCAAGCCTATCCCAGAGATTGCAGATGGAAGCCACAAGGTATCTCGCTTTGCACCACCAATTTGTGATGCAGAGGTACCCAAAAGGTTCCATATCCCTACCATGAAGCTGTATGATGGCACAACGGATCCAGAGGAGCATATAGCACAATACAGGGAGAGGATGGAGATCAATCCTATCCCAGAAAAGTTGAAGGAAGCATGCCTATGTAAAGGATTTGGATCCACTCTTACGGGATCAGCTCTTAAGTGGCTGCTAAGTCTTCCCCCCTACTCTATTACTTCATTTGCTAATTTAGTTAATTTATTCAATAACCAATTCTCTTGTAGCAGAAAATTTGAAAAATTAACTAGTGATTTGTACAGGATAACTCAAAATCATAATGAATCATTAAGGGATTATATAACTAAATTTAGTAAAGAACCCTTGGACATTCCCAACTTGGATATGGCTACGGCTGTTGAAGCCTTCAAAATGGGACTGCTTAAGGATTCATTATTCTATGATGATCTTGTTATGACACCATGCAGGAATCTAGATGAAGTAAGAACTCGAGCACTCAGGTTCATCCGGCTAGAGGATGACAAGAGGATCCAGGAGAGACAAGTAGGATCCTCAAAACAGGAGAAGCAAGGATCCTCCTTCAAGAACAACAAATTCAAATCCTACCATAGAAATGAGAACAAGAATGTGCATGCTGTTGACCAAGAAGAGGATGATGAAGAATATCCTCCAATCTCAGAATATTGTTTTTCCGTTGATAATCATGAACTAATCCTTGCAATGCAGAATCTAGGCGAAAAAGCTAGGTGGCCCAGGAAGAATGATAAACCATCCGGGACTAAAGACAAGTCAAAATGGTGTGCATACCATGAGGATTTCGGGCATCTAACTGAAGAATGCATAGCTTTAAGGAAAGAGATTGGATATCTGTTAAGCAAGGGGCACCTAAAAGAATTATTGGGAAGAAAAAAGCAAAGGACTCAGGATCCTGAAAGGATCCCCGAAAAAGCTCCAGCACCTCCGGCAAATGCACAAGTGATCAACTTTATATCCGGAGGATCAGACATCTGTGGTACATCCTTCTCGGCGGCCAAAAGACATGCAAAAGAATCAAAAATGGATAATGGTGAAAGGCCTATTAGAACATCAAGTGTCTCAGAAGGGAAGATGATAACATTTGATGAGGATGATCGCATTAACATTCAGGATCCTCACCATGATAGTTTAGTTATCACTCTCTTTATCTCTAACCATTTTGTCCGCAGGATCCTTATTGATGGAGGGAGCTCAGTGAACATTATCCAGCTTGATGTCCTGAAGAAGATGGGAATCCCAGAATCAGACATCACACCAAGATCCTCCGTGCTTGTAGGATTCAGTGGGGAAACGAAGAAAACTCTGGGGGACATCAAACTCCCAATCTACGTGGAAGGATTACATAATTACCAAAAATTTTGTGTTATTGACTGTTTATCTTGTTGCAACGTTATCCTTGGCAGGCCTTGGATACATGATATGAAAGCAGTCCCATCTACCTACCATCAATGTGTGAAGCTCCCTAGCCCATGGGGAATAATCAAGATCGACAGTGATCAGCAGGAGGCTAAGGATTGTTATACCTCATCCATGAAGCCAACCTCGAAGCCAAGGGAGCAATAGCAATTACAGTATCCTCCGAGGGATGTCTTGGAGGCAAGGGAACAAGATGTGGACGAAATCCTTTTGGATCCTAATGATCCTGAATCAAAAATCTATATCGGATCAGGGATCCTTGGCAAGATGAAAGAAGACTTAATATCCTTCCTCAAAAGAAGAAAACCTACCTTTGCTTGGAAACATGAAGATATGACAGGTATATCTAAGGATATTATTACTCACAAACTTGGCATTGACAGGTCTATCAAACCAATCCATCAAAAAAGGAGGAAGTTTGCACCAGAAAGGAATGCCATTATTCAAGAAGAAGTAGAGAGACTACTTCGAGCAGGTATGATCAGAGAGGTAAAATATCCAAAATGGTTAGCCAATGTGGTCGTTGTCCAAAAGAAAAATGGAAAGTGGAGGGTGTTTTGGTCAAAAATCACACAAGGATAATGTAACCAAACTTTATGTAAACGGGGTATGATGCTTGGTTAATTATAAAAGTAAAGGATCACTTTCGTGATAGAGATGCGAAGACACAATGATTTATACGAGGAAAAAGCCCTTGATCAATATATGATCTCCGGCATAAAAAACCTCGGGTGATGGCAACTACCGATCACCAAACTTCAATATAAGAACAAAATGGTTACAACTTCGGATGATAATGAGCTGAGTACAAGGATCACTATTGTTTCGAGTGTCTAAGTGTGTGAGAGTTGTGTCGTATGTCGTGTGTGTTCTTCCGAATGAGGAAGAGGGGTATTTATACAAGTGTAGGTGACTTATTTTAGGTAAAATGACTAATTATCAGCTCATTACCCCTTTAGAAATAAAGACAATCTAGCCTAAATTGCTGCCCATGAATCAAGCCATGTTTCCATATCCTGTGCAACGTCTTTCTTCAATTAAGCTCTTGCCATAATTGTGAAGACGCGTCCCTGGATCATGATGCCTAGAGCATATCCTGCTAGATATTCCTGCAAAAATAACATTGCATTAAGCGAAGATGATCGTTAGTATGAGGATCCTATAATGTCCCATGATCCTGATCCTGAAGTCCTCCTGAGGATCACTGTCTGCCAAAGAAACAAGGATCACTAGTTAGGATCACGTGTAAGGATCACCTATAATAAAAATCCAGCCCTAACAATTGCCCCCAAAATATAAGGAGTTAATTGTAAATAGACGAGTTATATTTTGTTTTGATCTTATCTCTAACGGGCGACTCCAAGAAACTAGCCGTTATGCTCGGACTAGCCGTTGTGATCATTACGTCATAGATGTGACAATCCCTGCAAATCATGATTATAAATAGGAGATAGGGTTAGGATCACTCTGCATTTAAATTCGAGATATCTTCCCTTTATAATCGCTACCGAAGACTGATCAGGTATCCTCTTCTTCTCTCTTTCTTTTCTCTTTGCTCTGTTTTCTGCTTCTACTCTGTTTCCATCCCGTTACAAATATGTTGCTCCGGAATTCTCCACACAAGGATCCCAAGAAGGATAGTCCCTTAAAAAGCCAGGGGATTATCAAGGATTCTCCTACGGAGAGGTGTTGTTTCACTGATGTTCACATAGACAGAATTCGTCATTGCTTTCCGGCGAATGCCGTTTTTAAATCCTTTGATCCTACTGCTCTGAGTGACTCTGTTTCGAATACCTGGGTGGCTTTTCCTGCTACTCCATTCACTGTAGGGTATTCATATCCTTTTCCATCGTTCACCCAATCTTTCTTTTCCTTAACCGGCATTTCATATATCCAAGCTATGCCGATGATCTGGAGGGTTCTGTATACTTTTGAGAGGATCATCGAGCAGGAAGGGATTGATCTAGGGATGGCGGAGTTAGCTGAGTTTTACGATCTCACCACCTTTGGTTCTCACCGTTATTTGTTGAAACGGAAGGCCGGGGAGGATCACCCTGTTATGAAAGTTACCAAAAATGACACAAACTGGAAGCGTCGTTTCTTCTTTGTGAGAAGAGATTCCATCCCAGATGGGAAGGATCTGCCCAAGGAATGGGCCACTCATGGTAGGATAGAGGATCCTCGAAGGATCACTATCAGCCCTGTCTCATATAATGAGGATCACTAATATCTCTTTTTATCTCTTGTGCAGCTATATCCATTGCTCATTTGAAATTAAGCCCTGCTGCAAAAGAGAGAGTCCTAGCTTTTAAAAAGCTTAATCCTGAAATCAGAAGTTTCCAAGTCACCGTCCAAGATTCTCAAGAAGTATCCTCTGCATCTGCCACTATGTCAAGTAAGTATCCTTATAGAATATAAATTAAATGTAGGATTGTTTGATTAATAAAGCAACTTATCTTGTTTTTTGATTGTGTAGGTGCTGGAAAGTCCGCCAAGTCTGTCAAATCTGCCTCCAAATTCGGGATAAGTGATCTTGCCAATGTCACATCTTCAAAGAAGAAGGCTCCTGTTGCCAGTCCTTCAGTATCAGTTCCTAAAGCACCTATCCGAGGCAAAGGGAAGAAGAGGAAGGCTACTGAAGATCTACAAGGATTTCCCCTCCTCCGTCAGCAATTCCTTGACTACGTGAATGAGGTAAGGATCACTGCCCCTGTTGGTTATCCGTCCCAAATATCCTGTTGGTGTATCCTGTTTCTTTGAGGATCATCTGATTCTGAACTTACCTTATTTCCCTTTTTGCAGAAACTTGCCGAGATCGAGACCTATCTTGGCCATGTTGAGGATCAAGAGAGCCAGATTGCCGACCTCCAGCAAATGGGTGTGTTAAAGGATCTCAAGGTGGCAGATCTTGAGAAGGAGCTCCAGGCTACCAAAGACGAGGCTGCTCAAAGGCTGATTGAGATGGATAATGAGAAGCAGGAGATCACCCAAGACGCCAAGGTTTCCGCGGCAATTACTATGTACAAGATACAACTTCAAATGGCCGAGGAAGCTCAGGATCCCACCTTTGACAAGAGCTCGTGGGATGTTGAAGGTTGGAAGGCAAGGCTGGCGGATCTGGAGGACGAGGATGAGGCTGAGGACATCCCCATGCTGAAGGGTGGTGATGCTGACCAGGATCAGGGCGGAGAAGCAGGTGGTGATGGAGCAGCAAAGGTGTAGGCTGCATGATTGGGCGATGATGGATATTGTTGACTAGGCCGGAGCCCAATTTTTTAGGTTTGGTAGTGGTTTTTTGTGGTTGTTGATGTTTGAAACAATTATGGTCTGTAATCTCTGAACAATAGTTTCTTAGGGTTAAGGATCCTGGATCCTTTGGACATTAGGTAGGATTTACAAAAGGTGGAGGGATCCTCTGTTTGGGGGATGAAGCCTTTGTGATCCTGCCGCTTTTAATTTCCTGCACAATGCTAAGACCGCATAGACAATGGACACCTTTTGCCAACCCATGTGGACGGGCCACGTTTTGCTGGTAGAAATGTGGGTTGGCAATTTTGACAACTTTTTGAAAGGGTTAATGATCCTTTTGTTTAATAATATAACTTAACTTTTCTGGCTTATCTCGTGTTGTCATCCTTATCTTCTTGTTTCTCAGTTGTTTTTATAGTATATTTTAAAGTAGCAAGAGTTGAAAATATGTTATCCAAACTTAGGATATGATCCTAGATCAAATATCATGATATTGAAAGTTTTCCAAGTACTTTAGTTCAAGGATCATAGGTTTGGTTGTCAAAGTATAAGGGTCGGTTAGGATAATGAATATAATCAAAATAGTCAAGGATCATACCTGAGGACCCAAGTTAGGATCCTTACCTTCAATCAAGGCAATCATAGATAAGACTTTGATAGTTAATAAGGATTAAGGACCCTTATGTGTTTAGACTTCCAAAACCTGAAAAGTGAGATATAACTTGGGACTAAGCCAATGTAAAAGATAAATTAGTAACTGGGGACATGCTCAAAGGATAACTGGGGATGATCCCAGAGGATCACTGGGGACAAGCCCATAGGATAATTGAGAATGATCCCAGAGGATCACTGGGGACAAGCCCATAGGATAACTGAGAATGATCCCAGAGGATCACTGGGGACAAGCCCATAGGATAACTGAGAACGATCCCAGAGGATCACTGGGGACAAGCCCATAGGATAACTGAGAATGATCCCAGAGGATCACTGGGGACAAGCCCATAGGATAACTGGGGACAAGCCCAAAGGATCGTATGTAAACTGGAGTATGGCCCTTTTCTGGCGACTATCCAAACTTGGTGACATGAAAATGTCAAAACCTTAGCTAACGTGAAAACGTTAGAAACCTTAGGAACGGATGTATGGTACGTCTACCATTATACGTAGGATCCTAAATATAGCCAGTACGATGAGGTTGTCAGCCCCGAAAGTGGGTACTGGTCCCAAAGACGTGAACTATACCAGGATCATCGTGCGCTGCTGGCGGAAACTGGGGATAATCCCAAGGATAACTGGGGTTGGACCCAAGGATCTGTGGTGCTTTTGGAGATCTTTGACGACTTGCTGAAGATACCTGAACTATCATAACTCAAATGGTTTGTGAGTAGAGGATGAAGGATACATGATCCTTATCCTTAGGTAAAAAGTAAGAAAATGCAATAGTTTTAGGATAAGCATATTACCAGAGTAAGGATCACTGATATCTCCGGGATCCTTCAAGGATACTTCAATGTAAGGATCATATGCATGAAGGATCACGTTCACATGAAATATTTCTTTAAGTGAACAGCATTCCAGGCTCTTGGTAACAAGTTTCCTTCCATGGTTAGCAACCTGTATGCCCCCTTTCCTGCTTCAGCTTCAATCAAGTAGGGACCTTCCCATTTTGGTGCTAGTTTCCCGTCAGCAGGATTGATAGTATTTTGAAATGCTTTTCTCAACACCATATCTCCGACTTGGAACTTCCTTATCCTGACATTTTTGTTGTAGGTACCAGCCATTCTTTGTTGGTAGCTTGCCATCCTTATCCTAGCTAGATCCCTGATTTCCTCAATAGTATCCAAATCCTGAGCTAGGATTGTAGCATTTTCTTCAGGATCACGAGCAATTGTTCTAGCAGTTGGGATCACCATCTCTGTTGGGATCACTGCTTCTGCCCCAAATACTAAAGAGAAAGGTGTTTGACCAGTGGCATTCTTGGGAGTTGCCTATCAGCCCATAGCACATAAGGTAACTCCTCTGCCCATTTTCCTTTCTTGGATCCTAGCTTCTTCTTCAGATTGTTGATGATGATCTTGTTGGATGATTCTGCTTGACCATTGGCTTGTGGATGAACTGGTGTTGATGTTATCATCTTGATTCCCCAACTGTTACAAAAGTTAGTGGTTCTACTTCCAATGAATTGGGAGCCATTATCACATACAATTTCAGAGGGAATGCCAAATCTAGTTATAATGTTTCTTTTAATGAAGGATATGACTTCCTTTTCTCTCACTTGAGCGAAGGCTTCAGCTTCTATCCACTTGGAAAAATAGTCAGTCATGGCAAGCATAAATACTTTTCCACCAGGTGCTTTAGGGAGCTTGCCAACTATATCCATTCCCCATCTCATGAATGGCCAAGAGGATGGTATTGGGTGTAAAAATTCAGCTGGCTGATGGAGGATATTGCTATGCCTTTGGCAAGGATCACATTTCTTAGCATACTCTACAGCATCCCTTTTCATGGTTGGCCAGTAGTATCCTGTTCTAAGGATCCTTGAGAATAATGCCCTGCCCCCAGTGTGGTTTCCGCAATCTCCTTCATGGAAACT